>NC_092844.1:6000000-6365000 GCF_039878825.1 Excalfactoria chinensis
AGCAGGGCGGGAGCTTCTTCCCCACTTTCAGAGGAAGGAGAACACTGATTTATTTACAAGCACTGGGAGCTCCTCTGGAGCTGAACTAGAAGCAAGTACGTATCCAAGCTGCTAGTTGTAAAGTGCTGGAAGAGGTTGGGGTTGGAAGGCTCTATTTGTAATAGTCTGCTCTGGAAACCATGAACCTGAGGGCCTGATTCCTGAGGCATTCAGCAAAGCCTCGTAGCTCCCACTCGGGATCACCTGTGTTAGCAGATGGGCACGGCAAGTGCCACTGCAGCCTCTAAACGAGAGGCGGCTGTGTGTACCCAGGCCTGTTCTGTCAGAGGGGGGATTTAATTGGATAGCCATCTTTTCTGTACAATGCAAGTTTCAATAGCAGTTTGCTCTTTGGTAACGATGGCGCAAATTGCACAACATCTGCTTTCGATGGGGAAGAGGGAGTTGTGCTACAGGAAGGCATGCCTGGCTGTGGGAAGGGCCTGCACAGAGCGGGGCTGCTCTCACTGCTTGCAGCTGCTGGTGGCACAGGGCTCCTCCTTTCTGCAGAGCTGGACTGAAAGTTTTGTCTGGGAGATCTGGGAAAGAAAGGTAAGGTGCAGAGTTGGTGTCCTGTGCCTTCCCTCTGTAATTAATCAGCTGTCACAGTCTGTCAGTTAGGCTAAATGGGGAACAACACATTTCTGTCACTTCAGCAACTTTGGTTGAGATGTTTTCCCACAGGTCAAGCTGGCAGATGTAATCAGGTTTTGTTTCCTTTTATTGCTGCTCTCCCCTGGTTAGCAAATTAAGGAACGGGGCAAAACTGACAGAAGTAATGTGTGCTTTAGGCAGGAAGGTGTGGCTGCACCTCCCTTAGACCCCAGTTAAGGGCTGACTGCCCCAGTGGAGGGCTCTCTTGTTGGAGGTCCCTCCTTTGTGGAGCCTTTCTGTGAGCTGAGATTATGGAGATGGGTGAGCATCCTTCTTTTGTAACTCCTCATTGTGCTGGTCCTGCTGCCATTGCACACACTGAGTGGTTCATTTCTTCTGTGAATGCTGTGTGTTCGTGGGCATGTAGTGTATGGAAGCCATGGCTGGGATCTTAGGTCTTAGATTTATTCTACTCTGGAAGCTTATTCTTTGTATTTGGGTTGATTTCAGCACCGTGCCCCCAGAGAGATGTGAATTCTATTTGAAGATGTACTTAAATGCACCTGAAATAAGTGAATAGCTGCTGGAAAATATAAAGCAATCCTTTAATCACATTTTTAGTTATTCAATGGTGGTAATTAGTTGTTAGGGTTACAAGGGCCGCAGGAAGTGTGTTCAATTGCAGCGGTTTCGTATCATCTTGTTTCGTTTTGCTCGTTCTGAACACTGCTGGAGCCCACTGCTCTGCCTGCTGTCTGACCAGGCTGCACTGCTGGGTGGTAACAGGTGGGCAGAGACTGGCTGCATTGGGGAGGCTGGAGCCTGCTGGATGGTTATTGCTAATTCTAATTCCCAACTAGATTTTCATGGCAGAGGATGAGAAATATTGGTAGTGTACGAGCTGTCCTCCTTGTGCCTACCTCACACTGCTTGCTGAATGGTGTTGTACAGCAGGTCCTTGTTGGCTTGTGGCAATTTATTGTTTATTAATGGTAAAATTTACTTAAGAATCAAGCCCAATGCAATCAAATCATCCTGGAAAAGATGGAGAAAGCCAAGTGAGAGGAGTATTAAAACCCCTCCATACTCTAGTGCCCTGATAAAGTGTTTTCTACCAGGAAACTTGGAGGAATGCACTTATTTTATGAACGACTTGAGGGAGAGGAAACATCCCCACCAGGAACCCACCAGGGAGGGTGGATTTTGTTACATTTTGTCAGTAAGCAGAAATGGGTACGTTTAAGACTTGCACAGATCCTGTGGGATCCGCCTGACTGATGCGAAATGACAGTTGTCACAATATTCTGTATAAATATCAGTCTATTTGCAGGTGTCTGTTCTATTTTTAATGTAATCTCACCTATCTTGCAGAGAGGGAGATCGATGGACTTTACACCCGTATCTATCATTTATGTTGTTTTGACATTTATAAGAATTCAGGGTTTTTAATAACACCTACTTGCTTAGCACTGTAGTTGTTATTCATGCAATTAAGCCGCAGAGTGCGGATTGACAGTGTGCCATGGAGCTGATTGCTGTGACGCAGATGATGGGTGACTCCAGCAGCAGCAGCGCCTGCTTCTGAGCAGGTCAGCACTGAAGATCAAACCAAGGTGCATCTCAGTGCTCTTAAGGGGAGTGAAAAGCTCAAGGCAGGCTCATAACACCGACCCAGTGGTGGGTGCACATGGGAGTAGGGGCTCTTTGTGTCACATTTTCATCAGTGACTTTAAGTGTGTAACTGTAATATTGACCTCTAGTGGAACATGCAGGCTGATGTATTTACATGCAGTGCCGAGTTTAAACAGCCTCAGACAGCCTTTCTCTTTGACTACTGAATAAAGCATTTTTTTGTAGCCTGCTCAAAATCTCCGGGCTGTGTTTACATTTTAAGAGGCAGAGCTGTGGAATAGAACGTGGTTTTATTGCTTGCATTTATTAATAAGAGGAAAACCCAAGTGCCAGGTTGCAGCTTCTGAGCTCTCAGTATGTGTAACTATTTAGTAGAAAATCCCACTGAAATTTGACTTGTCAGTTAACGCTGTTGTGTCAGCGTTTGGTTGCTTCACAGACATTAGCAGGAAAAAAACTATTTAAAAATGAATTTTTCAGCAACGAGTGCATGGCATGAAATGAATGGGAAGCTGAAAGCTGCATCCCTTTGTTCCATGCCAGAAGGGAGGCTTGTATGATGCTGTGGTGGCAGTGTTAAGTCATGGCCTGAAGCAGTGATGGAGCACCTGGTGGGAAGGCAGGGCCAGCCCAGGGGAGCTCATGTGCATGCAATGTGCTGAGTGATTGGGTAGGGTGGAGTCGGGATCCAGCCCTCGTTTGAGGGTTGGCAGGGGAGCAGTTGCTTCCTGTATGCTCCCATAGTGATAGATAGATGCTCCCATAGTGTTGCTGTAAGCAGGAAGGATCTGCTTGTTCTGTGTGTGTTCAGCATCAGCTCTCAGTAGTGCAGAAGGTCCTGCACATCTCCTTTGGTTGTGTGATCCACAATCAGCCAAGTCAGCTATTGCTGCGCAGCCCGAGCTGCCAGCTTTTCCCCTAGGGAAGTCTCTCCCTCCTCTCCTAGCATTCCCAGAAGACGTCCAATTAAAACGACAGGCACAGTTTAAAAATACACTTGCCAGATGTTTGTTTAGAATGACCTATAACTGACAGCAGAAATAGAAAAGGCCGAGCGTGTTTGATGCTGCAACGTAACCTTTTTGTAGGCTGCCATTCTGTATGCTAATGGAACACAGCTGAATTTCGAAGCCAGACCTGCCAGGCCATAAAGCAAACTGCTCTGAAAGCATTGCATCAGTAATTCTTATCACCTGGCATCTGGAGCGCCTGTGAAGCCGGCTCTCTAACTAGAACATGGCAGATCATGATTTAGGAGGGAGCTCTGATTTTGCAATCTGCAGGCAATTTGGGCTGATGGATCTGCTTGCTAAAGCAACTATACGGGTCTGCTCAGGACATACAGCTTTGTTCTGCAGAACCCCAGCTTTGAAACATTTCGGTGCCCATCTGACTGAGAACTATTGGTGGTGGGTGGGTGGGTGGACTGGGTGATCCTGTGGGTCTTTACCAAGCTTGGTGATTCTGTGACTGAAGGCTGGTGGTGTTACACGTGCTCCATCCCAACAGAGTCACATGGAGCTCACTGGATCGGATACTTGGACCCCAATTTTGGGGTTGGATATTGAATGTGATTCATGCTTGGTTTTCTGTTGGGGGGAAGCATGTTGATACTTGTTCTCTAATCGATTTTCTTTAAAGTGAATTGACTTTGTGTTTTCCTTAGTGTAACAATTTATATGCAACAAGTGCCTATTGGCACATTTATCAAAGAAAAAGCATGGATTAAATTATAGCGACAATATCTATTTTTCAATATATGGTTATTTCAAGCTACTTCTGTAGCTGAAGTTGGGCAGCTTTTTAGATGCTGATCCTATGAAGTATCAGGTTGATGTTTTGTGTTTCTGGTCACCTGTGGGCCCTCCTGTGTTCACATAGGTTAGAGAGATTGGCTGCAGAGTTCTTGCATCTCTTTCTATGGGATTGCTGCATCTAAAGCGGTGCTGGTGAGGAGAATTAACAGCAATCTGGTTCAAATAAATATTATGTGAAAATACAGTAAATGCAGCCCAGAATAAATTGGGTCCTGAGCAACTGAATGGTCTAATGGCAGGTCTGCGCTGTTTTCTGTCTCATGCAGCCTTTTCATTTTGCCATCTCTGCAATGATCCTTCCCGTGAGTTTGTTCTTAGAAAGCACACGGAGCTGTGAGCACCTTGTGGCCTTGGTGTGGCTCTGTCAGTGCTGCTGTCCCAGCTGTTTGGAGGAGGCTTTGTGTCCTCCTGCTGGGTATCCCTTTGGAGCAGGAGGGTTCACAGTCGTTGGCAGTAAATTGCATGGAAGCTGAAAACTAATCCTGACCACGATGAACGCTGAGGAATGGTTGGTGCTGCTAAATGGAAGGAATGCATTTTGTGCCTGAGCTGCAAGGTCACCTGTCTACAGAGCTGCTCTAGAAGGATGCTGCAGACATGCAGCTGTTCTGTGCAGAGGAATGCTCATCAAGTCTCGCTGGCCTCTCGTAGCACATAGTGTGAGAGGTGCTCAGAATGAATGTTTGATAGTTCTCCCTCCTCATAAACATCATCTGCATGCATTAGCTGCAGACAGCCTCGGCTCAGCAGTTTGGTCAGAGTCCAGTGGTTTCTCTGCAGAATGCTAAATCATGTCTGTCCTGGTCTGGGCTTTTTGCCCTCTCCGAGGAGTAAATAAGACTCTGAAAGGGACAAATGTTGTGGCTCGCACAGCAAAATGAAGTTTAAATGCATTAATAGTAATATAAATGCTTATTATAAACTGAGAGCTCTATAAAATGAGGAGGTGTTTGATTTTTTTGAGGTTAAGAGGTGTCTTTATGGTAGCTGCTGACAAACACAGCGTCACAGGGATCGGTTCTTATTGCTTAACAGCACTCTACCTTTTTGAGTTCCAGCAGTGCTGTCCCTCGTTTCCCTGCTTACAGCTGAGTTCAGAAATGGTTCTGAATACACAGGGCTGTTTTTATCCCTTTGACTCAGATCCGGGTGTCAAAAAGTAACCCAGAGACATAAGGTGCAAACCTGCTCGGTGTCACAGACAACATACATAAGATTCCTTTGTCCAGTTCTGCTGTCACGATGTCTGTATGAGCTCCTCTGCTTATGCTGGTCTTACCCACCAGTGCCTACCAGACATTAATAACATGATGTGCGTGCAGGTTTGCAGCCCAGGACTTCTGTTTTCTACTCAGATTTCCCCTGCATTGGCTATTAATAGTGTTGAGCATTCTGTGGTTTCTGCAGGGTATGAAGAGAGCAAAGCAGGTGCCCTGTGGAAGAGGTTAGTGGGAGACCTGCAGCAGTGTTAAAAGGATTTGCACTGCTCGTTTCTCATGAGCTAACCTGAAGCTGCATTGCCTTAAGAAAGGCTGAGCGTTGTTAGGCATTCGTGAGCCTCGATGCCCCTGGCCTGTTATGATTCAGCAGTGGTTACAGCGGGAATAATTCTCTTGTGGGGATGGAGTTTATTACAGTTGTTCCTCTCGGTGACCCACTGCTTTCTGCTGCTTGGATGAGTGAAGAAAATTCTGCTTGAGCAAAGCAGCTAGTTCTTTCTAACCGAGTGGGCTGAAATGTGTGTGGTTCCTTTTTACCCATGAAAATGATTGACTTTTTTCATCTATCTTCACTCCCGATTGCTTCTCGTGCTCCAGCTGCTTCTCGGCCTTTTGAATGGCATTTTCCCACCTTGGTAGGGATGATCAATGAAATTCTGTGCTGTTTTATGAAGGCTGTTGCAGTGGCCCTGTGAGCCTGGTGATACCAGCCTTGTTTCTTAAGACGTGCATCACATGCCAAGAGCCCTGAGGATCTTTTTCTTCTGACCTCACTCGCCACTCAAATATTGTCCTGTGGATATCTAATGAAAAGAGTACAACCTTATTTTTTGCAGAGATCGGCCAATCTAGCCCAAAGGTATAATAACATTCCAAACTTTGCTTTTAGGAACCATCTTTTATAAGTTGTTGTTCTCAGAGTTAAGTGGTAGGTACATAGTTGTGAAAGAAAATAACAAGGATCGGTGCCTTGAAGCTGTGTAGGGTTTTATGCTGTGTGGTGACTGGGTTCCATGTGGGGTTACGTGATGGAGATGGTTCCTTTTGCCCTAGAAAGCACTTCAGTACCAGCTTATTCTGTCTGGTCCTGCTGCTGGTCCTTTTGTAATGGTTTTTTTTCCTTAGCTTTGCCATTTTGTAATTCCAGATTAAATCTGGACACAGATTTCTGTCTGTGCTGTGTTCCAGGTCCTGGCAGCAGGATCTCGGCTTTGTGTTGTGTGCCATCTGGCCCCGCACCTTCAGAAGAAAGCACAGAAAGCATTTTGTGCTTCTTGTGTTTCACTTCACACACATACAGCTCTGAGGAACCCCCTGCGTTGTAAAATAAACTGTTGAGTATTACTTTGGTTCGACATTTATGGAAGTGTAAATGCTGTGGTGTTATGGCCAAATGATGAGGTGCAGACCACGGGGAAAAGCAAGCGGAGAGCGCCCAAGTGAAAGGAGCCTTTGTAGCAGGGAGCAAAGTGATGTGCTCTGCTCTGAACAGTGCGGGCTATAAAACAGAAAAGCAAAGAGCAGAAAATTGAAACCATCATGAAAGTGTCAGGTCTGGGGCGTTTAATACAAAAGCCTATCCTGATAAATAAGTGGCATATGCTTAGGATATGGCGGATCAACAGATGAGTGGGGGTGCATTTAGTGCATTAAATCCTGGTGCTGTTGAGGCTCTTTGTGAGGTACCACATCACAAACAACAGAGGTATTTTTGGAAACTCTGGTCTCTGCTTTGTTATCTGCTGAGTTGTCACAGAGGAGAATTTACTGGGATAAAAAACAGGGTAACCTAATGGTATTTCTGGGATGTGTATAGATCCTGTATGAAGAACTTACCCTGTTGATAACATGAACGTTAATTTGTACGTCCTAGTAATTAGTCATTAAAGGGGAAGGTAGAACACCCACAGTGATGCCCTCAGCTCCATTCAAGTCACTGGGAAGCCTTTGGTACGGTCCCTACATGTACTTAAAGCTCTCTGCTCGCTAAACAAGCTGTGACCTTGAAGATGTGTCCGTTATGCACAAGTCATGTGAGCAGATGTGAAGGATGAACTTTTATTGTACGAGGAGTTGGGGCATGTCAGGCTGCTGGGATGTGCATCCTGAAGAAGTGCCGTGCAACATGTTGGAATCACTCTGTAAACTTTCTGCTCTACCTGCAGGAGACCTTGAACTATAAACCAGCACTTTATGATCGGTGTGATGCCGGACTCTTGCTGTAATGCCAATGTCAGAAAGATTGTTAATAAATAATGAACAGCTGAATGAGCCAAGGGCTGACCTTTTGTAGAACACCATCTGTCACAGAAGCTTCACTTGATCTTTACTTCTAGTGTTGATTTCTTTTCCTGTCCCCCTTTGGGGATATTGCAGTTTTCAGCCTTATGAAGAGCTTTTGTCCGACTTGTAACAACTCTTATGAAATTGAGAGGTTCTCAGCTTTCACGGGAGACAAATATTTGGGGAGCTAAATCACAAATATTTGTGGAACTGCCAGTGACTGTGAATTACCTCCTCTGACCACGCAGATGTAGCAGAGGAAAGTTCCTTTAAAAAGTCCCTGGCTCCTGTGAGTTAGAGGGAATGTCTGAGAGCTTCCTTGGGACTGTAGATTATAACCTGAATTTACAGCTGCTGCGCTTCCCACCTTCTATATTTTCTGGTAATGGTAAAGTAGGGAAGGGAAAATATGGGGAAAGAGTTTGCTAAGCACGTATTTTTCAGCTGGGACTCACCCATGGGACCTCAGATTGATTTGGTGTGTAGTTAGAGGTCACCTGTGTGCGAGCAGATGGGATGTGGTGGGTGAACGCTGGCAGCCCACTGCTGGGCAGGCACTGTGCGCCTTGTGGGACGGTTTGGGAGGGTGCTGCAGGGAGATGAAGGCATGTCCATAGGACAGCATGGGTCTGGGGAGCTCCCCCTGCCTTGGCAGCAGTGCCATCAGGTGAAGAAAATGGTAATCAAATGTGTTATAACACAAAATTTCTATTCCTAATTCCTTATGATTTGAACATCTTGAATCATGGAATCTAGATATAGGGGAAATCTATTAAGTGATTTATCCTGTCTTCTCAGCCAGAATTGGATTGTGCCCTGCAGTGTATTTTCTGATATTGCACGGAATCTAAAATGTTTCAGATGATGAAACTTCCGACACTTGGCCAGAAGGTGACTCTGAGATGTCATCAGTCTCGGCGCCATGAGGATCCCTCAGTGTTCCACCTGAGCTGAGGGACCATTTCCTTGTTTCTGCCCACTACAGATTTCTGACCATCTACAGAAATGTTGTTTTCTATCTTAGTGTCTGATACTCATTTTTGTTCCCACTCCATTATTCTGTCTTTGCTGGGGTACAGTGGCAGGGAGGCAGTGAGGCTTTCTGTGTACTGTCATGTGTTTTTTTTCTTGCTCTGTCCTTAAGGCAGTTTAGATTCAGCTGATTTTGGCCTCTGTATCCTCTTGGCATTATGACTCCTTGCTTGCTATGACTGAAGGGAACTAATTTCTAGTTCAACACGTTGCAAGGTCCTATTTCAGAGCAGTTTTCTGCTTTGATTTGGCTGCAGTTCAGATGTGAGTTATTCCCCTTCCTCTGTGTTCATGCAGAATGATTGATGTAATTATGTTTGCCACATGAGAGATGCTGCAGAGATGGACCTAACTGCATGCAGATCACATAGGTATGACTCAGGATGCTGAAGGCAAGGAGCGTACAGGTGAAAAGTTCATGTGTAGAGATTCTTATGGAGATGCCATTTGCAATCTTCAATGGAAAGGCAAATCTTTATGTTCAGGAATCCTCCTTCAGCGACGTTGCTGTGATTTAGTCCGCCTTCAGGCAATGCAACAGGGACATTTGCTGATTTATAAGGCAGGGTGCTTGGAGTGCAGCCCACGGCCATGGCACAGCACACACGTGGTCCTGACAGCACCAGGATGGGCGCAGGCTGTGTCCTTAGTGTGCAGGTTAGCAGTGCAGGCTGTGCTGTGTCAGGATCGGTATTTCCTGGAGTTAATTCGGGACCCGGCTGTGCATCAGTAGCCCTCCAATTTATGCAGAAAGTGACCTTTGCCTGCATTTTTTCCCCTGTTTCTGTCCTCCCTTTACAGTCTTTTTCTCTCCTAAAGAGTGCTGACGGGAGCTTTCTTCTTGTCATTTTGGAGATCGTCAACAAATTCTGCAGAGAGGTGACCTCCATTACGAGAGAGAGAGATCGGCATTTGGACGGAGCCCAAGCTCGAGTGCCAGAGCCCTCCTTTGACTGGCAAGGTGACATTGTGTGTCATATCAGCATTCACGACCAGCTCCCTTCTCCGCAGAGAGTAATTATTTCTTTCGGAGAGAAAGGTCCAATTTGCTGTAAAGAACAGAGCCCCAGGTAACAGCAAAAGGAGCCTGCCGTAAGCTCCCTTGACATGAAAGCGGTACAAAACCGAATCTCACATGCAATGGCCGCTCCACTTGATTTATTAGGTTTATTTTTACTTTCCCCCTGTCAGATGGGGTTGGGCTGTTGACACTTCAGCTCACTCCGTCTGCAGCTCGGCAGGCGGGGGCTGCTGAATTGCAGGTGACAGCATTGCTGGTGCTGCGGCCGCCCGCTCCATGCAGGATGCTTTGGTGCCGTGTCCGCACCTTTCATGTGGATCAGAGGGTTTACAGCTTTAAAATGCTGCACAGCTGAAGGTAATAAATGCTCTTCAACTTTCTTGCAGCATTAGTGTTACACAGGTAGGCAGCCAGGAGCGCTGGGGAGCAAAGGAATGGCGGTCTCCTACTCTGAATTGAAGTTAGATACATGAAGAGAGCTCTAGGTTTGTGAAGCTGGGATTCTGTTAACCTTATTCTGGGGTTAAATGTTGTAGCTGAGGTAAAGCACTTTCAGGGGAACTGTGCTGATGGAGCCCTGTGGGAGTCCGAGCTCTGGTGGAGCCATGCAAGTGTCCATTGCTGGCTCAGACAGTGCCCTGTGTGAGATGCTGTGCCCAGCAACAAGCGCTGGTGTGGCTCTTAGCAGCCTCTTAACTTATACTTCTAATTGAGCCTGTGAAGCTTTGCTGACGGGGCTGCTTCTCATAAGAGTGAGACATTCTGCAGCCCTCTTAAGCTGAGGAAACAACTTTATTCGAGTCAAAGTACATGGAAAGATAAAACTTGAAAGTCAATTGACTCAAATGTGGAAGAAAAAAATGCAGCTTGGTTATTATGGCACATGCTAAATTTTAATAGCGTTTAGAAAGTGTTTTGTGGGGTAGAAAAGAGAAGCAAGCCTATCAAACCTCAGCTGTGTTCTGTTTTATAGTGCAGAACATTTTTCTACTACCATCCAAAGGCTTTAAAATGTAATAACACATGGTTGAACCCAAGGGTTGTAAGATATATGTTAAAGGCATGCATATAAGGGAGTAGAAAGAGTAATTCCACTGCAGAGCAGGTAGGATTTAAGCAGTGATGCTCTCAGTGGAAAACCCTTCTTGCTTTCTTGTGCTTAGCAGATATTTACTGACACGTACTTCTACTTGAAGAATAACGTTCTGGCAACTTTTGATGTTTAAAAACAGTGAATCTGAAGAGTTTGAACTGCTGTTCCTCATTTCTTAAGCAAGCCCTGTTTGTAGCTGGTGTCCAGCTTTCATTCGTACTCTTTATTTTTCACTGTATTTTTTTCTTTAAAGACACAGTGGGTTTCTTTGCACAGATGTATAGTCCTTTCATTGTTACCTGCTAACAGGCAAGGTGCTCTGCCTTGTCACTGCGTGCCTTGCGTTTAGGAACGACACCAAAAGCTGAACTAACAGATTTAGTGCGTTCTGCTCTTACTCCTAGTGAGGTAGGAAGTGGTGAATGGCTTTCCCAGGTGAGTTAGCTAAAACGTTCATTTGCACAGCAGCAGCCCTGAACCAGCTCTGGTACAAGAGATTTTTTAGACCTGAATTTGTAGGTATCTCAGAGTGGGTCTGCTGTGCAGTCAGGGCCTGCTCTGTGCTCCAGCTGTCCTAATTGCTATCCGTATTGCAGCCATCACCCCCCATCAGAGGTGTGAACAGCTGATGCTGAAAAGACAGAAATCAACTGGGCTGGAATGGTGTTAGTAGGGGCAGCTGTCAGCTGGGCTGGCAGCCCTGGCAGCCTGTGGCTGCTCGCCTCGGGGGGGGCTGCGTAGCTCTGAGTGGATGCACTGTGGCAGATGAGCTCCTGCTATTTGTGTGTTTTCTCTTCTAAGTTTTAAAATTGAGCGCGTTGGTCAAGGAAGGTGAAAAATTCATTCATGTAATGGGGGGTACTGTCAAAAATGCAGCAGTAACTGCAAAGGGACTTGCAGGAAAGCACTTCTTTCTCTTACACTTTCTGTAGTTCTAGCTTTGGAAGCCTATACTTTACCTGAGGAGCAGCATTAATCCTCAGCTTCTAAACAAAGATGCTGCCTTTAATAGAGCTTGCTTTGAAACATAACTCATGGAGTTGTACAAATACCTCATCAATAGTGCAGTGGCTCATTGCATTGTCCTTAGTGCATGGAATCTTCATTATTTGCACTGTTGATAAAAGGCAGCATTTTTAGCAGATCTGCACTACTCCATTTAGCTGAGAACAATGATTTATTCCCCCTTGCTATTGGACATCCTCTGTTTCCCTAGCTAATAAAGAATACTTGCTCTGCGGGAGTGAATGGGGAAGAATGGCTCTCTGTACTTCTCTAAGGCAGAAAAAGAGCAGAACCAGGCACTGCAAGTAGAAAAATACATTAGAAAAGCTGCTTCTCCCTGTGGAATGGCATCAAAATGCATGTGTGTTTGTAGGAAGGTCAGCTTTGCCTGTGGGTAATGCAGAAGGTGCCTTGAATCTTGCAGAGGTGGGCTGTAGGATCTGCAGTGTAAGTTTGTGGGTGCTGGAGATGCACCTCCATTTCTGAAACCCACTGCTCAGTCGTTATTTCCAGTTGTCTGCTGCTTTTGAGATCTGTCAGCTAGCCAGCTTTTAATCCATTAAATGTGTGTGTTGCAGATAATGGATAGCACTATTCTTTCTATATTAGAATGCTGTTTGCTACTAAGTAAAACGCTGTACGAAATGTTAAGTACCCCATAAATACATTACCTTCATCAGCCCAACTTTGAATATCCTCAGAGCTATTTCCCACAAAAACAGGTTGGCGTTAGTTGTGGTCGCATCCTTTAGTTCCATTTTAACTGAATCCCACGTTTGTTTTTCCTCTGCTTTGCCTGGGACTGTTTGACCAATCGGCCCAGTACAGGTGAATAGAGGTCCGTTCATCCTGCTTGACCTTTCTGGATGTGTTTTGCAGGATGCAGACAGGAGGTGTAGCTAAAAGTTGGTTCTTGTGCTGCAAGGACAAAACACAGCTGTGTGTTTGTTTCATTATATTGTATAGTTCTATATATTGTATACAGATATTCAGTACAGTTAAGGACTAAAACCAGCCAAAAATAGTGTTTCTGGTCCCCTTGTAAAAAGCAAAGAGCCATGATGCAAAAATAATCTCTTAGCACTCCTGCAAGTGTGTGGCATGAAAATGAGGAGCGGTGTTACCACTGTCTGGGATAAAGGGCTGCAAAATGGAGGAGGCAGCGCAAACAGGGCATGGCTGAGTGCAGTGGGGCCGGCAGAGAGGTGCTGGGAACTGAGCAGATCAGCAGTGAATGAGCAGTCGGGTTGTGTGTGGTGGGAGATGTGTTGGGTGAAGAGTATTTGGTGCATCAATGCAGATAACCCTGTCGTGGTTTCATCCTGGTTTTGGTAGAGATGCAAAAGGGGCCAAAAGGTAGATTAATTTTTTTGGCTTCCTCCAGTAACACATTAAAGTGAAGCGGCAGAGAAGCCTGTAAATTCGCTTAATCCTAGCGAAAATATTCTTGCTTCAAGCTTAAGAGTGTTCTTATTTGGGAGTATGTTTCCAGTTATTTGCAACTCGCTAATTACCCAGTGGCAGAACCTAAGTGGGTGTAAATTGTCACATCTCTGCTGACTTCAGTGGAACTGTGGCAATTTGCACTTCATGAGGATCTGTCACCCAGATTCGTGCCAAAACTGAAAATCTCTTCGCTCTCACTTGGCTGGGGAGCCTCAGACTCGTGGGAACGCAGAAGCAAGGCTTAAAATTCTGTGTGTCTCATTGATTTGTCAGCATTTGTATTTGTTATTCAGTACACCACAGTAATGTGTAATGGATACTTGAGCCATCTCAGCAGACGAGGAAGAAATCCTGCTTCAGATTGCCACTGTTGCCATGGAAACTGCTGCTGCTGTACCCGCAGCTCTCCGTGAGCCGGAGAGGGGAATTCTGTAATAATTCATACAGAGGAGGTAACGGCGCGTCCAGCCTTCAGAAACCTCTCTGAAGTTGGAGATGTGGTAACGGTTTGTGCCTTTCATCGCATCTTTTGACGTGATGCTGCATCTGGGCAGGACTGCAAGGCAGCAGAGCTGCCCTTCATCCCAGCATCAGGAGTTCACAAGCAGCCGAGCCTTTGAGAGCGGGATGAGGGGAAGGTGACTCCGTGTGATGGTAAATGGTAAGCGGGGAATTCCAGGCAGACAAGCACGGATGCAGAGCTGTTTGGCTGCCCAACATCCTGGCATTTCCTGTCATAATGGCATTTTATATGATTGATCCAAGTACCAAAGATTGGTGTTGTCTGCTCCCTCCACAGCTTGCTCAGCTCAGTGTCATCATGGAGGCAAACAAAAGTGGCTCTGTGCAGGTTGATCTGAGATGAAGGCTGAGTGTTGAGAATCGTAGAGTCCCAGAATCATCAAGGCTGAAAAAGGTCTCTGAGATCCCCAGGCTGAACCCCATCCCACCATGCCTGCTGGCTGCATCCCACACTGCCGCATCTGTGTTGGACACCTCCAGGGCAGCCATGCCAATGCAGCACCACTCTTTCTGCAAAGGGATTCTTAATGTCCAGCCTGGTATGGTGGATCCCATGGCTCAATTTGAGGCCGATCCCTCTTGTCCAAGCAGCAGAAAGCATCAGGTTCACAAAGAAATGAACTAGAAATTAGTTGTGCAAAATGTGAGTGTCTGGGGACTTGCAGGAGCCTTCTGGCTGATCTCCTGTAACAGAGGATGTTTAAGTCTGGCTGCAGCGACTTCAGGCTGTGAGGGTTTTCTCAGTCTGCCATCTGAAATGTTACATGCGTGCAGGGGAAGCCTTGCTCTTTGAGCCCACGGCTCTGACTCAGTCCTGGTGAGCATAAGGCTCAGTGCCTGCATAATGGATGCAGCCCTGGTGCTTCTGCAGCAGCTCTGTGTGAGTCACTCACCTGAGTGTGAAAGGCTGTTTTTGGTGGTTAGAGCCAACTGTGTCTCACACCACCGAAGTTGCTCTGCCAGGTGACTGCACAGGCAAACTGTCACACCATGGGAACGAGGTTGGTGATCTGCGCTTTCCACCCCGTGTTTCTGCCTTCAGTGCAGCTGTTTGACTTCTTCTGTCTAAAGCTGTTGGTTGGGATCTTCCTGGCTGCAAACCTCGTCCAGCCACACTGATCACAAAAGCTGCCCTGTGAACTCTGGGGTGTCTGTTGACCTCCTGGTTGGTTTCCTCTTCCATCCCTTTCCCATTTCAGGGAAATCTGAGTACTGTTAGGCCATCCTTCCAGATGAGATGGAGTGACAGATGGATGGAGAGTGCAGTTTGGACTCCTGCGGTGGCCTGTTGCCAACACCTTCTGATTTACAGTATCTACCTGCCTAACTCTGGTTTATGAATTAATACATTTTAAATATATAACCATTGATATAGATATATCTAAGATCTCAGGTAGCAGATTTTTATCTGCGTTGAGCCTAATTCATTAACATTTTGCTTGTTCAGATATATCCTTACCTCTGTGTGGCTTCTCTGCTATATGGGTACATTGGCTGCGTAGCATTTATCAGCAAGGATGCAGCAAACTTGCCATCTGGGTGATGCCCAACTACTTGAAATACTTTCTAAAGCAGGACTTTCCCATGAGCATGTTTGGCCTTTCTCAGCATTTAAGCACTTCTCATTGGGTGGAAGTGCTGTGTTTGAGGGGAGGCTGTGAGCCAGCTCTGTACTGTACTGCAGGCATCTGCTCACTCAGTGCTGCCTCCTTTGTGCCCTAGAGCACACGTGTTTGTCATGGACCAGAGCAAAGTGTGGATCTTTAATTCAAGTTCACCTCTTAACATTCAGGATTCTTCTCACTTCAATTTCCAGCCCCTTGTGGTGGATCGTTATCTTCAGAGATTAGCTTTCCTCTGGGACTTTGCTTCTGTGTAGTAACTGAAATGCAGGGAGGCAGAGAGGAACGCGCACAAACCACATCTCCTGGCTGCTGACAGCGCCGTGTCTGGAAGCTGCATTGCTCATCACCTCCAGATAACTGTGCACTCCTGCTTTGCTGTGAGCTCTTGTGAGAGTTTAACACACAGTGCTTTGGGCTGTCAGATGCCCGCAGCTGAGTTGTTGGCTCCATCAGCTGTCCATTGAATTTGGTGCTTCTGCATAGAAAGTTTCCTTCTTTGTCCTCTGGAAAGGGAAGTTTTCCTTCTATTAGTTTTCCTTCTGGTTTTGCCCAGAAGCTCCACGATGGTCATGTTTTCCCTCCACAAAGTGCAGTATTAAGGCACTGTTTAAATTGCAAACTGAGTGGCCCCAAAGTACGTGTTGCTGAAATGAGCAATGTGCAGTCATAACTGCCGTAAATACGGGGGTAATGCAATTAGTTGTACAATGCCAGTGGCAGCAGAGGAGTTCTGTGCACTTACACTGGAATCTAAGGAAATTAATACATATTATGTTTAACACTCGTGGTTAGAATACCAAATTGGAGCTCCTCATGTTTTGACATGTCTATTATTTATATGCAAATGCAGTCTTTTCTGCAGAACTTCCTTGGAGATAAAATATTTTACAAGGAAGTTGGGGGAAGAGGGCACAATATGTTCATTTGCTGTTATACCAACCTTCTTAGGATGCTGATTTGTGGAAGTTCTCCTAGAATAAGGTAATAGATATTTCAGTTCCCTTGAATATAACAGACCTCAAGTGTGAGCCCTTCTTAGTTAATGACCAGCATAAAATAAGTCTTTTTTTTAGTGTACGTTCTCAGTTAATTTTACAGTTCAATTGAAGTGAAAATATCATCAAATAGAGAAGCATTAAACTTGGTGCTTATTGGACCTCCCATCCTCTGTGTGAGAATGGAACTGGTCATGTGGGTCACACGGGGGGCATCTGCAAAGTGAAGGATGGATCCCTGAGCCCCGTGGGGATGCTCAGCTGGCAGTCAAGGTAACCAGGTAAAGAGCAAGTCAAGCTCTAGTACCGGCTTGAGCTTCATAAATAATAACCATCATTTTCTCAACACAGGGAAAAGGTGGGATGAGAGATTTGTGAGGTACCTTTAAACTGCCTGAGAACCCGTTGTCTGTTTATGTGGCACGTCCCCTGTACATGGCAGCAGCCCAAAGCTGCTCCTGTCAGAAACATGCCCAGTAAAGCTGCAGCGTGGTTCTGTCTGCTTTCACCTCAACAACATCACATCTTCATTAGCCGCCCTACTGGTAATCTGCTGCTGATTGAGATTAATAGAGAAAATATTTCCTAAATATTTCTGTATGTGTTTTCATTAATCTTACGTTCGGGAGATTAATCTTGTGGGGTGACCTGCAAAAGGTGTTAATTGCCATTTTAGATGAGAATCTATCCAAAGTTTGAGGAGGTGCAGTAACAACTGTGGAGCAGCAGCACGAGTCCTGTGGGAACGCTGCTGTCTGGTCCTTAATGGAAACAAAACCGTTGCATTTTAAAAGCTCTTGGAAGCAAAATGCAACCCTGACCCAGTGTGGGCCACGTGTCTGCCCCTGCAGGTTCAGTGTGGGATGAGAGCAGAAAGAACAGATGAATTATTGAATGCCTCCCTGCCCTCGGTGCTGTGCTGTTACTTCTGGAGGCTGCTCAGACACTGTGTGCAGTAGAAGCAGAGGTGGGAAAAGGATGCTCCATGGTGATCCTTATTATATATGTAGCAGTTAAGCAAAGCTCTAATGCAGTTGGGGGCTGCATCCCAAAAGTGTGGAGCTGCTTCTGCACCATGATGTCCTGTTGCTGCTCTGGTGCCTTCCTGCAGGGCTGCTTTGCTGCTGGCTGTCTGGGTGCTGTGTGGTACCCTAAAGGGAAATGGGCACTCTGCAGCTTGTAGGAAAGGGAATGGGACATGACGGCCCTTACCCTGGGCTTACTGTGTGCCATGCAGAAGTACTTATTGCTCCCATAGGGCGTTTGGTCCTTCTGTTGTGATGTAGCGGTTTGGAAGGGAACGGTGACTGCATGCCAATGAGAAGCTGCTACACACGTCTCTCTAGGGGGAATGTGCCCTGAAAATGCATTTGTCCACAGGGATTCTGTGCTTAAAGCCATTTTAGTCCATGTAGAGCAGTGTTTGGTGACAAAATGCCCGGGGTGAGAATCGTGCTTTCGTGCAACTCTTGGTCCTGGTGGAGGGGGGAGAAGACTGAGTTCCTTCTGCTTGGTAAAGATGCTTTTCTCCTGCTATTAGCATGATAAAAACAGACTTTGTGGAGGTAGAAAACCAGTGACAGTTCAGGTGTGCTCAGATGTCACTGTAAGGCTTTTGGTAGATTGTATGCATTGCTTGGAGTCATGGTGGAAAGGAAATGGCTTTTTGCTGCCCTTTGTGGCTCCCCGGCCCCTCTGATGTCTGTGCAGCTCAGGAGGGCGCAGTTCCAGGAAATTTTTTTAGGATTTATTTTTAATTTTTCATTACTTTTCTTTACAGTTACCAGTAATGAAATTTGGCACAAAAGTGGAGCTGTGTGTGTTACACAACTGCTGTTGGCACCGCGATGATTTATTGTCCACTTTTACTTATGAAAGCCCGCCTGGTAAATTCCTTGTGATGTGTAAACCCGCAGGCAGCGTGTTGGATACGAGTGATGAATTGGATGGCCGAGGGAACGGATTTCTGCCTCCTCCTGGGACTGGCTTTGAATGGCTCTTTCAGTAGCGTTGCATCAGGCTGGGGAAGCCAACAGCCCAGAATTTTCTCCTGATTTTTGGGGTATTTAGTTTTAAATGCGAGTTGTTTTGGTGACGGAGGTAACAGCGCTTTTTGGTTTGGGGCTGAAGGAAGGCTCGGGATGTGGATGTGATGGCTGGCTGTAGGCTTCAGGTGTACTCATCTTGCATTGGTGTTTCAGGGGCAGGAGAGAATATTTGTGTTGATTGCAAGCAATAGAAACTTGGTATTTCCACGACAGCTCATCCAGAAAGACGTTCTTAAATGCTTGCTTCCTGTGGTTCCTGCCAATGTGTGTGAGCGATAGCAAAGGTCTGAGGATTTTAAATTGCAAAGGAAGGATTTAGTATTGGCATGTATAATAATTTGTTTTAGGTTGTGTAAATGCTTTTCAATTAAGGGATTCATTGGAAGGAGTATGGAGTGTACTTGGATCCCGTGTTTGGAATTCAGGAGCTGCTGAATGCATTAAGTGAGTTGACATAAGGAATATTTCCAGTGATGGAGGAGCGGCTGCCGGCTCTCAGCGCTCCCTTGCTGGCTCACAGGCGGCTGTGCCACAACCACAGGGCTTAGGAGCTGCACTGTGCATTATGGCACATGTGCAAAGAACTGAGAGGTCACGAAGGGGAGACTTGGGGTGATGAACGTTGAAGCTGTAAGTGGAGAACAGGACCAAGAAATCTGGTAGCTCACAAAGCGGCTGGATGTGTCATTTTGGAGGTACAGCGATAACACCAGGGCTAATTTTGCACAGGAGAGGCTGCCAAGAAAAGATTTCTGCTAAGACTTCTGTTCCATTCCGGCACAAAATTAATCCATGACAAAACTGTGTGCATAATTCATAGCTCCCAAAAGTTATTTCAGATTCTGATATATTTATCAATTGGATTTGGTCTGCATCCCTCCTGCAGCACCGCCCCGTGCTCTCCCCACCACTGTCATTTTAGCCTGGCTGCATTACGGCCGCACCAAAGGCAGGTGGGCTTCACAAAGTGGTGTTTGATGTCATTTATGGGATATTGGACATTTTCACTCTTAAGCCAGCGTGACCTTTCCCACCCTCCTGGCTCCCTGGTGGATTTCCTGTGGGATTTGTTTCCCCCTCATCGCTATGGTTGTTTCTATGAGCAGTGTACCTGAGAGCACCCAAATAGGAATGCAACTTCACAGTCTGTGTGTTTCGAAAGGGTTCAAGGTCAGGTGCAGCTGCTGATGTTGCCCTCCTTGACTATTCTTGCCCAGGCTTTCGTCATAACTCTGCTGTGCTCTCAGTTGTTCAATTATTCAGCCCTCCCTCTGAAATCCATCTCCAACATTGAACTCTTTTCCCCAGCGCTGACTTCTAAAGCCGTTGAAAACAAAAGTCTATTTCCTTTTTATTCATTCTAAGTTTTTCAGACGTTAATTTAATCAAGGGACCCTTTGTTCTTTTATTACAACGTTTCCTTAGATATAAGTGTTCAGTCTTCTCCCCACCCTCGTTAACCTCCACTGAATCCATTTGGTCTCTGTTCTTCCAGCAGCTGAGGCAGCCAACGCAGGCATTCATAGTGCAGGTTTGTATCTGATTCTCCATTTATGTTGTAGACGTGATTAAAGCCTTCAAGTAAAATCACAGCTAAATCCTGTTGTAGCCTCAGCCGTTATTTTTTGTTCTCCTATTAAGATTTTAAGCATTTCTTTGACATATTTTTATTGCTGGATTAGGAAGAAAACACTTGACTTGTTTGCAACATTCTCATTATATTCTCTTTATAACATTCCTAAAAGAGAATAAATACAAAATGCTTTTGTGTATTGTGGTCATATTTCAGTCTGACTTTAATATGCTGCACGGTTTCCCAGCTCACAATTCTTCCAGCCTTGTGGTGGCAGTCAGGAAATCCTCATACCTGCAAACAGGGCACTGGCTGCTGGAGCCCACATGGTGTCTGTGCTGCATCCCATGTCAGGATGGGTGCAGTGAGAGCACTGTCTGGTGGGGGCACAGCAGCCTTTCCTATCGCTTTCCCTTCATTAACCCTTCACTCATGCCAGTGGCACCAGAGTGCTTTTCTCATACCTGAGAAGGGAGCCTAGGATTCATGTCATGCTTACTGCACCCAGCCCTGTTCTTACAAGTGGTTGCCATGTGCTTGCTCATCTAGGGCTGCTGAGCACTGAACACCCAGCGTTTCTCTGATGTTTCCAGCAGTGCTTTAGGGGAAGCTGTATTGTGCTTACGTTGCTCATTCACTGCTTCGTGCTTTTCTTTGTGGCAGCATTGATGTGAGCTGCGGCTGGAGCCGTGCAGTGCTGCACACCGTGGGGTCTCCGTTGGTCTGATGACTTTGGGTTTCACTGTTTGGTGGCAAATGAGTGACAAGAAATTAGTTGCAAGGCGAAGTCCTTTGTGTCAGGTGAAGAGATGGTTTCAGAAGGTTGTTTTGTGTCTAATTGACCGTGACTGCTAGCCCCAAGGAGACTGTGAGCTCCTGGAAGCTGTGTAATCCAGCCAGGAATCCGTGAACAGCCCTGTTGGAGCTGTTTTGGAGGCAGAGCTGTGCCATTTTTCTCTGACATCTTGCAGTTTTGTCCATGTTGAAGCAACATCCCTTCTGTGCAGTTCTCACCAGGGCCAGGGTGATTAAGCACTTAAATTGATTAATCAAATTTCTTGTGATGAGAACTACAGTCATTCATTAATCTGAATGGGATTATAAATAAGAGTTGGCAGATACAGGAGACAAACATGTTGACAGCTAGACCTGCTGGTTGGAATACAAATTGCACTATTGCACCTGGAGGGTTCTTAGCTCCTGGCAGCTCTGGGATATGGCTTCCCTAAAGGTAAAATTAGGCTGAGATTAAGGTATCCCCATACTTGTAAAGAAACGTGCATTTGTGAACAGGCAGCTTCTACAGGTAGATATGTGGGATTGCACACCAATTATCCTGCATCAGGAGCAGGCTGCAGATTTTGTTTCCTGTTTAATTCAAGAAAGGTGTTATGAGATTAGCTTCAGTCAGAATTGGGAGATAACCCGATTGCGGTGTGTGGCTAATAGCAATTTGAGCAGTAAATGAGCAGGCTAGCGGGGGCGGTTCCTATGAAATTGTCTTGGAATTGACAGCTCTGCAAATAAAATGCATATCAAATTTTGCTCTTGAAGAAATGCTGTCTAATGTTCCCTTTTTGGAGCAGCAGAGCCTTGTGCTGTTAATAGGATGACAGAGCACGGGACGTTGTTGAGGTGACTTGCAAAGAAGGATATTGAAACTCTCACCACGTTGAAATCGATGGCAGAATTCCCATCAACTGCAGCAAGACGGGTTTCATCTTCAGGGGATTAGGTGACTCTGCAAGTCGTTTCTGCTGTCTCTGGAGTCAGGCAAGAATGCTGCAGAGCGTGCTGAGATTAAAGCGATGGTGTCTTGTTGAACCGGCCTCCTGCTTTTCTTTTCATAAATATTTAAAGAATTCTTATTAAAAGAGTTACCAGCGTAAGAAATGAAGAGTTTGGTAGTACATAGCATGCTGCCGTGTTGTTTCAGCTTGTCATAGATGGTCAGGGAGCCAACGTGCTTCTTGCTGTCCGAGGGAGGTGCAGTGATGTCTCCCATCACTGCTGCCCATATTTGTGCGTTGGGCTGATGCTGCTGCTGAGATCTCAGCACTTTCAGGCAGGCTCTGGGATCCTCTCTCCTCCTGGAGGGAAGGACTGCAGCTCCTCAGCCCTTACCCCACATCTGCAGCTCAGGACCTGGTGGGTCTCAGTGCTGCAGCGGTTGCTCCCCTCACCTTGCAGGAGGGGCTTTTGCCTTTTGTTTTTTTGCCCCTCCCTGCTCATCTTTCTGCAGGTGGCACAAATAGAAACTTATTCCTTTGGCTGCCTGTTCCTGTGGATCAAAGCCCTTTCCCTCTGGCCGATACAATCAAAACTGGTAATGGTGAATGGATCAGCAGCCAATGTCCACTTCCAGGCTCCCTCAGAGAGGCGAGAGCTTGCACTGAATGCAAACAGCCTGCTCAAAAAGGCCCGACCTTGGGCTTTAATTTACTATTGAGCTGCAGGTAAGAGATCAATGGGTGAGTGCCAGAGGATTCAATAGTGAACGGATGGTACCGGAAAACACACAGGCCACCAGCATAAAGAAAAGGTGTAGAAAAGAGCTTGGGACGTACTGGAAAATATGCAGCTACTGAGTCATTGTTATTATTACAATAACTCATCATTTCCTTCAGTGTTACGTAGGTAGAGCAGTTTGGCACGTCATTTGCACTGCTGTGGTACGTAGAATGCGGAGCTGCCAGGTTCGGCTGCTGTTACATATCCCTGTTTACAAGGGCTGAGCTGGGGCTGATGTGCACTGAGCACCCCTTTGGTGCTTAGGCTGGTTTCCCCTTTGATACCCACCAACTCAGCAGCATTTTGAGAGCTGTCAAAAACTCATCTGGCTCTGCTCCTTTGGCCAAGCCCCCGTCATTGCTCTCCCCCTCCCCAGCTGCACCTTAGTGCTCGGGCAGAAAAAGGAAGATTGATGGCATTAGGATCCCTGTGCAGGGTGCTGGCATTGAGGCAGGGGATTTCAGAGCAGCGTGTTGGCTTTTCTCACTGAATTTTGATTAATGGAGTGGGCTGGAGCTGCTGCTGTCTCCCAGCTCCTTCAGCTGACAGGGGTGAGTGTAATCTGATGTTTAAATGGATTTGGAACGTGTCTGTGGCTTTAGCATCCGTGTCCTGAAGGAAAGACCATCTGCTACGAGATAACCTGATCTCAGAGGGCACCTCCTTCGGATTTGTTTGAGAGGAGAGATGACACAACTGAGGCTGAGGGCTTTCCCCGGTGCTTACTAATTCAGTGGCAAACAGGCAGCTCACCTTACAGACTGAAGCCCAGAGCTGCCCTGCTCTTCTAACCACACTCTGCCCCCCTGGGGAAAATAGGCAGAGAATGTTGTGGGTGCTACAGATGCAGATGGAAAATGGCTCCTGTGTGTGCAACAAATGTGTTAACACAAACAGCCAGCAAACTTCTGCATGTGCTGTTTGTGCTTCATGCATGGCTGCAGCCTGCATGTTATCGCGTGGCTTAAATGACTGTGTTCCACTTTATCTTCTCACACACACCACAGATAATGTGGAGGCTGAGGTTGAGAGCAGAACTTGATTGGGCCGAGGTACCACAGTTAATTTAGGAGACCTGTATCTTATCTTTGGAATGCAAAGAATGAAGCTAAAGCCTCATTTGTCTTTCCTGGGAGGTCTGATCTACAGCAGCAGTGGATTCTGCTGCAAGCTCCGTGTTATTCCCTGTGGAAAAGAAGAGCCACCAGGACAGCAGATCTGTGCGTGAAGCCTGGGCTGTCCCTTGGCTACCTACAGGCCTGGAGGCAGATGGACCCAGTCTGTCCCCTCTAACATGTATGGGGCACACGTGGTGCATGTGAGGTGCTGGAAGTTGGGTGAAGCCTTATGCCATAAAATGACTTGAGTATATTTTAATAATTTAGAGCCACAGGTCTTACTTGGTTTGTTCTCTAAAGATTGATTTAGCTTCTTATTAAGGGAATTGGGAATTCAGTGTGAAAATCTGAACAAAATCTAGACTTATTTTATATAAATATCCACTGGTGTAACTCACTGGGGAGAAGAATTTCAAAGCCTGACCAACCCCATCTTGAATTTTTGATTCCTTGCTCTCCTGCTTCCATTCCCAAGGTGTTCTTGTTAAGGAAGAACACCTCAGCATTATTGTATTATTTTTAAATAAGCTGCAATCACTTTAAGGAGCTCAGGATGAAAAATCCACTAATACTTTGATTTTTTTTCCTCCAGTTTTCAGGAGTTTGATAATGCAAGACGTGAACTGCATAGAAATGGAAGAGCAGGCAGTTTTAATTGCCCAGCTATCCCTCTTTGTCCAGAAAAAGCCCTTTTTTGTTCAATTATCTGTCATTTTTAGAAAGGTATGAAGATGAAGTGAAGCTCTTCCCTACTCCGTAGGCTCCTTCACTTGTCTGCTGCCTCCCAGCAAACGTCCTTATGGTGTTTTTGGCCCAAACCTTCCTCCTGTTTATGGTCTGTTGGGGGGCTGGGGGGGTGTGAAGCTGTGACTTGAGCCCCTAAAAGCCAAGCACATCCCTTCCCTGGAAGGTGGCTGTGGCTCCCAGGCGCTGTCCTGCAGTGCCCGGCGCTCACCCCGTGGGGTGGCACAAACCTGTGGGCTGTTTTTTAACACCATCCCATAACCCTCTGTCTTCCAGCAGCTCAGAAATGCCCATTCTTTGCTCCCAGAGATTTTGTAAATTTAGAAAGAGAATTGGGGAAAAAACGGCCTTCCTTTGTCCAGGCCATTAATTCAGCATGCTCAGGACAGAATTAACCTTGGCAAGCCTTGTAGAGGAGAGAGTAATTCTAACCTTAAAAATCTGCTGATTAAAGCTGGTTTCAGGAATTCGATTTCACTTAATGTGTTGGCTGAGAGCCCAGGCAGCATTAACATGGCCACAGACACACGGGCTTCGGCATTTTTTTACCTTCCCCATAAAAAAAAGAAGAAAAAGACGTAGCTAATGAAGCCCCTTTTGTCTGTTTGGAGCAAGAAATGGTTCTAAAGACCCCTTTAACTAAAAGCATGAAGCGCGCCACAGCAGCCTGGACTGAATGGAGGTACCCAAGGAGCTGGGCAATGCACAGGGCATGGCACCTACCAGCGTGGTGGAAATCTCTTCCACTTCGCTGCATGCAAATGTCCCTTCTGGGCTCTGCCCCTTCTTTCACTTCAACTTCTCCTAAGGTTGATGTACTTTAACTTGTGCCTCAGTCTCTGTGTTGGGCAGCAGAGCTGTATGCACGTGGTGGGAAAGCCTGGAGCTGTGCTGCTTGCCAGGTTCTTGCTGGGAAGCCGCTGGGACTCGGTGACCCCGCAGCTCCCAAACTGCTTTCCAGCACGGGAGGCAGCTCTGAGTCAGCACAGCCGCACAGTGCAGACCTTCAGTAGAGCACCAGGCTGCAGCACAGCCAAGGATTGCTGTCAGGGATTATCTTAAGCAAAGTCTGCTTTTTTCCCATGCTGAATGGCAGGATTAAGATGTTAAGCTTTCCTTTGAATTCCTTTTTTTCCCCTCTTTTTTCCTCCTTGGTTTTTCTTTTTTCTTGCATGTGAAATATACCTTTGACATATTTTAAAGCGCTGTTAATCTTTGCCATCTATAGTTTTAAAATAGCTCTGTGATAGAAGCCGGCAGACCTTAACAGCCCTTACATTCAGGCTGACCGTGCAGGTGGTGATCTGGTTCATGGCTTTACCCCCACAGCTGAGGGCAGCACTCCCCCTGTTACACCATCCTATTGGGCACCCTGCTGGTGCTGGGGAGGTTCAGGTTGGGGACTGGGGGCAATTTCTTGTCCGATGGGTAGTGATGCACAGTGGGGTCACTGTCCCAGGAGGGGTTGAAGGAAGGGCGGGTTACTTAGGGATGAGAGTTTGAAGGCAAAATCCCCTCAGATGAGTTCATTTTTTTCCTTCTGTCATTGCAGAACCCTGGCATGCCTAAACCACACACATTGAAGGAGAACTGATCACCTTTGGCAAAGGGGAATATGTGATTGTGCACACACCTGTCCCCATCCCCAGTATTAAAAATCAGCAGTCAGAAAATAATATTGCTTTCTTAGCAATAAACTTGTTTTGTGAGCAGGAATTGTACTGGGATCCTTTAAATTAATAATGGCTCAGTGTGGTTGGTTTGTAACGGGCGCAGCTTCCACCTGACGGCGTTGTTTTAGGATTTTAACACGCTGGAAATTGGATTTTTGCTGCAGGAAGAATTCTTTATCCTTGCTCCTTTTGGGTCCTTTTGAGCAAGCAAAGTTCATTTAACTTAAAGAATAAGACAAAAAGCAACACTTTCTCATTTTTCTGCATGAAGCAGTGGGCAGGGTTTACCTGCCCTCCGTTTTCAGTTCATTACAGCTGTGTGATAAGCCAAGAGGTGTTATACTAAAAGCAAAGAAGGGTGTTGAGTTGTTTGGATGCAGTACGGGCAGATCCTGTTTGTTCTGCCCTGTCCTGGTGGTGGGCGCTGGGTGGTTTCTCTGCCCAGAGGGGGGATGTGGTCCAGCTTGGGACCACAGAGAGCTGGGAGAGCTCCACCACTGCTCTCAGGACTGTCACAAGGGCTGGAAAGGATCTGGGGGTCAGCAGCTGGGGATTATACCTGTGTATAAAGCAGAGCAATGTGTGAAGTCTGTCCGTTGGGTCTTTAAGCGGTGGCAGTGTTCAACATGTATTCTCCTAGAATTCTGGCCTGATGTGAGCTGCCATTCTGTTCTACCAGCAGAGCTGAAACCCTGGAATGACTGCAGCAAATACCCGCGTGTCAGCAGATGCTGTTCTCTCCTTCCTGTCTCTGGGTGCTGCCTCATAAACCTGCTCGTTGTGAGCCCAGATAACGATTTCCTTCCCTAACCCTGTCTCTGCTTTCTCTGTTTCTGTCCTTAGTGCTTGTACGGCTGTTACGTCCATTCCTCCATCATCCCCACGTTTCACAGAAGGTGCTACTGGCTTCTTCAGGTAGGATGATGCTGGATTCCTTCCTCCTGCTATTGTTCCAAGTGAAGCTGCATGGCTGGGCGTTGGATGGTTTGGGGATTTTCTTGTCTGCAGGTGGTGGATTTCCTTAAGGCGGTACGTCTCTCCTTTCTCTAGATAAATTTCTAGCGAATACCGAGCTGCTGCCAGCTTATGTGAGCCCTGATCAGGGTCAGCTGAAGTGAGACTTTTTCCAGGTGTTTAGTGGTGTTTTTCCGTTTTGGAGCCAGCCGTGCAGCAGGACTCGGGGAGGCAGCTGCTGCAGATACGTGCAGAGTCGTGGGGAGAGAAAGCAGCACTGGGCACTGGTGTGAATTCTGTGTAAGCTGGATTGCACAGCTCCAAAAGGGCGGCAGAACGGTTGGTGTGGAGGAGTTCTGTTGAGTTACTCACTGACTTTGATCCTCGCTGATGTGGGCACAGCAAAGCCCTCCCAGCCTTCTGAGCTCTGCAGCGTGCAGTGCTGGCCCTGGGATGTGGTGGTGTGTTCGCATCCCTCTGCCTGTGGTGGGCTGAAGCTGAAGGTGCACTGAGCTCCCTGTGCTGATTGTACTGTTGGTTACAAGTGCTGAGTGTGCAGAAACAAAATGGGTAATACTCCTGTGCCTTTCCCCTTGGTTTGCAAACACACTTCCATGTTAAAACAGAGCTGTTGTTGGCTGCCGCATGGAAGGATCCCCCACAACACAGCAGTGGTGGTTGTGCTGTAGAGTCATCAGAGGGGCTGTGCACACAGCATCACTGGCCTCTTCTCTTACATGCCTCCCTTCCACTGCTGCTGTCGGAGCGGTGTTTTACCTCCATGGAGGGAAGCAGTGCTGTGACTGCTGAAAGCAGAGTGCAGCCAAACTGAATTCAACACCTCATGGCCTTTTCTTGCAGTTTTTCCCCACCACTTTCAGGTTCCTGAGCTGCACCCAGTGGCTGGACAGAGCAGGCAGTGAGATGGGGAGCTGTGCAAAGATACAACGGAAGAAGCCATTAGAAGTTCACAGTTCAGTGCACTGAACTGAACAAAATGTCTGAACTTCGAGTCCAGTTTGCCTTGGGCAGCAGACAGCTGTTTGTTTTATTATTTAGCACCTACTGGTGCTGGTGATGGATGATGTGACACGAGAATTCAGAGGATGTTCTAAATTCATCCCCAGCTGCACAGCGTGGTGCAACACGGTGCTTCTCCAGCTGTCCCTGCTGAAGGCCTTGGGTGGAGCAGCAACAATTAGCTCCCCTGTATCTAATTACTTGCACTACAGTATGAGGGATCTTACCTGCATCCTGAGGTTTGGCTCTTCCGTGTTCAACATCGAGGCCATCTTCTGTGCTCTGGTAACTGATTGCAATTGAGATGGGCAGACTCGGAAGTGTGTTCCTTGTGAGCCTGTTTGTGCAGGACGTTCCGTGGTGAATGCAGGGTGTTTTTATTTAGCAACAAGGACACGTTGTGCCTCCGCCGTGCGAGGAACGTGAGTCTGTGATTCATGAGTGCGTCTTCAGGCGTAAGTGGACATCCTTCAGTCACACTCTCAAGGTTATTGCAGCCAGAGAGAGAGAAGCCAACAACAGATGATGCTTTTCTAAGGTCTGCACAGTGCTTCTGCTCGGCTCCATGGCGGCCCTCTGCCTCCTGGAAGGGCTGAGCACACAGGCGGTGCTGCGGGGCACAGCCAGGCACAGTCCTTCCAAACAGCACCAGATTTTCTGTCTCTGGGAAAGAAAAATGTTTGTATCCATTATGACTAATGCAGGAAAAATGTGGATTCTCAGAGAGAGTCTATTTTCAAACACTGGCACAGCTGAAAACCAAATGCAGAGTTCCCTTCTGTGTGTGGTAATTGGCACCCCAGGAATCTCAGATGGATGCAGTGCCAGCCTCCTGGAGCGGCCGCTGTGTGCGGGGATGGCTGGGAGCAGCTCTTGTGAGTGCGGCTGTGGGGCAGGAGTGATGCCAGCAGTTGGCATGGAGTGGCACGACCTGTCCTGTCCGTGGCAGGGTGCTGCCAGCAAACAGATCAGGGCATCCTCTGCTCAGCTCCCACTGCTCCGGGACAGCTTGAAGAGTTGGGTCTTTTCAAACTGTAATAGCAATACTGCAGTCTCTTAAAGATTCTTCTGACTTTTGCTCAGTGTTAGTTTCTCTTTTTGTTTGGGTATAATAGAAATGATGGCAATGAAGCATTGAAGCTTGTGCACGATGTGTGGCACGAGGAGGGAGGTGGGGGTCGGGCGCTCAGTGCCTGTTCTGACGGGGGATGTGGGGCTCGTGGGCACCCCAAGGGCCAGCACATTTTACTAGAGAGAGGTGGATTGGCAGCTGCATCCATTGGAGCCCCCCTTCAGCCTTTTAAATAGCATAGGTGTAAACATAGATGTTTCCACATGCGCGTACTCTTAGGATCTGTTCAAGACGAAGGCTATTTTTGCTTTGCTTCTCCTCCTTCAGGTTTTACTTCTCATAGGGTCTTTGCCTTCACTAAAATTGAGTTCCATCTGGCAGAGCTCGTCGCAAGCTGTCTGCAGTGAGCTCCTTCCCCTCCATAAGAACAAAGCTGTCCCTCCGTCATTAGAGGAAGGACAGAGCACTGAAGGAGCAGCACCTGTGAACCCTCCCTTTGGGGTGAAAAACGTTTTTCATGCCAAAAATCTATAGTACATAAAATTGAACTTGTGACTCAGATCAGGCTGTACCCTTTTATCAGTCTGGATACCTTCAGAACTGAGACGAGCTTTGACACCTACAGGTTGAG
Source organism: Excalfactoria chinensis (assembly GCF_039878825.1). Lineage (NCBI taxonomy): Eukaryota > Metazoa > Chordata > Aves > Galliformes > Phasianidae > Excalfactoria > Excalfactoria chinensis. The sequence goes on from NC_092844.1 coordinate 6,029,669, forward strand.
TGGAGCGGGGCTGTGCAGAAATGCAGCAGTAACCTTCTTCCAATCTTCCAGCAAAGGGAGAAGGAGAGGATTACAAATGAACTGGTATCGAGGAGGCTGGAAACGGGTTAGCGGGAGTGCTTTATCTTTTGTAATGCTTTTATAAATTATTTATTAACACACTTGCTGCATTTTCCTTAGAAATTGGATAGAAAAGCAAAACGTATGGCCGGCAGATTATATTCCAGAAGAAGAATGGCAGTGATTAAAAAACAATTTCCAACTATTTCGAATGTATAACTTTATTTTAGACGAGTACTCTGCTATTTTTGTATCGCTCTCCACCATTTTAAAGAAAATCCGGGATTCATTCTTGAGATATACGAGAAGACTGACAGTAATGCAAGCAAAGGAAAAAGCAGTCGGAGTGCTTTAGCTGTTGCTTAAATAATCTGTTGTCATTTATAGAAGAGATGCATTTCCCAAACTGCTCTGGGACGTGCTTTGGTTGCTAATCAGGAGGAGTTATTATAGGGGCGACATAACAAAGTCCAAAACATGGCCGACTGCTGCAGGAATGGAAAGCAGGTTTTATGCTTTTGGCTCTCTGTGAAAATGATGCACCATTTGCACTTTACATCTGACTTGGGGGGATTGAAAGCGGCGGATCCGTCACTTTATGGTTGCTGTAATCCTGCCATGTGCTATTGGTGCAGTAATGCAGGGGGAGAGCAGCACGCCCGTGCCAGCTGTGTTACCAGGCAGTGCTTTGTGCATCCTTTGGGCAGCACAGCACCAGCGTGGCACTGCCTGTATGCAAACTTGTTGCCTTCTGCCTGCTCCCAGCAGCTCCTTCCTGCAGCACCTGTATTACCGCCGTTGTGTTTTACCCCGTGCTCACAAAAACAACAAACTGGCATTTCAGGGTTGCCTGAGATCCCTGCTGGGGTGTTATAGAGCCATAGGATGGCTTAGGTTGGAGGGGACCTTCAAGCCCCCTTGGTTCCAACCCAAGGCCGTGGGCTCAGCTGCCCGGGGCTCATCTGTGGCCTGGGGAACCTCCAGGCATGTGGCACCCGCAGCTCTCCGGGCAGCCCTGCTGCTCACCCAGGAGGGTCCCACCAGGGCTGTGTGTTGTGGGGTTCCCACCAAGAGATCCTCACTGCTGGCATCACAACCACTCGACAGCACAGCTCAGCAGGAAATTAAATCAAACCACCAACTTGGAGTCGCTGATTAACGTTCTCTGTAAACTGGGGATTAGGCTTTTGGTGACACTTAAATTGAATTCTAATACTATTTTGGAATGTATAATGGGCTGAATTTACTTCACCTCAGGTTTGAGTTAATGACTTATTAAATTACACACCTTGCAGTAGCAGAGCTGTTTGCTGGTGTAGGACGCTTGGCCTTACAGAAGGGATGCAGCAATGTGCTGATCGTATTCCCTGGTCAATTATTAGGTCTTCTTTTTTTTATAGTGAGAAAAAAGAACACAAACAACATTAAAAAAAACCCCACCCCCACCTGAGGATGGCAAACTGACGAGTGGCGTCTGTCCTGCTAGGACAGGCCTTATGTATTTCATGTGAGACCTGGGAGGAAAAGGAATTCAGGTGGAAAATAAATCCCCTTTTCAGCCTACACGAAAGAGAATGGAGCCACTACATCAGCTTTGATATGAATGGGTTGAGTAAGGTACAGAAATCAGCTCTGAACTCTTTCTGCAGTGCTTGGCACTTGCACAAATAGCTTGAGCTCGAAAAGCTGTTATTCTTTCAATTTTATTGAACATTAAATCCATCACAAAAATATGCAGAAAGAAGAATGAATGCAACGCCTTTCAAGGTCACTTACGTGGATTGTTTCTTTGGAGGTAATGTAGCTGCATTGGGCTTTCTGTAATAGAGCAGCATCAGTGTAGGAAGCCATACATTTCATAGCATGAGCTCCAGACTGTAGAGCAGTGTTCCTCTCTTTGTAGAAGAATGCAGTAGGGATGCAGTGTAACCTGCAGCGAGGCACTCTGATTAACTGTAATTACATCATTACAGGATCCCGTGTCCTAACTGCCATTCATTGACCTTTTCTTCAGCATAATTTTCTTCTTGGGAGCCCAGGACGTGTGGGACAGCACAGCAGCTGGGACCCACTTGAGTCCTGAAGGGCACTTGGTTTTAAACCCTTTTGATAATTGCACGCTGCTGAGAAATCCAGGTACGTGTGAGAAAAACAGCACATTTTTCCGAGTTCACCTCATGGTGGAAGGGGGCAAGAAGAACATCTGGCAGATGCAGGGAAGCTTCTGGGAGCAGCCACCTAGAACAGCCTTTCTGTGTGTGATGTCAGTCTGGAGAAGAGTCTTCCCAAGCTCAGAGGGACCCATCATTGTGTGCTGAAAGACGCACCGCCACCGCCAGGACCTGACTGTGCCTTTCCTGGGTTTGTGGAACAGCAAATCCAAGGTGCAACCTGTGACAGAGTGTGAAATCCCTGGGACTGCGGTGCCATCCCTCCCAGCGTGCAGCTGCACGGTGCACGAGGTGGGCTGAAGCACCATCTTTAGGCATGGCGATGAATAACCCAGCCCTGCTATGACCTTCAGCAGTGCCTTTGTCTCAGTTCTGCCTCTTGTGCAACCAGAGCTGCACGAGGCTCCATTTCCAGCTCGTGTTGCAGGGAAAGGGAGGAGAGGCGATGGAATGGGTTTGATTAAAAAGTGCTTTTGCTTTTTCTCGAGAAGGATATTTGCAGTGAAAACTGTACGTGAAATTTATACCCCTCTCGTATGGTTTTGACTGGTTTTAGTGCACAAATTCTCAGTAGAAAATGTATTCAATAAAAATTTGATGTGGAACTGTAGCTCAGCAGAATCTTTTTTAAGGAATCCAGCTCTGGAATATTTATTTTGTATCTGGTTTCAGTTTTAGTGCCTATTCCTCCTGCAGATGCCCTCGTTAGCCTGCTAACAGCTTATGAAGAGTGAAGTCATCAGCGCCTCTCGCCCCATTTCTGCACCGCGGTTCTTCAGCGCCTGCCACGGAGGTTTGGGGGAAGCACAGCTGCACAGTGCTGCTGAAGGCTTCGCTGGTTGGCTTTTAAAGCAAGCAAGTCACTGCTTGTTGTTAATGAGGAGAGCAGAGGGCTTACGGCTCGCTGGTGTGGAGCAGGTAGGCCTGCAGTACGTTGCCACACTGGTGGGCGGTGATGGAGCTGACGGGAACACGGGGAGCTTGATTTAATGTGAGTCTACCGTGGTGCAGTTTTAGCAAGGAGAGTGCAATAAACTGGGATTTATTTTCCTTTGATGCCAAGCATGCAAAAGGAGCCTACTTAGGGGAAGTACAACAGGGATCTGGGATGGCCGCGATGGAAGTTTCAGTCTGAACCTGACAGCTGTGAGCCGCTGAAGTGTTATTTCTTGCTGTGGAATAATGTGTCTTCAGCATGAGCAAGTGGAAGAGCCCCAGTATTTGGGATGAGCCAACTCGGAGGTGGTGGGAAGAAGCAATATTTCCAGCTCTGTGCCAAAAGGTTCCCATTTGTTCACACTTGGAAGCACCACGTCGTTAACCCACGAGTGCTGGCTGTGGCAGCACAGTGGGAATTCCACCTTCAGGCCCCAAAGGAAGGAGCAGGACAGCCGTCCTTCTGCAATTGGATTTGTGGCAGAACCGCTGCGGTGCTGGGAGAGGTGGGAGCGCAGGGAAAGGCATCCGGGGGGAGCAGAGACCGGAAAGCACAAAGTGAGCAGCCTCCAAACGTCACTCTGAGGGCTGCAGTTTGTGTTTCAGGGTCACGGCAAAAGGTTCCTAACAAGTTTCTGGCCCAGCAGACTGCAGGAAAGCAGATTCTGAGCGGCGAGACGGAGCGCTGCCTCTGTGAATTATGGTTTTTTCAATACGTTTTTACACTGAGCTGGAGGCTCAGAACACTGAAAGCTTTTTCGTAATGTTTAGTGATAAACTTTTGTCTCCTGTGAGTAAACAATCTGCTTTCTTAGCCACTTTTTTTCAATTTAAACGGGAGTACATTGAAGCCCTCTTGCAAAAACATCTATTATGTCAAAGCAAAACCGGAGGTTTGGGGTTGTGTTTCACTGCGCTTTTTTTTCCCCTACTTCTACTGCTCTTATATCAAATTCTCACTCCAGAAATACTGCCCCGAGGCAGATGAAACGGCACACAGCTTTATGAAATACGCCCGCGTCCAGTGATGTGCCATGTTTCTATTTGGTGACAGTCCAGGATTCAGCGTGCAGCCTAAATATTGTGGCATCCTATTTGATTTTGGGATTGTTAGATGGACGAGGTGCCGTAGCTCATGGGCACCGTGGCCATTTTTCCTTGTAGTTTACTCTTTTTGCAGATTACTGTCTGTAAGTTTCAAAATGGAACAGGATCCCTCAGTGCTTTATAAATTAGGGCCATATTACAGCAGCACCCAATAGTGCTGCTATATTTTAGAGGGTGTCAGAGTTTCTATTATAAACCTCATTTTTCAGAGGTTTATGGCTCAGCCATAAAAATTTGCTGTATGCTGGGACTCCAAATGTAGGAGCTGCATCTCAGCTACATGGAGGGTTGGTCTGCATGCATTTGTTTTACACAGAGGTCCATGCAGTGATATTAAGAATCAATCTTTGGCTGCTCTGTCTCTTGATTTCAAAGTGGATCACTTGAAAGACAGGGAGCACCCCGTCCTTGGCCACCTCCACTACTTTGATTCTTCCCTTTCCGTGTGCTGAGGGCTGTGACCTTCCTAAGGGCAGAACCCAATGGATCTCCTTGTGGCTTCTGCTAATCAGAATCACCAGTGCAGCAGAAGCAGTACGAATTCTAAGTGCCTGGCCTACACTGTAACCGTTGTCCGTAAGGATTTCTGTTGTGTGCAAAACCAGGAGCTCTCCTTCCATGTGGGTTTGAGCTTCAGCATCAGGCAGGTCCGTCTCCAAACGCTGACTTTGCTGTCTGTAACACATTTTTGCCTTAATGCCGTCGTCCTGCATTAACTCTGACCATCAGATTTCCTTTCAGGGGCTGTGGCAGCAGAAAAGCATTGAGAACTGCTTTGGGTTTAGAAGTCACGTTGAGTTACCGCAGGAGTAAATTTGTGCCTCCTCTTTCCCAGGTGCTCCTCAGTACTTCTCTGAATTCAGACCTGAGTGCACCGCGCAGTTCCACACATGGTGTTTAATGGTAGCAGCAATAGGGCTGTTGTGCGGCAGCTAACCCTTCACCCAGCTCCCCTCAGTGTGCACAGAGCTCAGACTCTTTCCCGAGCGCACCTGCACTGCCTCGTTAACTAATAGCATGTTTTATGTTTCGTTCTAATAAACTCCTTTCATTACGGAGCTTGTTCCCACAGCAGGAAAAATTGAAACTCTTTGCAAGGATATTATAATTAAGACATAGCACAACAGGAAAGAATGCATCTTACTTTGGAAGTGTCTCTCTCTAAACTGTGTCGTTAAAGGGCAAATCTGTGTGCAGACACGTTCTGATAGCGTGCGTTTGGCGTGTGCTTCTGACAGCTTTCTGTCGGAGGTGGTGCCTCACATTGTGCACCTTTGCATCAAATCATTAAAGTTGGGAAAGACCTCCCAAGATCCCCAACCCACCGTGCCCACTGACCACGTCCCCAAGTGCCACATCTCTGCATTGCACCCCTCCAGCTTCCAGTGCTGCATGTGGCCATGGGCACGTGGAGCAGCACTCAAGGCTTTAAGCCTTACTGAAATTGACAACCCAAAGTGACAAATGTGTTCACAGCTAATTATTTATTAGATGCATGATTAGTGTGAGATACTCACAACATTAATGCTGTTAATTTTTACACTCTGATAGGAATAAGCCTGCGATTGCAGCACACTGGTTTGAGCCCTGCACTGGAGATGCTGCTGTTGGGTTGGGTTGTGTTTGGTTGGGAACCTTTTGTGTTCCACTTTGTCTTGAAATTCCTTGTAATCATAAGCTTACAAAATTCTGTTTAGGACATTCTGGATCTGATGATCTTGAAGGTCTTTTCCAACCTCATTCATGTCTGAAACAATTCTCGGCTGCTTTCTGCTGTAGGCTTCATGCCACGTTCTGAGTGCACAGTGTCTGCTTGTGATGTGTTTGTGAAAGCTTACAAAAAGAAGACAAAATTGCAGTGAAACTACTGGGATTTTATTTGTGTTCATTCTGAAGGGGGTGGAAAGAACAGGCTTTGGTGAAATCTCAGTCATCCCATCAGTCTGTACTTCAAGGGCATGGAAGGACTGTGCTGCAGTTTCCTGCAAACAATGATGAAAATATTTGGCATTGTAACACAGCTTATCCCCAGGCGCTGTATTCTAAACAAACACTGTCTGCATCTTCTGATGAGATGAGACTTTCACTTGACTGGGGTTTCTTTAATTGCATCTTCTTTTCAGTCCTTGCTGGGAAACATGCCTTGTAAATTCTGTACTGTGATTAATTTATATGGAGAATGCAGTATTGGGTTTCACAGCTTCTTTTCCCTTGTAAATATATTCATTCCTCGAAGGACCGTATATTTTGGCGTTTAGACCTTCTACACCAATAAGAATTCAGGCTTCTCTAGCAAATATAAAAACAAATAAGCCTGGGAATGCAGCATTTCTTGAGAAGTATTTCTTTGTGCCATACTGCACGGCTGATCAGTGCTGAGACGCTTCCAGGCGGGCACGCTGCTGGTTGTACCCACTCTGTCTCCATCCATTCTCCATCAGAATAACAGAGATCTCAAATTAGGAACCTGGACGTCTTTCATTCGGTCAGCAGAGCAATCTTAGGAAAGAATGCATGGAGGTCAGCGATGGATAATTAGCCCACTGCCTCCTATTGCAGGAGTTTCCTCTCTGTGGCTGGCTGGCATCGTGTCGTGCTGAAGCAGAAGATGCAGAGCGGTGCTGCTTTACAACATCAAAGCACAGAGTGATTTTTTGAAAGGAATTGTCAAAGTATTCCTATCAGTGCAAAGCCAGCAGCAGTGCACAGTGTTCACACCACAAGAGCTGCTGTTCAGCAAGGATTGCTGGCAGGGAAACCTCCCCTGCCTCACACATGGACTCTGTTTTTACTCAGCACCACGTGTCCTCCCCATCTCTCACGGTGCCATTCTGAAAGTCCTGATGAATCATTCTGGTGTTGGGTGGTGAGGGCAGCAAACATGTGGCCGTGAGAGTAAGAAGAGAATGGTGAAGGGACAGGTGCTGAAACAGGAACGTTCCTGAAGGTGCCCTTAGCAGAAAAATGCGATTGCTGTAGAATTATGTAAAAATTTAGGAATAGAAGAACTTGAGAATGTAAGTCCCTGAAGTGAGAGTGTATGTTTTACTGAGCATCTGGCTTTCTTTGTATGCATGGCAAGTGCTGCTGCCAAAGAGCAGTGGTTATAGACACGTCCTTTCCTATGAGGATTCCTCAAGCAACAGGAGTTTCCTTGTGTGGATGTTTAATTGGTATGGGGAGAGACCCAGGGAAGTGGCACTACAAACATAATTCAGTGAATGGAAAGGAAGGCAAACAAGAAGAAAAGAAGGAAAAGAATCAGCTGCTGTATAATGTGAAACAAGTAATTATTTCTGCAAGGCGTTTCATTCTAAGAGAACGTAGCTGTTCAGTTTCTGGAGATCAGTTTTAACTTCTGCTTTTAGTAGCAGGTTGCAGGGTGCAAGTAAGCTGAGCCTCTGCATACCAGGCCTGGTTGTCTTCATTAAAGCAACAATAAACTTAAAAAGAACAAATCCTAATGTATTGGATTCTCTTCATTAAGAGACTGGCGGGTTTCTGGCTTTGTTGTCTTTTAATACACCAAGAACAGATGCAGGTTGACAAGTGGCATCAGCCAGGGGACACAGCTTTATAAGGTTGTGTTGAAGCAGGGCTTGGAAGTAGCCAGCTGAAATCTAATTTGTAGCCAAGTGGAATAAATTGGAACTGATAGTTATTCAATTAATGGCGTGGGCAGCAAGGTGAGGTCTCCTCTCAAAATAGCAGAATAAGGTTTCTTGATGGAGAGGTTTGGGAAAACAGAGCGTGGCACCAGGTTTTCAATCATATTCCACCATTAAGTAGCAGGAGGGGGATGTGATTATTATAGAGAGGCTCAGCAAAATGGTTTGATTGAGCATTTCCCAAAAGTGTGATGGAATCTAAAACCAAAGCAGCAGAAGTGCCCCAGAGCCCACCAGGAGCAGGAGGTTCCTTGCAGCACACACAGATACCCGCTGTCCTGCAGAACATGGCACCGGTGGCGTGCAGTCCTCTTTACTGGGCTGCTGAATGAAGAGATGGCATTGCTGGGGCACAGAGCAGACTGCAGTTTGCTGTTACAGCCACTGGACCTCTTGCAAACTGCCGTGGTGCAATGATCAGATCTTGGGATCATTTGCATAGTGATGAAGCTGCCATCTTTCTCTCCACCACAGCAAGCCAAGAATTGTAGAAAGGCTTCTTTTTTTTTCCTTATCAAAAGGAAAATGTCTTCCTATGCAAATAGCCTCAGTAATAATATTATCAGTGTTGCCTCAGGCTTGCACAGGCTGACTGGAAGAGAAGCTGAGTTTATGGTTTTCAGCAAAATGGTTTTAAGCTTTATCAGTTCAGTATATGAGTAGGAGAGGAAGAATTATTTTACCTGGGATAATGGGATTCTTTGGTCACATTTAAGGGCAAGCCAAACAAGTAATTTAACTATAAAGTTCATGTCTGCAGCTGAAAGCCAAGTGGTCCTTTCTGTGCTGCTGTTCTGGGGGCACTGGGCATGTGGACCACTGGAACAGCAGCGCTGCTGCACCCCGAGCCAGGCTGCAGTGAGCAGCAGTGCTGGACGTTCCTGTCGAGGTCAGCAATGCCTGTTCTGGTTTTGGCGCTGAGACTCACCACCGTGAGTAACTGCAGTCACAAATGTGTGCGGGTTACCTCGGGAGCTGAGGTCAGCAGAAATGAACCAGGCAGATGAAGTCCGAACTGTGAAACGTTTCCTCAGGTTGCAACAAGAATATGGCCAACATCTGTGGTCTTTCATTAGAAAGGAAATTATGTAAGTGAGATTTCTCTCCGTGACACTGTTTTGGTGACTGCGAAATCATTAACGAGTTGATGGTGGAGCTTTCTCATTATGAACTGCTGCAGAAAGGGAGAATTAATTTTTCTGTGCAGTCAGAAGTTCTCCGAGCAGTTCGTTCCCTTCCTGCATAATCAGATCCTCACATACATGCATCAGCCCCTTCTCGCTGGGGAATACATCAGCCGAAGTCGCACTTCTAATTAAACTTGTGCTACAGAAGAGAAGCATAAAAATAATGCGGAGTAACAGCGGCGGGCCTGGAGGAATTTGTAGGAGTACTAAACGAGGCAGAAGGTAATATGTCATGTGGCTTCAGATCGGGGCTCCAAAGGCAAGTTTGCTAGTGGCAAATCTCTTCCTTTTACACTGGGTGATTTCTGTAAGCAAGAATGCCAGGAACAGCGTCAGATTTTCTAACTGCAGTAACAGCCAGAGCTGGATCTTGATGTGCAACACTTCGTCATCTCCTTGGAAAGAGAAAGGCAACCAGGACAAAAAGTAATTCTTTTGCTGTCATCGCACTGTCTGGTCCCTGTGGAACCTATTACCGTGTACACACCGTGTGTTTATGGAGCAGTAATGGTACTGAAGCTCGTGTGACTGTAAACTGGGGATGAGTAAAGAGACCTGCTCCTGTCTCTTCATCGCATTGCAATCTGTTATCCCCAACTATGGCGGGGGTTCGGGAAGGTGGAGATGGACTCTTGGTGGAAGGAGGCAATGGGCACCAGTTGAAAAGGAAGGAATTCCTCTAAAACATAAGAAAGGAACTGACTGTGCAGCCTCAGTTCATGGAAGGGCTCAAAGGCCCTGGAAAGGGAGGGATGGGGAGAGCAGGGAGCAGAAGTGTTCTGCCTGCCCCTCTTTGTATATGTATGTGTACATACAGCACAGCCAGCGTGCGCGTCTTTCCCCCAGGCAGTTTGTCCTCGTTTTAGGATGCCTCAAAATATGTATAATTTCATTGTGAAGAAAGCAACTTACATAAATAGAGAAAATGAGAAAATGTTCAAGCGGTCTTATCTAAAACGGATATCAAATTTACAAGGCAGACAAGATTTGTGCTCTCAACAGTGCTTGATCTTACCAAGTTGAATAGTGGTAATGATGAATATTTCTCTTTGGCAGTGTGATATTGACAGGGGGATTTACTTGCCACGGTTGTGTTCTCTGAAAGCTCAGGAGAGCTCCAGGTGTTCTCTCTTTCATATTGCATTGATAGCCTGATGGTTTCTTGCTGACAAAACTTCCACAGTTCTTAATATCAGCCTGTCTGCATTCATCAGCTGCAAAGCTTTTCCCTCCTGTCGTACGTTGGAATAGCATTAGGCAGAAAATGGGGGAAGCGTAGGAAGCCAATATGATCATTTTTTAATCTAACCCCCATGTGCTCGGGAGTTCATTGTGCTGTGATGGCTGGAAATTGTGATGCAAAATGGAGAAGAGCTGGGTGTCATTTTAGTGACGCGTGTAGAAATATTTTTCAGTATTCTTCCCGTGTCCAGCTGCAGGATTTTTAGGGAAGGGAAAAAAAGCAGCTAATGCACCACTGCTGTGCAGGTCCAGACAGGGATTGAGCTTTAGGAACATGGAGTGACATTTGGAAGGTGCTGTGCAGCCCATTCAGTAATCCACGTCCGTGCCCTGCTCCAGCATCCCTTCGAAGTTATTGGCTCTGCTGCTGCTCTGATCCATTGTCCTGCCACCTACCGAGCAAATCTTGTGCAGTACTGCGGTTCAAATTGGGTAGTCCAGCAGGAACTCACAGCGGCTCTGAAAATGGCTGCCAGTCCATTGCAGTCCCGATCTGTGGAGTTTCGGGTTGGTAGAACATACCCACCATGGTCCTTTCGCTGTTAAAGGTGGAAAAGTGTCGTGGCTTTAGTGAAGAGCTTACAGCCAGAAGCTGAAGCGTCTCAGAGAGGGGACTGAGCAGAGATTTGATTGCAGCCTGTTAATAGCTGTTGTCACAGAATAAAGCTGAAGTAGGTAATGGCACCTCTAGGCTGAAGTCAGCAGAATTACGGCTTGGAGTTGTGTTTACAGTCTGAATGGATAAGTAGCCGATAGGAACAAACAGGGAGCAATGCACCTTGCTGTCTGTCACTTTCATTTGGAGACTTCTGGACATAAACGCCCTGTTAGGGAGGCTCAGGTGTTTTTTTTAGAACAAAGTACAGCCTTCTGTATCTACATGTATTAAAGCAGTCCCGCTCAACTGACAGTGCTATAGAATTGGTCAGAGGATGGCTGCAGTAATGGTGGCAGAAGGGTATAAGCCGTCCATGGGAGCAGCATGGATTGCTCTAAGCAGAGCACACCGCCTGCAGCTCTACTCAGACGCACTGTTTCACTGTTTGTTAAACACAGGAAAAAAAAACCAGGAGGAAACAGGAGCCCTGGAGGTTCCAGCAGGTCTCTCCCCAGGCTGTGCCATCCCTTCCTGGGGACCATTTGCACACACTGGGCTCAGAGCAGGGCAGCACCGAGCGCCTCTGCAGAGGCACGGTGGTTAGAGGTGGTTTTTGAGTGGTGCAGAGGAGTTTCCTTAGCAGGAACAGTCGGACAGAACAGAAGCACCTTCAGTGCAGCATTCCCAGTACCTGCTGATCTCCATCGCTTGGCTTTGCATCTGAAAGCGTTTTGAAGTTGAGCTGTCGATAAAAAAAGAAAGCTTCATAAAAACAATGCCAACAAAAATACATCCCGTCCTTTTATCTGACTCCCAGCCGGCCCCCCGAGGTCTGTGTGACACGGGGCACGGGGACTGCAAGGTCGTGTGCAAGCAGGGAGCTGAAAAGGCTGCTTTATATCTGCATGAGCAGTTAACTGGAGCACGGCGCAGAATGTTTATGGCAGGATTTGGGCTTTGCGGTGGATTTAAAAGATTTTAAAATCCATCTACAAAGTATCTTGAACTTTAGTGGTGTTGCGTGCTCAAAATAACATTTGTCTTTTAATGATTGATGCCCTGGGAGCCCCGGGGAGAATCAGAGGGCTCTGAAATGGCGTGAGGAGAGAGGACGGCTCTTGGCATTAGCGGGCACTTGTAGGGCTGTGGAACGGGAGGCAGGCAGGGCCAGCAGGGGCAGCCCCTGGGACGGCACACAGGCAGCCTGACAGCCCTGTACAAATTGCACTCTGGTCCTGAACTTTATTTCTAAGGTTATTGCTCAGAATCAAATCTCTTAACACTCACGTATTCACGACCAGAGAAATCTCGCTAATATTAACATTTGTAATCGAGTACTGTTGTTCAAATTTGAGCAAGTAGTCCCAGTTTAGCATCCAAGCTGTAACACAAAATACTTCTCTGGTCACAGTTCTTTCTTGCTTGTGGGACCAATAAATGAATTCTCATTTGCAAGTTAGATAAATCTTTTGAATGTATTATTGATGCAAACAAACGAGGGTTTGGGCTCTAGACAGTACCTAATGAAGCTGACTCAACACAGGCTGTTCCCACTGAAGGGTGCCAGGTTCCAGCACACAAAGATTGATGCCTGTTTCATCCTGTAATTATCCTATGCCTTGCATTCTCTTTATACATTCCTTGCCTAGACACAAAACAAAGGGCACCACAATAAGTAATTAATTACTGGGGCTCCACTGGCACTTATTGTAAAGCAGCTCGTGCTCAACTGATAGTTTGTGACTGTATTTGCACTTGGATCTCCATGCAGACTCGGGGTGTTGACTCTCAGTTGTTTTTCCTAGTGAATATTGCTGATCAGATCCTTTGCAATAGGGCTGTGCTGTTACCTTTTCTGAATTTCATTGCCTTTTTCAGCCGTGGATTCCAGCGGGTTCTAACAGACTTAGTTTAAAAGCCTTCTTTTATGCATCTGATTTATACGTAAGATCAGCACTGAATTAAATGCCAGAGTGCCAGCTCAAAGGCTGCAGCTGTACGCAGGGAAAAGCACCTTTAACCTGTTGAAGAACTGAGCATTTCCTTTCCCTGACAAGAGAATCACCTGAGAGCAGAAGGTCACTCTCCCTTTATACCTGTAAGGAAGGCATTTCCAGCTTCAGGACATTACCCAGAAAACAAATCAGATGTTTTATGCTGTAGGGTAGGGCAAATCTGCTGCATATGCTTCAAAACTGCATCCACGGGATGTAAGAACCAACAATACCTACACTGGAAATGAATGTTTGTGATATTGTAAAATGGATTCAGCCCAAGTTAATAGGATCCTGTTTTCTCCCCAGGCATTTCTGATCTTGGCTCAGCTCTCCAGACCCATATGTATGTATGCAGTATCTGCAAGCATCCTGCAGAACGCAGTGCGCATCCATCAGCGCTGTCACGTCTGTGCTGTGGGTTGGGGCTCCAGCCTCAGGTCACGGCTCTCACCCTGCTCTTGGATTTCTGGTTCTCCTTTGAATGTGTTACTTAATCTCCCCGTCTCTCAGAGCTGTGGCTGCAGAAGAACCTGCTCTGTCCGTATAGTGGCTGGATGCAGATCTTCAGTCTGTGGTGGCACAGGTGTATCAGCAGTGGGTGTGAGATGTGTGTGTTCAGTGAGTGCAGACAGCCTGGTGGGACGGCAGATTTTGTTTTCCCTGATTGGAGATAAGTGCAATACCGTGGAGATCTTCAAGTGGCCACAAAACAGCCCTTCACATCTTCTAGAGTTCTTTGTTGGTCCTCCATAAGCATGTGAGACTCCAGCAGATGACATTCTGTAACACGGTATAGAAGGCAGCCTCCATGCCCATCAGAGCAGTCTGGCACCCTGTCTGAAGTGCTGGGGGAACATTTGTACGTGTACCTTAACAACTCTCTGCTTCTTACCTACTGCTTTTCAGCACCACATCTCACATGTTTCACAGAGATGACATCCCAAAACACCATCCCTTAACGGGCCACAGTGGTGCTCCTCCTACAGACAGAATGTGCTGTGTGGAACGTCATTAGCTGTAGAAAGATGGCAGTGTTAGGGTGGGTTCACAGGAGCCCACACGCAGCTCCATTCCCTGACTTTTCCCCTGCACAGTGTTGTCCTTGTGTTCCTGTGTGTGAGGACCTGTCAGCAGGAAGGTGTCCCCATGGAAATAAATGCGGTGTGAGAGTTCAGGGGGCTGCTGGCACGACCTGCAGAAACGTCTCCAGGAAGACAAGTTCAGTGGCACTGAGCTGGCCTTGTGTTCCCTGGGGACAAGGGAGAAAAGCTTCTGAAGTTTGCTTTGAACACCCGATTTGAGAAGTGGCAGCTGGAGTTTTCCTGTTTCTCGGCTTTAATTTTCACTGGCAGCAACTTGAATTCATACATGTAATTGCTGGTCTCTCCCCGGTGCAGGTGGTGACCAACCGGCCAGTTGGTAATGAATAATGCAGCGGGTTGAGGGCTGCAGAGGGATGGTGATGTGGTCAGAGAGGTCGCAGAAAGTATTGTTGAGGCCCAAACACTGAACGGAGCCATAGCAACTTGATTAATTGACCAAATTAGAGAGGCCTTGACCTGCCTCTCGGAAGCTTAATGAATTAGTTGATTAGTGACGGAAAGTTGTTTCACGCAGAAGAGCTGGGAAGGTCAGCAGTCTCCAGAAAATGACCTGCACTGGAAAGTGCCAGAACGATGCTTTAGGGCAGACTGTTCTTCTCACTCATTGGTGAATGAGATTTCCAGATCCTGTGCAAAGCAGGTGGAGAAAGAACGCACTAAAATGCTGCAGATCCTGCCATGCATGCCACTTCTTTTCTAGCATCCTCATGGTGGCGAGACTTGCTTACTCACTCAGGACTCATGCGTTCCTATTTCCAGCCTTCGTCCTTCCTAAAATAGCAAAGAGCTTCTTCATCTGCTGTGCTGATGTGTTTGGAGAACTTGCTGCCCTCCAAAAAGTGGAGGCCCACTCTGTCATCTTGGCAAGTGCTGCTGGGTAGGAACTTCGGAGCTGAGGTTGGAGGAAGGTTGCTGTGATGGCCCTCAAACCCAGTTTGATCAATAAAGCAAAATTCCCTAACCTGAAAATAGAGTAGAAAACAGCCAGATAAAGTAACCGCAGCCTGTTGTACCTTGTTGGTACGACTCGTTCCCTTCACTCACAGGGAAACGCTCCCGGTTCCCCTTGAGACACTCAGGTGTGGTTTCTAATCAGGAGCTGAGGAGAAAGGGGCCGTTACTATTAGCATTTGGGAGCTCGCTAATTACAAGCGGTTGCACTTTTAAAATGAGTTTCCATTTACATTTTTGCCAAAAGGCAGCTGTGAAAAAAGCCCTTGGACTAAAATATCTCCTTAGGGGGTAAAGCAACAACCTCCAGGATATTTTAATGGATTCTTGTCAAATTACGGATCGGAATAAATCTAAGCACTCCTGGAGACCGAATGTTTCTTCTTAAACTCTCCAATAAAGAACAGGATTGATCCGGAAATGCCACTTGTGATTTAAAAGCTTCAAGGTAGGGACGTCAGGATGTAATTAGGAACGGCTGATTTTTCTTCTGTTTATTCTTTGTTGCTGGAGTGACAGTGTGTCACCTCCCAGTGACTTTTGCAGCTGCTGGTGGCTCACTGTGGCCTCTGCTTACCTGCACATACAGGAAACCTGAGGCAGGGACCCATTGCCTGCTTCTGCACTGCTTGCTGTCTGTGCGCTGCCACAGCCTCCTGCAGGTGACTGCTGCTCCCCTCTCTGCATCGGAAAGTTGTGGAGCAGATTATCCCTGGTGCTCTCAGCTGGGCTGGCGCAGGAACTTAAAGCAGTGGTGGAAGGAGGCTGCTGTGTCCCAGGGGACTCCCCCTCCACCAGTCCCATGCCCTGGTGTATTGGTTATTAATGTACAGATGGTAGCAAATGTACAGAAAGTATAAGTAAAGGAAAACTCACCAGTGGTGGTGCCTTGGCTGAAGAAGCTAGGGCAGTCCTCACTGGTGAGGAAATGCAGGCGCTGAGAAGTAATGAATTGCAGTAACTCCCTACTGAGCCACAGAGATGAGTTCAGCCCTCACTGAATCTTGATGCTGGGCTGCCTTCCCCTCCTGCACCGAGGCTCATTAGAATGCGTTTAGGGACTGTATTGGTTTTTAATGTACAGATGGTAACAAAATGTACAGAAGGTATAAATGAATAAGTAAAGGAAAAACTCACCAATGGTGGTGCCTTGGCTGAAGAAGCTGGGGCAGTCCTCCCTGGTGAGCGATCTCCAAGAGATACTGCTCCAGTGGGAGTCAGCCCTTAAATGAGGTCTCAGAGGGGATGGAGTCAAGCTCCACCCCTCCCGGGAGCACAGCTACATCACTCTCACCTGTGCTCCCACAGCTGACCCCATACTTGCCTCAGCTGATTAATCAGAGGTTCAGGCTGTGATTACCAATCTCCCATACAGGGACACTGGCTTCTCACCAACCTGCACACACAGTGTTGTTGCTTGTTAGCAAGGAGATGCGTTCATTCTGCCCCCTGATAACTGTGGACAGAGGTACACCCCTGTTGTTGGCCTGGTGCCGACGTGGTGCATTTGTCCTTTATGTGGGCATGCACAGCTTTAGGTGCTCCTGGCACAGCTGGAACATCATGTTGCAGTGAATGAGGAGAGGCAAAGAAAATGTGTCAGCATTTCAATCTGAACTGTGCTGAAGGACTTTGCTGAGGTCGTGGAGGGGTTACATGAGCATAATGCCCAACACTGCTCAGATTTCACTTTTAATGGAGTGAGAAACGTCTGCACTGGGAAATCCATCAGTGTCAAGGAGAGGAGCAGAAGCCAGGTCGGGGTAAGTGGTCCCCCGCTTCCCATACTTCAGCTCAGTGATTCCATGTGAAATGTTCCTTTTTGTCAGGATGCTGAAAATGTCTGTGAATGCAGCTCATGAATGCAGTTCATGGCAGCAGCGGTCACAGAAGTGCTGAAGGACACGTCCCTCCAGGAGCTCCTCATTTCCCATAGTGAAGCTGTGGGTGCACAGTGCAGCCCGTCCCGTCCCACAGACCCTCACATCCCTCCTGCCCTGCAGCGCTTCTCCTGCAGTTTCCTTCCCAGCCTGGCAGCATCGAGCGTCCTTCTGGAGTCCTTCGTCCATCACTGTTTTTGTAATGCTCCTCTGGTGGCACAAGGAGCCTTTGCCAAGGAGTAAATGAGTTCAAAGAAAGAAAGAATTACGTGACCCAATGCTTTGGAAGGGATTAGCAGGGACCGCTGCTGCCTAGAAGGGAGCTTGGAGCCTGATGGTACAATGGTACCAGCAGAGCAGCCTTTGCTGGGGTGGCAGGAGTGCCTCTGCTGTCTGTCTGCTGTCCTGAGCACTGCTGCACTCCTGCCTTCATTACCAGCTTCGTTTCCGGCTTTGTTAGCAGCTTTGCAGAGCTGCAGAGGAAGCAAACTCCTGGTGCTCACACTCGTACTTTGTGCTGCCTTGGCCATTTTTTAAAAGAGATCCGCATTAGGCAGCTGTTACTCAGCATCTTCTATGGTATTTTGCCCTGGATTGAATGCGTGAAGGTACAGAGGTGTTTAATTCAGCACTTTTTCTGCATAGTTTGAAGGCATCCCCCCGTGCCCAGCACTGAAATGCCACTTTGCGTCCCAGCAGAGCACTGCACGAGGGATGCAGTGACCCCAGCGGGCAGGGGCAAAGCTGCTGCCTTTGGGAAGGATCTTTATAAGGCCCTTCCCCTGCCCCGCCTGAGCATCCCCTGCAGGATCTCCCCGCTCACAAAGTCTTGAAGAGTGAGCGTTGAGATGCCCTGATTAAAATTTAATGAGGCTCAATATTACTGAGGCCCTTTGGTGTCAGTCCTGCATTCATCAGCAAATAAATAACTCAGCTGGCGGTGCGGGGCTGAGCCCCATCCCCCCGGCTGACACCGAGCCCCCCTCTGTGGGATCCCGTACGTGGGGAGCGGCTCAGGCCAAGGTGGGGAGCTCAGAGGCTGTTAATTTTCCCTCCGGCATCTGCTGGAGCAGGGGTTCCCTTTTATTTGTTATTTGCATACTTTAGCCATTGGAATTGAATTTGTGCCCATTAAAACTAAATTAGCGCTGCCTGGAATTTTAAGCAGGCTCTGGCAGAGCAGCACATTAACTCTGTCGGAGCGGTTTCTGCAGATCCTGGCTCTGAACCGGGTGCACAACCGGCACTGGAAGCTGCTGCCAAAGGATGTCTGCGTGGTCCTGGGGGCATCAGGGATGGAGTGTTGTGGCTTCTGAAAGCACTCAGTGTGGCACAGAGCTGGGCTCCCATAGGCTTCCATGCCCACATCCCCATCCCAGCCACCAGAGGCCCCTGTTGTGTTGTTCATTCCTCTCCTGGAAAGCACTCAGGACTCAGGTGGCCTTGCCAGCTCGGGCAGCACTCCTTGCCCAGCAGCTCTGCAAGTAGGAAGGTGCTAGATGTAAGATTTGCTATTAAAATCATTGCTTTTGTTCGAGAGTCTTTAATGAGAAAAGAGCAGATACACCTGAATAAAGCAGTGCGTCTTGATTACAAAGTGTAGAATTCAATTTAAAGCTAATTCTTCACTGAAAAAAAAAAACCCTGCATGTTCAACCAGCCAAAGATAGAGCACAGTTTATAAGGCAAAGCTTGGCTGCTTGTTCCCAGCAGCAGCCAGGATCCCCGGATTCTATTGGATTATATATTGGATGTTCTTCATGATTATTAAATAAGTGAATGGAGCATCACACTGGTGTTCTTCCAATGTTCCATCCTTCTCAGCTGTCCCTGCTCCAGACGTTTCCCAGGCACGCTTCCATCAGGCCCTCCTGTTGGCTTTGTTTTGCTTGGCTCTGTGCACAGGTCCGTACATCAGCAAAATAACCGGGCAGTGTCCTCGTTTGAGCCCTGAGAAATGGGTCAGCAGCATACAGAGGCAGCCATCCTTTTTGTCTTAGATTTCTTTGCCAGATCTGGGCTTCTGTGTTCCTGGAGCGTCCAAAGAAGTGCTGTGCAGAGCTGGTGTGGGTCTGGTGCAGAGGTGCTGCCGTGGGGCAGAGGTGCTGGGACACAGGGCAGTACAAAACAGAATGCGCTGGGATGTGATGCAAAGTGGCCAACATGACTCCCGTGTAATTGCTCTGAATCCAATTAATGCTGCCTGAGTAGATGTTAGGAATTATAAAGAGGAATAAAGAGTCTGAGCTTGTCACTGAAACTCTGATAATATTCCTTCAAAGGAGGCATATTTGCAAACATTATTAATTACCTGGGGAGCAGCTCAGTGTTCCAACTGAATTAAGGGGGAATGCTTTTCTGTGATTTCGGATTCGATGGAGAGATGACAGTACCCTCAAATAACGGAGCCTTTCTTCGTTGTACACCTGCCAGCAAAACACAGAGATTGCCTGCACGGAGTCCCCCACCCCCAAAACCAATTTACCAGAAAGGATATTATGCGATGAATTACCCGGGGCCAAAAGAGCTTTCAGAAATGTTTAGCACAGGCTCCTCTCATCAGAAAAACACAGGAGTGTGGAGCTAAAATCCAGCTGTCTCGGTTTGGATGAACATTCAGCTTTAGGATAGGTGAGAGCCTTTTTGGCTTTGGTTCTTCTTGGGGCTGCTTTGTGGGGCTCTGCAGGGCTGCTGAAGGGAATGCTGAGCTGGGAGAGGCAGCAGAGATGTGCACAGGACTGTCCTGGTGACCGCAGTGCCCTCCTCAGCCCTGCAGCTCACTGGTTCATTGCAGTTGGTTTTGTTGGAGTTGGACTAGATGACCTTTAAGGATCCCTTCCAACTCCAGCAGTGCTACAATTGTATGAAATAGTGCAATGTTGTCTGTTTGGTTACCTCCAGCTTTGCAGGAAGCTCCACACCTTGAACGGGTTTAGAGCTGTAATTGCTACAATACAGAGCCCAGCTTTGGGACTCCTGTTATAAGCCCTGACCTTGATTAGCACCCGGCTCTGAGGAGGAAGCTTGGCTGATGGAGTGGCCTTTGCTCTGCAGTGTGGGCTTTGTGTCTCTGCATGAGGCTGAGATGAAGGGCTTTTTCTTAAAGAAACGTGGTGCTTCTTTAACAGTAATATTAGTTCTCACACTTACTGTGTTTGAAGATGCTCAAAGAAGGTATTTGCCACTTTGTTCAGCTGTGAGCTGGTGATGTGGCAGAAAAGGATTTCAGTGAACTTAGCATGAGAAAAGCATCTTCCTTTGGCCGCGGAGCTGCTGCTGTCACCAGAAGGTAAGTTTTATTTTAACTCTAAGGTGGTAAAAAAGGCAGCGAGTTGGGTAGTGTTTGTAGCTGTGTGAGGAGCCTGCAATAATGTTCTCTGAATTGCTAAGCAACTGTGGCCCATTTGCTCACACGGAGCAAATTGAAACATTGATTTATCTATTTGTTTTGCAACTAACGCTGGGGCTTCATTACTCCCTTCCCTCGGGGCAAACTCCCACATGCTCACACTGGAAATTAACTCTTCTTACCAAAAAATGTGCATGACTTTCTTCTTTGTATTGAAGGGAAATCCAGAGGCTTAATGTTATGCTTACTAGCTGTGCTTGCACGTGTCTGTGGGCTGTTTCAGGAGGAAAACCCAGGAACCTTGGGCTGCTGAATGATGGTATTGCAGGTGTAATCCAGGATGTCATTTGAGCTTCATATGCCATCTATAGGTCTGTGATGTATGCTGCTTGTAGTTACTGGGAGATTTGCCATTAGTTGCATGCAGAAAGGTGAATTCAGTCCTAATACAGACACATTTTAAATGCTTCTCAAATGCAAGTGAGAAAATGAAGTGGGATCCCCCAAGGCTGGCAAACAGCAGGTGACCAGGAGAATGTAAGTATTAAAGGACAACAGAAATGTGCTCAAGAAGAGCATAGTTGCTACCCATGGACAAGTTTCTGTGTCACAGAGGTAAAATGCAGCAGTCTTACTTAAACATGAAATTTTGGGGCTGTTTTTAGCTTAAGAAATAGCCAGTACCAAAATGCAGGATGTCTCCTAATCCCAGGAAGCTCCTCTTCTCCTACACCCCCCTCCTATATCCAAAGGATCTTAATGAGGTGAGCTGTTAGCCCGCAGCTTGTGATATGAACTTGTTGGGTCGTTTTCTGCCCAGAACCTGGACACTTCTCCATTGGTGGCTGTTTTCCATAGGCAGGTGGGAATCAGATTATAGCAAATCTATAGCCAGACAGATTCTGTTTGAAATGAGGCTGTGGGTAATGGCAGCTGTGGGATCCTCGTCTCATAGGAAATGAAGCTGAGGATGTTTCACAGCTGCTCCAAATGCCATCTTATTTTTAATTGTCATCTGGACTCGGATCTTGGCTCCAGAAATACCTACAGCAAAATAGCTGCAGGACTTCTTTTTGCCTTTTCCCTTAGAAACGCAGCAGCTGAACTTCTCTGCATCTGTGCTGTTTCACCAATAATCCCTCCCAGTGCTGCTCACTCTCCCACAGCTCACAATGCAAAACAAAACTTCTGTGTTTCTGAGGTCCTGAGCCGTGCACAGGCTGCAGTCCCACAGGTGGCTGATCTTGGGCAGGGCTGTTCTGTGCCCTTCGGGTAGCTTTGCTCTTCAGGATTTCTCCTTTAGGCTTAAAGGAAATGCAGATAGGAAATCTGAATAGAAGGAGCGAAGGAGATGCATCAGGTTTGAGGTTTCTGGCATAATAAATTAGGTAATAGAGGCAATTGATTTGATTGTCTGGAACTTCCACCATGTCAACAAACAAAAAGAAATATTTGTCTTTAAGGCAAAACTGTGTACGCTATTAGTTTTTCTTTAAGATTCATCTAAGTGCTGCTCATCCTGAGGTTTCCTTTTGGACTAGATGTGCAGTCGAGCTTCTAGGCTGTGCTTCAAATAGCCATCCCTGACATGCAAAATGCATTATTAACATGCACTTAAGCAAAACCCAGCAAATGGCTCCTCTCAGAGCTGGCTGCCTCTGCCTGTATTGAAGACAGCTAGCTGCTAAAATAAAGGAAGTAAAATACGAGGTTATTTAAGGCTCAGTTAACTGTCTGCTGTTCGCCAGTGTAAGAAAGATACAAGAAAGGAGAGGGTTCATCTCAGAGACCGGTCTGCAGTTCTTTTGCAAAGCAGGTGTGATGTGATCTGAAGAACATTTTATTCAGTGACTAGTTGATGTCTGGTACCTCATAGTGCAAACAGAGCTTCAGCAGTGTCTGAGTATGGCTTGGCATCCTGTAGGAAAGGTGAGCTTGCTTCTTGCCTGTCACATTACTTTAAAGAAACATCAGTTATTCCATAATGGAAATTAATAACCCATATTCTATTTGATGTTATGTCCTGTTAGTACACGAGTATCACATGTGCTGCGTATCCCAGGGCAGCTCTTATGAGTTGATAAATGTGACATACTTCTGTTTGCTCTCCTTTCCCACGAGGGTGTCTCGGTGCTGGTGGAGATGCTCGAATCCCTTTGTGCTTTGGTCCAGCCTCCAGGATCCCATCTGCCCCAGGGGCGCTTCTCAGAGCCACACAGTGGAATGCGCCTTGCTGTGCAGTGTGTGCAGCTGGCAGCTGCCGTGTGCTCCTTCCCTTCCCAGAGAAAAGACAACAAAAACATGAGCAGAAAGTTGGGCTGGTTTTCCATCACATTGAGTCTGTTGTCCATTAATTCCAGCTGTGAAACCAGGGCAAGGAATATACATTAATGCTGTACTCTTTCTAAATCACGATCAAGCTTAAATTCTTTTTATTCTTTGCTGTAAACCTGTCCTACAGTGGGTTAGTGGATCAGAGCAGATTTGCTGTGTATTATTTATAGGTTATTTTCTTTTGGTTCTTGCTGCTTGGCTGGATGCTGCTAAAGAGGACTCCATGTTCCAGCAGTCTTTCTTTGCTGTAACTTTTAAACTATTCTTGTCCATAGGAATCCCATTTCCCTTGTTCCTTTCTCTGCTAAAATCAGCTAACACACTGGTACTGGTACTGCTGAAATGCTTTCAGGGTGTGCAGTGCCAAGAGAAACCAGCCTACTGCAATACCCCAGACATCAGACACATGTGTATGGAGTGCAAAAGCAGCATTAGTAGGGCTGATGTGTTAATCTCTGCCCGGGCTTTCTTTTTAAGCCCAAGTGTTGCTGCCTCCCGTGCTGTGGTTGGGGTGGTGCCTCCTGTAGGGCTGTGTGAATGCAGATTGCGATCATGTGCGGGTTCAGGCTGCCTGTTCTGCCAAGCAGTAGTTGGAGGATAAAGGCTTTCAGATCTGATGGCTTTTGGTTATCAGGCAGCGAGGTAATAGCTAACACTCAGTGCAAAGCCTAAATCTGGTCTATGAAAATAAATGAGTTCTTTCTAAAGTGCCTCAGTGCTGAGACGCATCTAAATCAGATTGTTCGGCATGGGGTGGTGCTCTGCCACTGGGCTAGGAGCTCTTCTTAAACATTAACTCTGTGCGATGCCTGAGCTGAATACCCTTCAGAGCCATTTAAGATGTTCTCTTTTCCATTTTGGTGCTATCTTTCTAAATTGTACATTAAACTTAGCAGGGTGAGTAATGCATCACAGCTTCTCCACGTCAGGCTTAATGTTACTTACTCAGCTGCAGCTTCATGTTTATGAGGAGGAGGCGAATGCAGTCCCTCCTCCTCCATGTATCCCTGGGCTGTGTGCTGAGGGGAGCAGCCCTGGGTCCCCTCAGGCTGCCAAAGTACTCTGTGCTCCAACACGTGTTCAGCTCCGTCTCCTCCTCACCACCAGCTCATTTGCTTAGAGGGAACAGTGTAACTTTGGGTCTGAGAGCGGAGTGCTGCCTCTGATGAAGGCAACGCTGCTTTGTAAGACCAAGGCGTACCGTGCTCTGATGGCTGTGGAGGGGTTTTCCAGGTGAAAGATACCTAGAAAATGGTGTTCTCCACCAAAGCCATCTTTCTTTTCTGTGGATTTTGGGTGCTTTGCTGATTCTGTGTGCTAGTAAATCAGCCAAACCATCCAAAGAGCTTCAGATGCCTCCCCAGAAGGCAGCGCACAGGCAGGATGTTTGCAGTGATTTATCAGCGTTGACTTGTAGGTAACGAGGGACCAGTCGGATGGCTGCTGTGATTTGAGGAGCTCTGGGAAAAAACAGGTAATTTGCTGCTCTTCCTTGCCAATAGGTCGGAAGACTGATAGTATTTGGGTAAGTGCAGCTTTAAAACTGAAAACCAAGCAATTTTATTTCAGTGGCTTTTCGACATGTTGTGCAGCAAGAGATAGCTATAAGGAAATGCATCTGTTTCACGTGCTGTGTGTAACGTGGAGGCACTTCGTGGTGGAACTACTCAGTTGTGTTGTAATTCTGTTCCCGCTCCTCCCTGCGATGAGCAGCGCTGTGTCTGTCGGTGCTGGAGATGAGGCTCTTTCTAGAACTGCTGCGTTTCTTCTGAAATGATGTTGATATGCAGGGAAGACTCTCCCTCACCATCACTTTGGTTACGTTTCCCTTAAGTAATTGACTCCCAGGAAACCAGTGAGAGTATCCATTGATGCTGCCACTGCCTTGAGCTCCCTCGGTCTTATTGGAATGCCCCACTTGATCTCCCTGTTTCTTTGGCCAATCCCGGCACTTAACATGGTCTGCACCACTGGTGCTTTTTCCAGCTGTCCTACAGCGTTCCATTTTGGTTTGTTCTGACATACAGATAAATAACTCGATGCATTCAGCAGGTTGCAGCTGAGTCCTCCTTCCACCATTTTTTCCCCTCTGTTTTCATTGCAGCCATCAGTAAGCAGGTGTGGCAGTCAGTGTTGCTCTTTTAATACACGCAGTCACTCACGTGTTTTTAACACCTGAGCGTTTTATTCTGAGCAGCAGTCGGCTTTTTCATCCTTCTGCCTGCTTATGTTCATAATTCTGTAGCAAAATGCTGCATGTTTTCAGCAAAATTAATCAGTGTAATTATATGTGATTTCAGTGTCGGGTTCAGCTGAGGCACCCATTTAGGCTGGTGATTAGCCCTACTGGGAGCAGCAAGGATGGAGACCTTACCTGTGCCTAGAACTTTGAAATATACATTTAAACCCTATTCATAAATCAAATATTTCCTCCAAACTGCCATCTCCAGCCAATTGGAACAGAAAATTGAATAGGAACTAATTGGCAGCACACCTTGTTTGTTATAGATTGGCTCTTTGCTGTTGTTGGCAAAGGCTGCCATTATTCAGGTGGCAGGAGGGCATTGAGCTAGATGTGGGTATTTAGGAATGAGACCTCTGAACCTTTACCTGGCTTTAGCAAATCATTTTGGCCATGCAGCTTTTCAGAGCGTTTTAAGGACGTTTCACTCCAAGCAATTAATACACAACTTCAACTCTTTAGAAAGTGTGGTTACGTAGAAACAAAGTTCATGCCTTGTGTTCAAAAAACAAAAAAGTTCAGATCAATTAAAACAATTTACTTCGTTGTTAATGATTTCAGACTGTTGTAATTTATAGGTAAATAAGTGACTTCAAAAGCTCATTCATTCAGTGTGTGTACAGAGGAAATGTTAACAAGCTCTTGGATGGATTAAGTCTGGAGTTTGGTAACAGACTGCAGAACATTTAGAGTGGGCTCACTGCACAGATTTAAGGATCCCAACTTTCAGTGGGTAATTAAAGCTTCTCATCAGGTTTTCAGCATTCAGAGCAATGCAGGTAACGAGAGCAGTCACCTGTGGAATCCAACTGTTATGTTAAGGTCTCACTTACTCTATAGACAAGTCTGATGCAACCTCGGTTTGCCTGCATGGTAAAGGAGGCTGTCACATGCCAGGGACAGCTAAATCTGTCAAGCTCCACACCGTTTTCCTTTATTAGTTTTATTGGTTTTATTGCCTGCCTGGTGCTCTGAGGGATGATGGTTGTTCAGTGTCAAGAACCTGGAAAATCATTCAAGCTGACAATGCTTTCTAGATTTCATTTTTCCTTGTGTCTCTATCTTTATAAAGAAAAAAGATTGGAAACTTACCTTCAGACTCTTGGGCCTGCTTTTGTTGAAACCCAAATATCACAGAATTCCATTGATGTGCTCACCTGTAATCCTGATAGTCCTGGTTGGTGTGATGAATCCCTGGAACATGAGAAGCTGCGCTCTGCTTTTTGGTGAGCAGAGCTGAGATCCCACCTTGATGAGATAAGTCCTCCCCACTTGTTTAGCCCAAGGGCTGGCAGCAGCAGATTGCGTGTGCAAGTCAGGAGGGAAGAAAAAGCAGTGAATTTGGAAGTGCACAGAGCTCACAGTCCGGGTAGCAGAGGGCACTGCTGGACATGGGGCTTCCACAGATCTTCTCCATCAGCTCTGCATGCCTCAGAGTTACCACTTCCTTAGACACTACTTCGGATGCATGAATGCCTAAGCTGAAAAAAACCCTTTGATCTGTGCTCACTGTCCCCAGCATTTACAAACTTAAAAGCACTTGAGGTAAACTTTAATTATTCCCATGTCTGGCACTGGATGTTCTGACTACTGCTGCCTTTTTGGGTTGTCTCAGAAGATACCTGTGCGCGTGTGGTTGAGATGAGCAGCAGGTAGGAGAGATGAATAATGCTTTCTGTTTGAGTGGTCTGTCTGTTAGTAAAGCTTAGAGAAAAGCCATGGGGGGTGCTGAGAAGCAGAGACCCACATCCCAGCTCCGCACACCGCTCCGCCAATGCCTGGCCAGCACGAAGCTGGTGATGCCACAGCCTCCAATGCTCCATCCCTGATGAATGTGCTCTCACTGCTTGAAAATCTAGTTGGTCTCAGCTTCGACATCTGTCATCCATTCAACCTGAGCCCAAGGCTAAACAAAGCTTACCTTCTTCTGTTTTAAATAATGCGGCTTTTGAGGTTATCGGTGTCCTGTTATCTGCTAGGAAGTCACCAGGCTGCTCCCATGCAGTGGATTTGAGACTGATGTATTATGCTGAAGGGTGACTTACTCTGCTGTGACTGGGTTGTAGCACCCCTTCTGCTCATTGCAAATAATACCAGTGGTATCTTTGGCAGCCAGGTTCCTTGGTTTATCTTGGGAGTTTGAGGCAGGAAGGGGCTGGATATCAGCGTGCCATTCACTGCTCATGGTGTCTGGCAGATGTGTCAGGCCCACAGACAGATCCCAAGGCTGATGTTGCTGCTGAGTGCTGTAGTATTTATTATGCGATGGTGAGTGTGCCCTACTTGGCAAGCATAGCTGTCAGTGGACCAGGCTGCATGGAGACTGGAAGCCTGTGCTGGGAATTCCACAGTAAAATCCTATAGTCTGAAATGCTGCACTTAGATGATTCTTCATGTCTGCTCTCTTACATGGAGTAAAGAAACAAAATCTGATCAGGAAGTACTTGGGGTTTCCTTTAGGAAGATCTCTAAGACCAAGAGCGATTATAAAGGACTCAAAGTCCTTGGAAAGGTTTGATAAGGAGATAACTGCTCTCCTCAACAGGTCAGAGCGGCGTAACAGAGCTTTGATGAGGTTCACATTTCCTTTTAAGATTTCAAGGCATCCACTTGGGAGTCTTAGAAATACATACAGGAAGCCCGGAAAGCTAGATTCAGTCTAACAGCCTACAGCAGGAACTCTTAGATGCTAATCTTTGTTTGTTAATCTCTTCAGTCTGGGGAAATGCAAGACTTCTGAGTGATACTGAAGAAGAAAGAAGGGCATCTAATGGTTTTTCTCCTGCAATTCAGAAGAAAATTAAGTCTGATGCTTTGTTGTCCTAGTATTCAATGTTTCCAATCTAAATGCTCCATCAGTTCCCTGCTGGTTGCTGTGAGTCCTTTTAGGACATCCTGTCTAACAAGTAAAAGCCAACAATTGGAAGGACTTCCACCTTGAGAAAGGGGAGAGCGCCTCTTTGGCATTGCACTTTGGCACATCACTGCCACCTGTCCTGCTCTTGCTCTCTGGCAGCACATCACTGGGCTCCCTGCGCATCTTTGATTTAACTCTTTATTTATTTACCTGAACCTTCGGTGCAAAGTAAAGTTGGACTCTAAAACAGAAAATATGTATCACAAAGGAGGACTTTGGACTTCTGGACACTGGGCATTACTTTGTCTAGAAAGATGACAAAGGCACAAGAGAACATCTAATGAATAAACTCCGTTATGGAGCAGTGCCGTAGGGGTTACGCCATAGAACAAAAATATCGCAGGACAATCAAAGCAGACATTATGAAAGTGCTCAGAACGTGACTGATGCTTTTCCCCTGGGAGTTGTATTACCAGTCACTGATATCAAAGGTAACAAATTTAAAGGAGCTGTCAATGACGGAGCCCTCAGAGCCTGACCAAAGTGTAAAAATAGAAAGGACTCATTGGCTGCTGTGTACCATGCAGGCAACATGGAGCATTAAATGACTTTATCTGCCATTGCTCCAGGCAGGCATCGAGGTGATTCTTGGTCTGCCTACATCAGTACCATTTAAAATGTGTATATATATCTTCAGGTTCACACTGAACTCTTAATTCATAGAAATGCATTAATATTTAAAAGTCAAAAGCTTCTGAGGATTTGCAGTTCCATTACTGCAGCTGCAGCCTGTGGTTCAGGTATTTCTTATAGGATCATAAAAGTCTCAGGTTGGAGGGGACCTCTTTGGTTTTCTGTGGCTTTGTGCTTCTGGTTGTGCAGAACCATCTTCTGTTGTACTTCATAACAGCACAGGAGATGCTCTTCTGGATGGGCCCAGACAACTCAGAAATTACTTCTGCTGGGAACTTCGGAGGCTGTGGAATTACGGCACTCCGTTTTCCTACATTCAAAGTGCATATTAAAGAAATGTGATCCCCGGGAGAACTCAAAGGCAGCTCTTCGTGTAGAAAATACTTTAAAATATATCACATTTGATGATGTGTTAGTGAGCGTTTGGGAAAAGCCGTGTTTTTCTCTTCCAGCTCTGCCCTGCAGTGGCTCTGTGCCCCCTACTCATTCTTTTGAGACACAAATTGCAGAACTGTGCAATTACTTTCCTGATTACACTTTATCTTCCCTTACCGAGGTATTGAAGAGGAACCAGGGAGCATATTATAAAACATACAGCCCTATGATTCCCTTAAAACAATTGCAGGGAAACTCATTCTTACAATGACTTGAGTGTACAAAATAACTTGTCAGACCTCCCAAGCCCTTCCCAGTTTGTTTCCTTGTCTGTGGCACCTGGAGCTGCATCAGCCCGTTGCTGGTTTCTCATCTCAGAAATGAGCTGATTTAAACTAAGTATCTCCAAAGGTTTTAATGTGAGGAACTTGGAGAAGATTCAGTAGGAAGTCAGTTCAAGGAAGAAGAAGATGGAGGTGTTAAAACCAAAGTCTTGTTTAAAGCCAGCCTGCCAGCCTCTTTGCATTCCTTCCATGTCTGTTGTGCCCTGAGTGCCTTAAGCTCCAGCTGTCCCCAGCTCCGCCTGCAAAGCGTTGAGAGGAAGCTCTTAATAGATAGCAGAAGAATCTATCACCTGTATCTCACTATTTCTGGAAATGGTCTCATTTGTTTGTTTCTAGGTTAGATAGGGAGGATAAGCAGGTTTTCTCGGTCTCTGGGGACAGTGGAGCATCGTGTAACAGCCGCCTCTCAAACTGCAGAAACCTTTTGTGCTGTGTCTCCTGGGTGATAATCTGTTCGGTGGTGATCCGGTCTGTCCCACAGTGATGGATGAGAATCGTCTTCCCTGCAAGTTGGGAGCAACTTTGTGTGTTGTGGGGAATACAGAACCAACTTCATGAACAGCCGCCAGGAAAGAAAAACCCTCTTTACAGTTTCAGAGGTGAAACCAATGGGAAGGTATAATACTTGAATTCACTCAAAGCAGAAAATTATGCAGCAGATTCCATGAATGCTGTTCTCTTTTAGTTTCTGCTTTAAGTGGTGGTTGTAGTACATGGAAACCAGCCCTCCAGAAGGGAGCTTTGCTCCCTTTTTTACAGCTGTACTCCCTGCTAGAAGAAGAACCTTCCCTCAGGTCAGAGGTATTTCTCCAAATGAAGTCTTTTCAGTTGTGGTCATTGGTGGTTTGGAAGGCACTGCCATTGAGATTTAGCCTGGAGCTGTTGGTTCCTGTCCTCTCTTTGTCTTGGTGTTATGCAGCCCCTTAGGAGCTGGACGTGCTTTTCCTTGCATTGCTGTGCTGCTCTCTGCCACGATATTGGAGCTAGAAAAGCCTTTCTTGTTTCAGCTCTGTGTTTCTTCTAACATCAAAAACAATCATGAAAAGGGCTGGTGGAACAAACAATAGCTGATTTACTTGGTTAATTTAAATGGCACAGAGTGGGTAGCACAGGGAGGCTGCCTCTCTGCTTTAGCAATTATGCTGAGAGGTCTGCAGCACCATTACATGCTACTATTACTTTCTAGATAATGTATACATTTTTCTCTATAACATATTTTTTTTTCTCCTTCATTTTTCATAAGAACTGGCACTAGATTAATGGTTAAGCCATAGAAGAAAGGTAACGCCACGCCAGTCTGATTTATTGACCACTTAGTGCTGATGAAGCTGCAAACTAGAGTCAGACAGATGTTACAGCAGCATTTTTCTTTTTCAAAACTAGCAGCTTTTTGTGTTTTTAACCATTTCTTGCACTGACTTCTGCCTGTCCTACAGTGCCAGGAGTACTGGGATGAGTCCCATCCCTATGGCCCTAAGGAGAGCCTCCTCAGGAGGAGGACAGGATGCTTTGGGGCTCAGCGTGCCAAGCGGGCTTGCCCAGTTTGGGGACAGATGGCCACAACTTTGCTTGTGATCTGGGGGAAGCCGAGCAGCTCTGCTGAGGCTGTGAATGAAATCACTGGCAGCTTTCTGACGGGCACGTTTCCAGCCTGCAGTGTCTGTCTGAGGGCTCCCTGAAAGGCTTCCCTGCCTCCCAGCTGCAGGGTTCCTGAGGAGCACATCCAGCGTGCTGGCACGTTTCCTGTACGGCAGTTACCTTCACTATGGGCAGAGCAAGTTTGAGGTCCATGTTGAACTGGCTTGCTCTGGGTACGAGTCTGAAGAGGTGTCTTTCTACGAAACCTCTGGAGCGTATTACTTTATATTACTTCATCATCTCAATTGCTGGTTAAGTTAAATTAGCTGGTGGAGACTGTTTGGGTGTACAGGTGGTGGTTTTTACTGTCTGTCTCATTCCTGAGTTGCATATGAGGACAGTCGTGCACTGAGGCTTCCCACTGTGTTCTGCTGCTGCTCAGGTTCTCCTTGGCCGGGTCCTTGCACACCGAGCTCCATCTCTGTGGGTTTCATAACTGAGTGCTCCCATCAGCACACCCTCTGCAAGTGATGGATCGTGTTCCCAGCGCTGCTCGGAATGGGGCTCTAACATAATTAATGAAACATTAGAGTTTTAATTACGCCATTATCCTATTTATTTTTATAAATAATTCCAAAGCAGTCATTTAAGTTGGTGAACTTAGGAGTAAATGACTTAAGGGAAAGAAATGGGCTTCTCAATCTTGTTATTATCTATTGTGCAGCATCCCAGGGATGCCGTTGGGAAGCTGGCTGAGTTGTGTCTGTTGCTGTTGTTAGGATGATTCATTTGCTGGCGCTGTGGAAACGCGCTGCTGGGCTCCTGCTGGAATCGCCCCTATCGGTGGGACGGCGCTGCAGTGCGTCAGAGCGGCGCTGCGGCTCCTTCCCTTCCCTCAGCTCCTGTAAAAAGGCGCAGTGGGAAAGAGAGCGGAGCAGCCCCGCGGGACGAGCCGCCCTGCAGCTGCTCCAGGGCTGGTTTGCAGCATCCTGCAAAGGACGCGTCTCCTCCAGCCCCAGCATTCTGCAGGAAGGGGCTGCGCTGCTCCATCACAACCTGCAAGTTCTGCAAAAGACAAGCAATTACAGGCTGCTCTGAGAGGGGCCTTGGGGGCACTGCCATGCTGGAGCCTCTTTAGCTAACCTCTTCCCTCCCTCTTTCTGCAGCTGTCCTGAGAAGCGTGGCTGTTATTGATGCTCTCAGGTGAACTTCCATGTATCTGAAATAACCTGATGTGGGCTCGAACCTTTTCCATATCAGCTCTGATCTCAAGGGAACCTGCTCCATCATGGCGTCTAACCATGATGCTCTGTCCTTGTTTTCATTAGGAAAGTAAGTCCACCAGGTCAGGCAGAGGTCCAACTACATAACCTGTGTTCTCTGCTCTCCCTGTAGAACCCAGACATCGTGTTGGTGCACTACCTGAACGTACCTGCCATTGAGGACTGTGGGAAACCCTGCGGCCCTATCTTGTGCTCGATAAATACAGACAAGAAAGAATGGGCAAAATGGACAAAAGAGGAACTCATTGGACAGCTCAAACCCATGTGTGAGTATCTGGGGTTTTCTTCTCCTTGGACGATGAATTTAGAGTGCAATGCCGTTTCCTGCCACTGACCTCTCTGAAGGAGTCATTTGTCACCATCAAACTCGACTTGTATCTGCATGCACTTTCTTCCAGGTGTATCTTATCCAAGTGTCAGCTGTCAGTTCTTTCCACATGAAGGTTTTTACTGAGAACCCATTTACATACTATGAGAGCTGCCCAGACTGTCCCAAAATTATGGGATTAAGTTCCCCTCATCACCCTTCTATGCTCGTGCCATTTCTGGGGGTCTACTCACTCACAAGGAGCCTTTACTTACAGTATCAGCAAGTGGAGCTCCCTGAAGGACCCTCTGTGTTCGTGTTGTTCTGTGTCAGATCAGAACTGCTTGCTGCCATTTACAGCAAGGCTCTGTGGAGCTGAGTATCAGCGCGGCATTCCTGCTGTGAGATGCCTTTCAAGTGCCAACTGTCAAAGGGAAATTCTTGTTAAAATGGATCTACATCCTATCCACTGCACAACAAAACCGGAGTCAGGTGGCTTGGTGATGCAGAACTTCAGTGCAGACACCCACAGGATGAGTGTCATAATCCACTGTCCAGCTCCCCTGTTCAGTGTGGTTTGAAGCACAAGTTTGTTCTTGAAAGCACAGTTTTAGGTTCCAGGAATTGCTGCTGATCCCATCTGAAAAGGCAGCGGATACGACGTGTTTCTGGATGGGCGTCAGTTACTACTGTTCTAAAATCTGCAGTGTGAAATGAAGACTGCTAAGGTGTGTGGAGTGACCAGGGAACGTGTCCTGCACAGTGCATCTCTATGCACCTCGTGCATCCACCTTGAAGCATGGCATTATCTAAAACAGCACTGCTATTGTATGGGTACCCACCATATTTGCTGAACAGAATATGGCCGTGGGAGCAGCAAACCTCAGACAAGTCCAAGATGTTGAAAGGAAAGCTGGGACTGAACAGGAGCCTCAGTGTTAAACAGGAGGGGGAGCTGCTGCAGCCTGTCTGGGGAGGGGAAAGAAAAAAAAAGAAGCTTGCAGTGCATCAAGAAAATGATGTGAAAACCACAGCAAACTAGCTGTAAATTTAATAACACTTGGCTTTTTTTTATGTCTCAGGAGGGAAGAATGAAATTCTGCACAATTATTCAGAATATGTATGCAAGTGCACGTCTCTGTTTATGGATACGTATCCAGGGAACGCATCCTTAGAAATGCAGCTACTACAAAAGCATTATATTCTGATCAGACTTAGAGAGCACCCAGATAACGGTGGTCAGGGAACACAGAGGGACGCTGCTCGCCAAGAAGCCATCAGATTCCTTTGCATGGGGTGTGCCATCAGATCTGGGAGCCAAGCCCGCTGCTCTCGCTGCGTTTTCCCATCAGTCACATTATTTCAAAGACTTCAGTTCGATTTCCTGATGTTTCAAATTTCTCTGCCTTAAAGCTCATCCTTCGTGACTTTGTGAGCGCTCACCTTTCCTAACGTCCCTTCTCGTGGCTCAGTTTTATTCCCCCAGGCTCTGAAGTTGTGTGAGGTTTTCCTGTCTGTTTGTTTTCTTTAGAATTCTGAGTTCAGTTCAAGGTGTTGATGGGGTTTCCATGCTGTGCCCAAAGGTCTGAGGCTCAGTGCTGTATCTGTGGGGAGATTTTTGCACCCTGTTCCAGGCAATGGATGTCCCAGAATTAGAGGAAGCTGATTCTGGGTCTGCCTTTAGGCACAAAGGTTCTTCCTCATCCAAGGTCAGAGACAACATTCAGCTCTTAGTTGAACTGAATGAGTGACAACATGTGGACATTGTGCGGGGGCTTTGTCAGAAACACGTGTGAGTCGTTCAGTGGGGCTCCATGTGAGACTGCTTTCCTCTTTTCCTCCCCCCCTGTCCCAGTTTTGCTTTGGGGTCTCTCTGAACAGATCAGCAGATTCCTTTCAGGCATCTGGTGGTAAAAGCCAAATGCAGAGTTCGGCGCAGCTGAGATCAGTGTATAAACTCCATATGATCAGCAGGTTGTCAGCCAGCTCATACTTCTCCAAATCATCCCCTTCTGCCTTTCTCATCCCTCAGCTGGCAGAGCGTGTTTCAGACTTGCAGCTGGTGCTTCTTTGCCATCCTCGTTTCACATCCGCTGCCGTTAAGAGCCACCTTTCCAAAAAATACAGACTTTTTTCATTTCTCTGCTGCTTGCAAATGGATTGCTCCCACTGCTGGCTCGCAGCCACAGCTGAGGCAATGGAGGTTCCCCGTGGTGCTGGTTGAACTTTAATGCCTTCGGGCATTTCTCATCTCACGGAGTCCCCCGTGGCTGTTCTGGGGCGTCAATGAAGCAGCGGAGACTCGTGGAGGTGACCTGAAACCACATCCCTGCTGCAAACAGGCACTGAGAGCCCAGTGTGGGCTTTGGATGGTGGAAATAGTCACAGTCATGAGTTGCAGGACCGAGCTGTTGGCTTTTTGTTGCGTGGTGGGTGTTTTTTTTCTAGGCTGACTTAAATTTCCATTCGATGTCATTAACAGACCAGGATAATTTATGCTTAAAAGACCAATTGTGCTTCAAGGACGATTTTCACCATTTCCCATCCGTTTGTTGGAGCTATGAAGTGACCCCCAGTGGAAGCTGAGGCTTCCCACGACCTGTTTACCAACCACTGCTGCTCCCATTCTGCACCCGGGCGGGTTTTACCAGCAAAGCTGGGGATCCGCGTGGAGAATCGCATCCAGAGCATCCTCGGTCGTGACGTGGATGGAGGAGCCCAGGAGCGCCTCGGCCGGGCCGTTCCTTGTCGCGTGCTGCCACCTGGCGGCCGCTCGGAGCGCTGCTGCAGCTCTGCCGGCGCGGAGGAGCAGCCCGGAACTTGGGGCGGCTGGGCGAGAAAATTCCCGTGTGCAAATGAGTGTGAGGTGGGACAGCGGCAGCGCTGCGGCACTTCCTGCGGGTTTGTAACCGAGTGGGTGCCCGACCCAGGGCAGGGCAATTGCCGCTTGGTGTCCTCTGAGGTCCCCTCCAAGCTCAGCCATTCTGTGATTCCCTGCCGCCTCCCATGAGCTGTCAGGGATGGGCATGTGAGCAGGCGGTGAAGGAGAGCTGTCGTCTTGGAAGAAGGACTTTCAGGAATGGCTAAGAGTGAACCTTCAGGAATGGCTGAGTGAACCTTTGTGCAGAGACGTGTGAATTCAGTGAGTGACGTTCAGAAATGGCAAATGCAAATTCACCTGCGTTCCCAGCAGCGAGGCCAGGAAATCTGGCCATGCAAGCAATGGAGGGGGAAGAGGAGGGCTAGAAATTCAGGACTGGATTTAATGTGGGTGTCCGGATGTGAAGAGATAAGTCTAATGAAGTGTTTACCTGCTCCATGCAGGCAGCAGCATCGTTATCCGGAAAACAAACAGGCCCTTGTTAAAAAGAGGCAAAGGATCAGCAGCTGAGCTCTAGGGAACAGACAGCTGTGTGGACAGCACAGAGAGCATGAAAAAGACTGAGTAGAGCATAGGATGTTCTCAAGAAGATTCATTGTTTGGAGAACTTCTTTGTGGATGTTATAGATACGTTCAGGAGGATCTAAAGCTTTGGCTTCTGCTTGATTCCTGCAATAGGGATCCATAGGGATGGAGCTTTGTTACAGTGGAAGGACCTGAGAATAATATGCATGGTGCTGTAGGTATCCAGCTATAAAACTGTCTGTTGCTTCTTAGCTTCCAGCTCACAGCTTGATTCAGGCCTAGCAGGAACCATCATGGATACGCAAGCCATGAGATAAGAGCCCTTATCAGATTTGCTCTCTTTAGTGCAGCGCTCCTGACTGGGTTTAGTCATAGTGGGAAGCAAACTCTACCATGCTGCTGTAAGACAGAACTGTACACAGCAACGTCTGAGCTCAGCTCTGCAGCAAATGGTTTCTGAAGTAAGCAGAGATAACACTGCTAAGTTTCTGAGTAGCGATTGCAGCTCAGTAACTTTATGGAGCCGAAAAAATATTTATATACTCCAAAAACTTCGGTGCAGTTTAATCTCACTTTCAGTGTGTTTTGATTCTTTTTGTGCAAAGCTGCTGTTTGAACATTTCTTGTTAAGCTTAACGTCACGTGTGACAGAATAATGTATTGATGGGAATAAAATGGATGTGAGTGGAGGAACTGGAGCAGGAAGCATGGATAAAGTGAGCCTCCCCTGTAATAACAGACACTGAGTGTTACGAGGAAAAGCAGAATGTGAACATACTATAAAGCAAAATCTGTTGGGTACAATAACGGTAAATGTGGTTGTCAGGCGAGCATAGAGGGACTCATTACTAACCCAAGTGCAACGCTTTAAATAGTGATAGGAGGAAAAATACTTGTAAACCTTATTTACAGCATTTCTGCAAGTTTCTCAACTCAGCCTATAAAAATACAAACTAATACAGAACTGGAGTGAGACGAGATGCTGTGAGGCAATGTGATGTCAGTGGGTGATGAGGCAGCGCGGCAACACCTGATTGAAAAAGCAGACCCAGGAACCATGTCCCATTGGCTGCAAATGGTGGAAGGGCAAAGGGGAGAACAGGATGTTCACATACCATCTTTACCCTCTGACTGCGTTGTCAATAAGTGCCATGAATTGAGAGGTGGAGAGGTGGGACTCTTACCTTTGGCAGTGCTAAGGATAAGGATTTTGGAAGGAATCTGCTTTTCTGGAGTATGACAAAGGCCTTGAAGAAAAGCTTTTCAAGCCTAAACTGCCAGGATTCCTTAGAATGCATTGGTTTACATCGGTGAAGCACAAATACTCTGTTGTTGCTTTTGGGTTTTCTTAATGCATTTGGGAAATCTATGGATAGGAAACCAGAAGAATGGCGAGCTGGTGCCATTGCTGGTGCTCATCAGCTCCGAGTAAAATCAGCAGGAAAGGCTTTCTGCTGTTCTTTTGGGGTGACTTGATGTTTCCTGGTGTGTTCTTGAAATTCCTGATGAGTTTTCCTGTTCTCTTCACAGTTCATGGTATTAAGTGGACGTGCAGCAATGGAAACAGCAGTTCAGGGTTCTCAGTGGAGCAGCTGGTGCAGCAGATCCTCGATAGTCACCAGACCAAACCGCAGCCTCGGACACACAACTGTCTCTGCACTGGTACCTTGGGTGAGTACCACGGGAAGGCACAACACGCTTGTAGCTTAACCCAGGCTTGGAATAGGGTGTGCAGCATTAAAATGCTAAAAATACCGTACTGTCAAGTGTTGAGACCCAATGAGTTCAGAGGCAATAGAAGACTTAGGAACAAAATGAACCTTCTCCATGCTCCAGAATTTGTTCTACTCACATCACACTTGGAAACCATCGCCCCGCAGCCTGCTTTGTTGGAGAAGATGCGCTCAGGTGGTTACTTACAAGGCTGCAGAAATAAGACAGGTTTAATTTAATTACCATGAAGACGAGAGATTTCTCTCCTGTAAAAGACGATGGTTTTGTTTGGAGACTAGAATGGCAGGAAACAGCATCCTGAGTGTTAGAGCTTTGCGCAGCAAGTAGGAAGCAATATGATTCATTTTTCCATCTCATCTGCCTTACAGCCAGCCCTTCCTACTACTTTGGTCAAGTAAAACATATCATATATTAATTAGTCTTCAGAGAGATTTATAAAGGAAAGCTGTCTGTGCTTCAAAGGGTTTGTTTTGCTTTTCTGGGCAGTTGTGTTCTACAATCGAGATTTTAAGTAAGAATGATGACCCCTGAAATACCTGGGTTTGGATTAAAATTCAAGCCTGCAGGCTCAGCATTTGATCCAGGCTTGCAGATCTGAACACGAATCCTTTTATGCTTCCCTTTGATGTTTTGTCTTGTGCTAAGTCTGCTGCATGGTTTTTAACATAATAGTATCACTTTGTTTTGTAAAGGCTGGCACATTGACACACACATCCCCAGTTCCTTGCTGTCATTGGCAAATACTGCAGTGTGAAAACTTCTCATATTCCCGTTGGTCTCTATACCTGGGAGAATAGAGAGATTTAATACTGCATTTAATCTCAACAGCGCTGTCCTGAACTACTTTGAGTGACCTGATTCAAATCTTGAGTGCATAAAAGAGAAGTTCCCCTTCAAGGGCAAGGAACAAAAGGTTTGGCAGATTAGAGCTCCTATGCAGACCCTTTGTGTTGCCCAGAAGATGGCATTCGTAATTGTAGCCATTAGCTACAAGGAGCTTCTTTTCCCCATCAGTCATTATACAGAACAATAATTGTTGTTCTCACCTCATCCTAGGAAAAATGAATCAATTAAAGGAGCATACCCCGATGGCTGGGCTGTTCTTTGGACGATAAATGCCATTCTTGCACTGGAGGCTGTGGGCAGGGCACTGTTCAGAGAGAACTGCTTACTTCAGACCGCCTGGCTTCCAGTCTCCTGGAAATTGAGGCAATGTTTCTCTTCAGTCGTGCCCATGAAGGCGCTGCCTGAGCTCCATGGAGAGCTGTCTGACAGTGACCTTTGCTCAAGCGTTCTTCACTCTGGCACTGATGGTGCTCTGTGTGTGCGACCTCTCCAAGTGCTAAATGTTTACCTGCCAACATGTGAACCACATAGAATGAGAGAAGCACATCACCGTCCTTATGGGAAGGAAGTCATTCTTTGTGCTAATGTACTTTTTCTTCAGTAATTTGAATGCCATTTAATAGATATGACAAAGAGAACGAGGGTTGCACTCTGTGCAGGAGGGCTATGTCAGGGACAGGAGCACAAAGTGGCATCTCTCTCCTCCAGATTAGCAGTCAGCATCCAACCCACGTGGTTGTCAAACCATCCAACATCAGCCATGGAGAAGAGCAGAGCATCCATGTCACGGGGCTGGAGATCTTGTCTGTGTGCAAAAGGAACAGGGCCTGCAAGGCAGAAACGTTCTGCCATGGCTGACAGACTTGTTTTGCAGACTTTGCCCACATTAAGTAACTCTGAAACTTGGCACAGATGCCGATTCCTTTCCTCTTTATTTGTTGTCAGGGCAGGAGGAATTAAGGTGAGGGGAGGTGCTGTGTGTGGTGAACCTGAGTGTGCACGTGGTTCGTGTTTTGAGGCTTGTCATTGTGCACAATGGATCTGTGTGTTACACGGGGAGGGAGCTATACATGTGGCACGAGCAAGAAACTACTTTTACTTCCATGGTGCCTCTTGCTCTAGTATGTGTGCTTGCTCTCTCCTTCGCTCACAGAAGCACCTAAGCGTGGCTTTCCTTTAATACAGCCATAAGATGTGCAACCAGCATTGGTTTAATTTTGTGCTTACTGATTGACCAGCATTGTTTTCTGGCACAGGGGCAGGAAGCAGTGTGCATCACAAGTGTAACAGTGCCAAACATCGCATCATATCACCAAAGGTCGAACCAAGGACAGGTGGGTACAGCACTCATTCAGAGGTACAAAATAACGATGTCTCTGAAGGCAAGAACGAGCACAGTCATGGCAAGGCCTCCAGCCGGGAGAAGAGGAATGGCAAAGTGGCGAAACCAGTGTTGCTCCATCAAAACAGTACGGAGGTTTCTTCCACCAACCAGGTGGAAGTCCCTGACACAACCCAGAATTCTCCTGTGTCCATCAGCAGTGGATTGAATAGCGACCCGGATATGGCGGATAGCCCAGCAGTCACTGGTGTGTCCAGCATGGCTGTAGCATCAGTTATGGGAAGCCTGTCACAAAGTGCCACCGTGTTTATGTCAGAAGTCACCAGTGAAGCTGTGTACACCATGTCACCCACCTCTGGCCCAAATCAACACCTTCTGTCCTCAGATGCGGCTGCACAAGGACTGGTACTTGCTGTGAGTTCAGATGGACACAAATTTGCTTTTCCAACAACGGCCAATTCAGAGAGCTTGTCCATGCTGCCCAGCACCGTCTCCGAGGAACTTGTGCTCTCCACAACTTTAGATGGAAACAGAAAAATTCCAGAAACCACCATGAATTTTGACCCAGACTGTTTTCTTAATAATCCCAAGCAAGGGCAGACTTATGGTGGAGGGGGTATGAAAGGTGACAGCATCAGTACCAACATAAGGCAGTCACCCACCGCAGAACGTAGCTTCAACTTCAATACAACCCTCACAAAAGAAATTAAAACGGAGGACACATCTTTTGAACAACAGATGTCCAAAGAAGCATTTTCCTCCTCTTCTGCATCTAACACTCTCACCCTCACTACTGGTTCAGGTTTGCTCCCGTCTGGAGGAGGTCTGAGCCCAAGTACCACCTTAGAGCAGATGGACTTCAGTGCCATTGACTCCAACAAGGACTATTCTTCCAGCTTCAATCAGACAGTCCAGAGCCCTCACGTTCATCAGACCCCCTCCCCCAGCTTCTTTCTGCAGGATGCCAGCAAACCTCTTCCCCTTGAGCAAAACACCCACAACAACTTGAATGACACAAGTGGCTCTTTTGTGAATACAATAGGAATCCCCAGTGTGAAAACAGAGTCCCCATCCCAAACCACTTCCAACTGCAATGGCACAGTGGAAACCAGAATAGAGTCCACCTCTTCTCTCCAGCTCATGCAGTTCCAAGCAAACTTCCAGGCTATGACTGCAGAAGCTGAAGTTCCCATGGAGACCTCCCAGCAGGCAGAAGGGAATGAAAATCTACTTAAATCAGGGGATCTTCAAGCCTGCAGCACAGAACACTACTTGCAACCTGAGACCAATGGAGGTATCAGGAATGGGAACAATCTCCCTATCCTCCAAGGAAACGTAGTACAAGGACTCTATCCTGTGGCCCATCCCAGCTTAAATAACTCCTCCAACATGGAGCTTAACTTGGACCACTTTGACATCTCCTTCAGCAACCAGTTTTCTGATCTAATTAATGATTTCATATCTGTAGAAGGTGGGAGCAATGCCCTCTATGGACACCAGTTGGTGTCAAGTGACAGTGCCGGACTCTCTCAGCCTGAAGATAGTAACAGAACAACCTACAACCAGGCTGAAATGTGCATTCCTTGCTGCAGTCCTCAGCAAGCCAACATGCAGCTCAGCAGCACAGAGAATGGAGCCAGCACGATGGCATACATGCATGTGGCTGAGGTGGTCTCAGCAGCTGCAGCACAAGGCACTTTGGGGTTGCTACAGCAGAGTGGGCGCTTGTTCATGGTGACAGATTATTCACCAGAATGGTCTTACCCTGAGGTAAGTTAGGGCTTTTACTCCTTAACATTTACTGCCTTATCCTTACTTGCTTTGTTAATAACAGCTCCGAGAACTGTTTTGTTAAAGCTTTCACAAGGTTTTTAAAACATTTCTCTTAGAAGGAAGGGCATCCGAGGCTATTTGCATGTCTCAGGGTACTTTTAATTAAGCACTCTGTCACCCTGATAGGGCCCTTTCTTCACCTGGAAACATCTGAACAGAAATGTTTTGTTTCATTGAAAGGCCAAGTACTTCTATGTAATAGCCCTGTGCTACCGTGCACAGCCTTATTGTGCTGAACTGCATGTGATGGATCTTGAGACCCCTGTCAGGGCAAGGAGAGAGATCTAGGACGGGCTCAAGTTGCTGAAGTTGGTGCTGAAGGGCCCCTTTGTAGCCCTGCTTTTGCACAGCCCCTTCATGGTCACCCCTGTGTGATCGTGCTTCCTTTTTTTTTTTACCAAGGTCTCAATGCCCAGTGAAGTGCAAGCTGTGTCACTGCCAGCAGCAGAACAGGGGGAACAGAGTGAGCAAAGAGAAACAGAGATGCTCTGTTAGGGAATAATGTATTTCTCCTGCAGTGTAAGGTTTGGTGGCCAAGGAAGGGCACACCACGAGGTGTCCCAAAGGCTGCAGCAGCAGCTGCTGTGAGCAGAGCAGTCCTTGCAGGGCAGGTGAACAGAGGTGTGCAAGCTCTGTTGGTGGCTACTGGTGCCAGGGATCTGTATCTGCCCTCATGATTTTGTTTGCTGTTCAACCATTCCAGTGCACGGTCTGCTGTGGATAGGGTTCTTTTCATGATGCTTCCTTTTTTCCCCTCTGTTCGCTGTAGGGAGGAGTGAAAGTTCTAATCACTGGTCCGTGGCAAGAAGCCAGCAATAATTACAGCTGTCTGTTTGATCAGATCTCAGTGCCTGCATCTTTAATTCAGCCAGGAGTACTGCGCTGCTACTGCCCAGGTAAGGAACAGCTCTCCTACAGCTGCTGGCTTCAGAGGAAGTTTTTGGCTTTCAATATATGCAGAATAACTGTTCCTTATTGTTGAGCCCCAACTTGCTACATGAAATGCTGTGAAGTTGATTAATTTGGGGGCACATGTTGATCCTACCTCATGCAAAAAGAACCTGTTGTATGACTCTTAAATGTGTTTTAAAACCTGCCTGTTTTCAAATGCAGGCTGACATTTTGGACTCTTCAGTTGTGGTCACATTGCCAGGTGCTTCCTCTGCTCTTGTATCTGCTGTCAGCCTGCCCATGGAGCTCACCAACAGGACTGTACTTGGGCATTGCTGCAGGGAGGTCTCTGTCTCACCACTTGTTCTTCTCTTTTAGCTCATGACACTGGGCTCGTGACTTTGCAAGTTGCCTTCAACAATCAGATCATCTCCAATTCTGTGGTGTTTGAATACAAAGCCAGAGCTCTGCCAACCCTGCCTTCCTCCCAGCATGACTGGCTGTCTTTGGATGGTAAGAAGTGCACGATATTCTTTAACTAGGCTCACCAAACGATAGAACAGTGAATGAAAGGAGCAGCCCATAGTGTGGGGGGGTGATGCAGAGGGCTGAGGTTGTGTCGTGGGGAAGGTCTGTTGCTCAGTGCTCCATTAATCAAAGCCCTCTTTCTGATGGAAGAAAAAAGAAAGAACAGGATCAGCTGTTTGCACAGGGCCGCACTGAAGCAATAGTGAGCTAATATACTGATTGTGTTTGTTGCTCAGTCAATTAACCTCATCTAATTTTGTCTGTGAGCTGCCAACGTAGTAACTGCAATTCAGTCACAGAGTCATCACTGAACTGCGTGCTTTGGGAAATCTGCTGTGGATATATTACTTTGATATGAGCTTAACTTCAAAATACTGCAGTAATTACGAAGATTTGGATTGTGTGTTACTGTGTTATTATTGCTGCAGATACTTTGACAGTCTTGGCAAATATGTAGAACTGATTGACTTAACAGGAGAAATACTGAATAGTTTGAAGCTTAATGTGGGCCAGCAATGTATGAATGTCAGCAGGTGGTGTTTGAAGGGGTTTTGGTGGGCTCCCTCCTTCTGTCTGGGAAGCCAAAGCACAAAAAGCTGCTCTCATTAAGACATCAATTAGATGCTTCCTCCGTGCTGTCAGTAGCTGTGAGTCCGGGGACTGTCACACAGTCACAGCCTAGCAGTCCCTGCCCATCGGTGTGTGTGGATCGTTGTGCAATCTCTCCAGCACCGTGTGCAGCGGGGCTGCATCTTAAAGCTCTTCTTTGGCTGTTCCTGCAGTGCTGGTGGGTCTGCAGGAGCTGCAGGAGGCAGCTGAGTGCTGCCTGTTTGTGCTGTGTGTGCTGGGAACAGGCTGGCTTTCCATGAGTGCTGTGATGTGGTGGAAGGGAGGGGGACTGCAGCAGTGAACAAAGTAGGGCATTGCTAATGGGGGATGGGGGGGAAGGAAAAGGACCGCTGCAATGCAGAGGCCCTTCAGGGAAAAAGGCTGAATAATTCCATGAACCATGAGCTATCGGAAGGCTCTGTTGTGGTGCACAGTGCTCTGAAAGCAGCAAATGACATTGTTTTTAATGGACCAGCAGCATCTTGGCTTTTATTCCGAGAGTACAGATGTTAGTTTAGCTATAAGCTAATGTGAATTGATCCTATCAGTAGAATAAATACACAAATCCTCATCTTCTCTGTTTGCTTCTAATTGCACTGCATTAAATCCTTGTCCTATTGCTGGTTCTGTCGTCTCGAGGGATGGATGGCAAGCACTCTCCATAGTCCCAAAGTACTGACCAGGATTTTAATATCCTTTTTACTTAATCCAGAGGAACATTCTGAGTTCCTTTGTGTTTAATTATTTCAGCTATGTGAGCACTAGAGGGTTAACAAACTCCACCGTACCGCAGAAATGGTGTCATCCAAGTCCCTTTAAAATAAAGACAAAGACGTGCTATTTAGGGGAGGTGTATTTTCACTCTGAGGTGACAATAAGTCAGCTGTCCTTGCCCAGCTCTGCAGATACCCAGAACCTTCAGCTTCTTTTCTTCAGGAGGAATCACACCTCAGTGGGGTGTGTTGCTGCTCCTCCTGCCCCAAGAGTGCCAGCAGGTCCCCCTGTGCCCACACAGCACCTCAGCACGATCTGCTGCTGCTTCCTCTCGTTTGCTGTTGGTAGAGAAGCGCTCTCAAGAAAAATGAAAAGCAAACCAAACCCCTTCTGACCCGAAGGACAGAGATCTTACGGTCACAGCTAGCACATTAGAAAGGCTCTTTAGTGCAGACTTGCAGTGTGTTTGCTGCTTTCAGAAGGCACCCACAGAGATGGTGTTTGCTTGGCATGGGGTGTGATGG
The DNA here is from genome assembly GCF_039878825.1 of Excalfactoria chinensis. Taxonomy (NCBI): domain Eukaryota; kingdom Metazoa; phylum Chordata; class Aves; order Galliformes; family Phasianidae; genus Excalfactoria; species Excalfactoria chinensis. Next base: position 6,074,358 of record NC_092844.1, read on the forward strand.
GCATGTGGAGGAGGGCACAACGCGTGCTCCCCGGGGCTGTGTTTATGCACCTGCTGGAAGGGAGTTGTGAAGGAATAAGCTGAATTGTCAAAGAGAATATACAGGTTAGGTGGGGGACGTGAGGGAGCTGAAGGTTTTGGTATGTGTCGGACAGGCAGAGCTGTGGTGGGAACTGGATGGTGCTGATAGGAGGGAGCATCACGGGAAGCTCTCCCAGCCTGCTGGTGCTCAGTGAGCTCTGGCTGCCTTTCCCAGCTGGAAGGTGCAGAAGTTTGGTGGCTCGGTGCTGTTGTTGTGATGTGGATGTTTGCACGGCACCCAGGCAGCCCCAGGCTGTGTGTGCGGAGCTGATTGGGATCCTGTTCACCAGGACCTGATGCCTGTTTCTAGCATGGAAGTGTGTGAGATGGAGACAACGCGACCTTGCAGGCGCCGTGTACTCGTGCTGGTGAGATCTGAAGATGGAGGCTTTGTTCCGTGTTCTCACTGAGACTTGCATGTTTGGTCCCTTCCCGTCCAGCCGTTGGGGCAGGCAGCTCCCGTTGCGCCTGGTTCGGAAGGCTGCGTTCTGTCGTTCCGTTTCCCAGACGCTGTTTTGTGCTTGGCTGCGGTGGAGGCGTGGAGGTGGGAGCGCCGCGGTCCCTGCGGGTGCCGCCCGTCCGGAGGCTCCGACCGCTGCCGGCGGACACGCCGCAGTGCCCGGACGGCTGCGGAGCGCGGGACCGCACGGCGCGGATCTCACGTCGGCTTTTAACGACGCGGAGAAGCGGTTATCGTTCATTATCTCCGCACATCGGCCTCGGGGCGCCTACGGCGGGATGGGAGCCGCAGTGCCGGAGCTCGGCCGCTCCGGGCCGGCTGCGCGCCCAGCCCGGTGCTGGCGGCGGTGATGTCACCCGGGCGGGGCGGGGCCCGGCGGCGCCGGGAGCGGAGCGGGGCAGGGCAGGACCGGGCCGGCGCACACAAAGGAAGGCGGCGGCCGCAGCCTCCCGCCCGCCGCAGCCCCGGGACGCCGCCGAGCGCCGCCGCGGGACGGGGCCCGAATCCCGCACCCCGCCATGGCGGCGCCGAGCGGCCCCGGCGTGGGCTGAGGGCGGAGAGCCGCGGGGCGGCGGACGGCCGCCGTCGGGGCGCGGAGCGGCGGTCCCAGCGCGCAGCGCCGCATCCCCGCGCAGCCCGGAGGCGGTGCTCGCCCCGCGCCCGAGCTCTGCCCGCCGCTCCGCTCCGGCTCCCGCCGTCTCCCCCCCCCCCCTCCCGGCGCCGGAAGATGTCCCTGCGCGCCGCCGGTCCGTGCTCCGCCGCGGGGAGCGCTCCGCTGAGGCTGCGGCGCGCCGGGGAGCTCCGGCTGGCTGCCGGCGTGCCATGAGCCCGGCGGGAGCCGCGGCAGACACAGCCGGGCCCGTCCTGCCCCGCCGCCGGGCGCGGGCTGCAGCCGCCGCCGATGCCTTTGTAGGCGCCCAGGTGAGTGTCGGAGGGCGGGGATCGCCGCTCTGCTCGGCCGCGGGGGGAGCGGCGGGACGCGCTGGGCGGGCGGCGGTGGCGAAGCGTTCGCGGAGGCTGCGGGACGCGGCGGTGTTTGCTCGGGCTGGTCCGTTGCCGTGCCCTCCTCCCCGCTCCCCGGGCGCTGTCGCGGACAGGCGCGGCTCCCGGCCCGGCGCTCTCGGCAGCATCACACGTGCGGAAGAGCGCCGGAACGCCTCCAGCTCGCAGTTTCCAGTTGGAGTGAGTATGAGGAGCGGAACGGCCCAGACCTTCCCGGAGGGGCTGGGGATGCTGTAGGCACATCTGTCCCAACGGTATTTTGCAGGGCGCTTCTTCAGAAAGAGCAGGAGTTCAGACCATCTGCGCTGCTCCCAGTTGAGAAATGGGACAAACGGGAGGGATGTCCATCTCCAAAAGCTCCCGGTGCCGGAGATCTCGGTCTCTTTTCTCTGCCCGGTTCCAGCGGGTCGGTTTGTTTCAGTGCTGTTCTGCACGCAGCTGCTGCAACCTCTCTTGGAGGCAGACACTGCGAGCACCGCGTGCCGATGAGCAGCGTGCCCTGGGCTGAGGCTCTTCGTGTGCTCCCATGCACATCGCACACGGTGTTGGCACCTGTGGGAAAGCACGGCGAGTTTCTGAGCAGCTGCAAAGTACTTTATGGAGGTTATGGCCAGAGATGGGCACCTGAGGGGGGAAAGTCAGCCGGACCCACCCCCATCTCCTGCTGGGTGGGAATGGCACGATGCTGAGGTTCTCTCTGTACCTCCGTCTGTCTTGGGCTCAGTGTGAGCACTGTTTCCTGTTCTTGTGCCATTTCTCTCTGCCTGACGGTGACCTCCCTGACTAGCAGGGCTGTCCGTATGTTGTACAACATTAAGGAGAAATCGCAAGTGCTTTTGTTTAGTGGTAGAGACTGTTGACCTGTGAGCTCACACCATTAAACTGCTCTTCTTGTGAGACCCGAGCAGGATGTTGCTGACGGCGATGACTCCTCAAAAACACAGCAGGTCAAACCGGTGCTTTGACTTGTTTGGTGTTTTTACTGCATGGAGGAACTGGGCAAGATATTACATGCAAACAATCAACCATTTGTAAAATAGGAGGGGAGCAGTAATGAAGTGCCTTTGAGTTCTTTACTTGTCCAGGAAGGCAGCGTGCAGAGGTGAGAAAAGCAGCTCGGTGCTGATCCCTCAGAGACACGGTCTGAGCCATTGCCCACCAAATGGGGACACTGTTGCCACACTGTGTAGCCTGAAAAGCGAGAACCCCGTCATGAAATACTTGGCTAATAATTGTCTTTGGGACAGGGCTTGGGTCAGGAGATGGGGGTGAAGGTGTGTGCTGTCACAGGGAGCGCTTCAGTTGTGAATGCCTTCTGCAGCACAAGGTGTTTATGCCAAGTTTGGTTCTTGTTTTCCCTGTGCCACTTTGGGTGGGAGCTCCATCCTTTATGCCCTGAGCACCTCATTGCCTGCAGGTGGGATGTGTGGTTCTGATAGCTCTGCAGGCAGGCTGTCCCACCTGGTATCAGTGGTGCGTTCCCAGTAGCGACTTTCTCACCTGGGAATAAACTTGTGGAGTGTTGGAAGGTGCTGTGCTTGGCTGCCTTCTGACACGGGTACGTGTGTGTAGGTTCAGAGTGATCTCTGGGCATGTCGGATTCTGGCTGAGCGGCTCATTCTGCCCCTCTGTGCTGATGGGTGGCACTGCCGTGGCCGTGGAGCTGTGTCTCCTCAGGAGGACCATTCCCTGCCAACAGGTACCGCTGTGGGGAGTCCTGCACTTCCAAGTCTGTGAGTCCATGGGACAGTGTCTCACTCTGCTGTGAGGACTGAGAGCCCCAGCAGTGCAGGCAGCCTTTGACGTGATGGAGCAGGTCTCCTGAGTTAATATATTGTCCAGGAGTTACGTGCGGGCCTTCAGAGTTGTACTTTTGTGGCTAAATTTGAAGAAGAATAATCTCCAGAGAAGATTGCAAGTTCAGGTTGTTTTCTGTAAGTTATGAGGTGTTTCGGATACAGAAATGCAGTCATTTCCACCAGCTTTGTTGGAAGCAGCCTTGAAGAACAGTTTTAGAAACCCACGAGTTGTGCTCAGTCTGCAAATGATGTTACGTTGGCAAAAGGTATTTGGTTCTGAGTTGCTCCAGGTTTTAAAGAGGGTGGGAGTAGCTGGGATGAGGCTGGCCTTGGGCAGCACAGGCATCTGCACCCATCTTTGCTGCGTTTGGCTGCTTCCAGTGCAGGGAATCATACGCAGCTCAGGTTTCCTGTGTAATGTAGGCAGAGAGAAGCTGGTCTGGACGACATGATTTATGTGCAGCTGAGCATTTGTCTTCAGTGCGCAGGTACGTGCCATGAGACCCCCTGTGGGAGATAAAAGAGTGTAGAAATGGTGGTGATGTATTTTCCTTGCATACTAAGTAGTGACTGCCCACAGCCCCTGGGGTGAGCACAAACACAAGAGTTTGCCCAACAAAATAAGAAATAATAAAGGGTAAATGGTCTTGGATGTCCTCTGTGATGCTTAGAGCCCAGCTGTTATTTACTGCAACGTGAAGCAGTTGCTGGTAAAGGTAAAAACAAATTACTGCACCTTCCTCCCCCTCTCCCCCGCCCTTTTCATTTGCACTTCACTTTCATCTTGTTTTTGTTGCTGAGACTTGGCTGATAATGCATTTCTGGCAATCAGGTGTTGAACACAGGGGTACATAAACGGGCAGTGATGTTCTCATGGCAGTTTCGGTGGCATCAGTTGCACGCTGCATTTTCAACACTGCTGATGTTTGTGCAAATACAGCCCGGCAAATCCCGATACGGATCAAGGTGATGATGTTTAGATTGAAGCTGACAAACTTGGGGCTTAGAGAATGGCAGTCTCTAAGGGATTATGCTTAAAGGGTCCTGAGTGATGCTGCAGTGTGCACCAAGAAGGAAACGTGTGGGAGCTGATGGTTGCACGGAGCTGCAGCTGCACACAGGCAGGTCCTGGCTGCAGATGAGGAGTGCTGTGAGCAGGTGGGCTGCTTTGAGCCTGCCATGGGAACAGAGGTTCTCTCTGTAGCTCTGTTGGTTTCTCAGCAGAGCAGGAGCTGTGCTGACTGTATGCAAAGAATTCCTCCACTGCTATCAGCTGCGTCTTAGTTCCGTGCTTAGGTGGTGCATTACGTCACCTGGAACATGGGCAGCAGAGGGACTTGCTGTGCATTCCCACCCTGCTTCTATCTTTGCTGCCTGGAGCTTTCCAGTTCAGGCTGGAGAAATAACAGCAGCCTCTGCCAGCCTTCAGGAGGGCTCCCTCGGCTCCATGCTGAAGCTCCAGAAGGTTTAATCCCCTTCCCTCTTTATTAATAGCAGTATGGTTCTGATCTGCCTTTAGGCTGAGCGGTGGTTGACAATTAGCCATGGAAAACACCGTTGTCCTGGTGAGAGTCAGAGGGTTACAGGTTTGAATTCCTGCTGTCTGTTCCTCAGACTCCTGTTGAGCCCAACAGAGACCCCCTGCTACCTTTGGGTACCAGGCAGCGCTGCCCTAAATAATCCCTGGGAGTGCTGCCCAGGTGTCTGAACAGGAATATTAGGTGCTGTTTCAATACTGTTTCCCGAAAAATGTTCCCTTTTTCTCTTTGTTTCTGTCCGGGGATGGTGGGACAGTGACAGTCATCCCTTTGGTGACTTGGCAGGAGGTGTGAGGAAGCACTTAATGTGAGCAGGAAGAGGGGAGGTTCATCACTGAGACTGGAGTCCTTTGGGGAGAGCCTGGAAGATGGGCACAAGCCTGGGGTCCCATTTCTGTCCTACGATGTTTGGTGCTAGTAAACAAAAATTACATCTGTATCAATATGGATCTCAGTCTGCACTGCCTACTGTTGTATCTCATGGGGATCATTTTCTGCTGCTGTTTCTGAGCATACAGAACTTTGGTCTGTGTGAGGTTGGTGGCTAGGATGCGATAGCTGGGCTGCGTCGCTCCTCCTAGCTGTAATAAAACACAAGTGCTGGCAGCCCGGAGCGTGCAGGTGTGGGATGCAGCATGGAGCTGCTGCCCTGCAGACACAGCCGTGTCCCCACAACATGAGCTGTGTGCCACAGCCCTCAGCTGAGGGAGGGCTCAGCAGCATCAGGTCGCTGTTGGGCTCTGCAGATGACGTGCTGTGCATGGTGATGGGAAGGAGGAGGCAGAGGAGCAGACTGCACTGCAGCGCACTGCAGCACTGCCTGAACAAAGGCTTGCTGAGCAACACGGCTCTGCTCGCTGCAGTTGGGAGGTGAGGCTGCCAGGACGCATCTGCATGACGAGCCTTTCCCAAAGGCTTTTCAATGCACAGGGCAACTGAGCTGTTAATCTGGCACTGATAACAAGGCACCTTTCAGCTGGGCAGATGGCTGCAGTGAGAAGCAGGGTGCCGGCATTCTCCTGTGTTCCTGCCCCCTGGGGCAGCCTGGGTGGGACTGCGGGGTCAGTGACTGAGGCCAGAAGGGACCCTTGGAGGTCATCAAATCCAACCCACAGCTCAAACACAGCCACAAAAGTGCTGAATTACGATGTGTTTGTGCAGGAGCTGAGCTCGTCTCTGCTGCCAATGCATAGCCGGGGCTGGGTGCTTTGTTGCTGTTGTTATCTAATGGCTGGAAAGTCAGCAGGTGACGCAGAGCTGGCAGCTCACTGACAAATGGTTAGGGAAGGAAGGAAAGAAGGAAGGGAGACTTTGCTTCGTTTCATTCCTTGGAGTTAATTGATGCCCAGCTCTTGGGCCAAACAGAGGCTATCTGCGTGGATCTGGTACGTGGGAGTTGTGCTGATGTGCACTTTGGTTTACCTTCATGGCAATGTTTTTCATCATAGTATCACTCACTGACAGTCTGTTGTAATTTAAACTACGCAGCTGGAAGCTATAAAGAAACTTTGGAGGGGCAGGTACTCTTTTAAAGCTCAATAAAACCATTTTAACTGTCGTGCACAGATTCCCATTGCTGCTAATGGGTTTTGTTGTGGAGTGCTTGAGCTCCACTGACCGGACATAGACACAGAGATACCTGCTGAGTAGGTCTCTACAGTCTCAGGTGTAGCAGTGCCCAGTGCAGTGCTAGAGCCTCATTCTGAACGATTCCATTTGCTCAGGGTTTGCTTGTGTTTTCAGACCTGGCAGGATGCTGCAGGGCCCGCACCCCTGTGCTCCAAGTGGAGCAAATCTCCTTTGTGATTTTCAGGGCGGTGGGTTGCAGCTCTCCACAATAGGCTGCCCAAACCTGAGCTTCCTTACCATGGAAATGCCCTTATTCTGCCTTTCCTCAACCTAGATAACCAGTTCAGGATGTCGATCCTGGAACGCCTCGAGCAGATGGAGAGGAGAATGGCGGAAATGACGGGCTCCCAGCAGCACAAACAAGGAGTAGGAGGCGGGAGCAATGGGAGTGGGAATGGAGGAACGCAGGTGCAGGTATGGACCCTGCTGTGCCTGGTTTCTTACCAGCATTTGTATGTGATGGGCTTTGGAAAGAAGCGTAGTTGTTTCTTTTTAAGCAACAAGGTTTATTTGTGGATGTCTTTAAGAGCACTTGGCTTTCACTCGCGTTTGCCACTGTCTCGTTACTTCTGAAAGGGAAGAGTTGCTTGCTCAGGGCAGGTTCAGCTCCGCTCCATGGTTAACATGGGCTGTGTGTGGTGTTTCAGTGCGTTTCTGGGACTGGAACCTTGGGCAGCTGCTTTGAGAGCCGTGTGGTGGTGGTGTGCGAGAAGATGATGAGTCGTGCTTGCTGGGCTAAGTCCAAACACTTGATCCATTCAAAGACTTTCCGAGGAATGACTCTGCTCCACCTCGCTGCTGCCCAGGGCTATGCTACACTGATCCAGACCCTCATCAAATGGCGGTAAGACCTGGCCTGCTGGACTCTTGGGTGTCAGTACAGACTTGATGGAAGCGTATGTAAGCTCTGCTTGCTCCAAGTCCCCAAACTTCTTCCTGTCTCCTTGTCTGGGAGGACCTGTATATTGTGACAGTGCAGTTACTGGACGTATCATACTGAAAGTCTCTGCTGGGGGTACCATGAGTAGTAAATGTGTGTCATGGGCATGTATGTGGCCACTTCATTGTGGTGTGATGCACCGGGTAAAGATGTACATTTGGGAAATCATCCTAACTTGTCTGCAGAGCATCATTTGTTCTGTTCTTTCTTCTGCAGCACCAAACACGCAGACAGCATTGATCTGGAGCTGGAAGTTGACCCTTTGAATGTGGATCATTTCTCCTGCACTCCCCTGGTAAGCAGCAGAAACTTCTGAAGGTGTCTGAGGACCTTCTGGAGTCCTTCCTGATGTTATTTTCTTGATGTATGTTACACTCTGAATGTTTCCCTTGTGCCCTTGCTGTGTGAATGTTAAGACACAGTTCTACCATATTCCTAGTGCTTTGATGGGAGAGTCCTGACAGAAGAGTAGAACCAGAAGTGCCAGTTTACAACAGCAGAGTGTTTGATTGTATCGTTCCCAACCTTCAGAGATCTCTGCAGCAATGTTAGTGCGCCCGACACAGCTAAAAATCAATGCCTTGATAGTGAGAAACTGTCAGCTTCATTTGGTGGATGGAGGTTTCTCATTTAATGGGGAGAACAGCATTTATCTAATCCTCTGTAATGGCTTTTTGTTCGTAGAGGACATGTAGAGCTGGTGATGCATGTTGTGGTTTGCTAATCAGGTTTCTGTGACCTGAGGACAAGATTCCACTGCATTAATCAGAAGAGAAGGAAATAACACATCTCACAGTGGGTCAATTGTTTTATTTCAGATGTGGGCATGTGCCCTGGGCCACATGGATGCAGCTGTTGTGCTGTATAAGTGGGACCACCGAGCCATCTCTATTCCTGACTCCCTTGGGAGGCTGCCGCTGGCAATTGCCCGTTCTCGGGGCCACGTGAAGTTGGCAGAGTGCTTGGAGCAGCTGCAGCGTGATGAGCAAAGTCAGCTTGGACAGAACACCAGAATTCAGTGCCCCTCCAGCACCGACTCCAGCACAGAAAACTGGGTGTCCCAGTGGCACAGTGAGCTTATTGCCTCTCAAGAGCCTCAGAAGGGAGTCACTGTGATTTCCAGTACCAACACAGGTAAGAAAAACCCAACGACACTGTTTGCTGAGATGTGAAATCCTAGAGCAAGGAGCTCACCTGGGTGGCTGATGGCACCTTTATTCCTGCTGTCCATGCTTAATTATTTTTGTGTGCTCTCTATTATGTGCTCTATGTGCTTTTGTAAATACAGAAAAAAGGAGTGAGTGTCTGCCTTAGGAAGATGTGTGTGTCTGAAGAACATTTGGGACAATATCCTCCTTGGGTGTTAATTCCTGTGCATTCATGGTTGGGTGTTGCAGAGCACAGCATGAACTCCCAGTTGTTGTTTCTACACCTATTGCGTACTTCACTTAACCATTGATCTGTTTTGTTTCAGAGCTGAGACGACCAAGATCAGAACCTTCCAGTTACTACAGTAGTGAGACTCAGAAAGATTACCCTGCACCCAAGAAACATAAACTGAGCCCTGAATATTTTCAAGCCCGGCAAGAGAAGCTGCTTTCCACTGCACTGAGCCTGGAACAGCCAAGTGCCAGGAAGCAGAACTCCAGCTCCAAGCAGTCCACCACTGAGACAATCAGCCCCAGTGAAGGGATAAGGGACTACGGCCGGGAGCTCTCCCAGCACATCCCAGAAGCAGCTGGATACCGAGGCTCTGGTAGCCAAGCGGGAATCAAATGGAACCCAAAAGACATTTATATTGGTGTGTCTGCGGTGCAGTTAGTGGGGAGCCAGAAGAGTGCTGCGCTGGGGAAGGACACTGTGGGCCATCGGCTACGCCAGCGAGAGCAGATGAATGTGCTGATGTTGGCTGACAGGGAGTTAGTGGATGCAGAGCTCTTGTCCTATAGGGACAATGTAGGGGAGGAGGACTGCTTACGCCACATGGATGACTTGCAGGTAAACAGCCGTAGCTCCGCGGTGGTGGTGTGGTCAGCGTGTAGTTTCTCCTGTTGTCAGAGGGTCTCCTTCCACCCCACACACAAAGGTTGGTGGGTAGCAGCTGTCCATTGACATGTACCACCAGACCTCTTAGGTTCCCCACACACTTGATGAGAAAATGGTCTGGGGAATGTGAAACCCTGCGGTGCCTTGTCAGAAGGGATGGAAGTGAATGAGCTTTGGTTAACGATTTCTCGCTGGTGCTGAGCAGCGCGTCCTTTATCTGAGGCACAAAGCTGGGTTGTCACATGCAAACACAAGGCTCTTGTTACCAGGCAGCAAAAGTTTGCTCTCCTCTCCCCCAGGTGAACATGATGACACTTGCAGAGCACATTATTGAAGCTACGCCTGACAGGATCAAGCGGGAGAATTTTGTGCCAATGGAGTCACCACAGGTGGAGAGAGCAGAGAGTGCTGCCATGAGCACCACCATGAGCTGGCTGGCCAGTTACCTTGCTGATGTCGATCATCTGCCGAGTGCTGCACAGATCCGGTCAGTGTGAGTTGTGAAGTCGCTCTGGGCTTTTTGGGTGGGCTGCGTGCTGAGCAGCTACGGGTGCTGTTCCTCAGTGGCACTTAATGTGGGTGCTTCCAGCCAGGCCTGCACTCAAGCACAAAGGTATCACTGCCAACACAGCTGCACATTCATGGAAGAATGGAAGCGCGTGCAGGAGAGGAAGTGTAGCACAATCATCATAATGCCACAGGGGCTGACTCCTGGCTTCCTTTCCAGTGCCAAACTGATGCATTGCATACAGGCAGGTTTAGAAATGCGGGATGTCAGTTGGGGAGGCAGAGGGAAGCTGGAGCTTCTCCCTTGAACTCACAAATGTTGTATTCCTTGTCTGTGATGCCGGTCCAGCTCCTTTTGAGCCAACAACTCCTCCTGTGATTTGGTGTTTCAGAAATCTGTATAGTGAACCCTTGACCCCTTCTTCAAACACCAGCTTGAGCCCTGCAGGCTCACCCATCAGTGAAATAGCTTTTGAGAAACCCAGCCTTCCTTCGGCAGCGGACTGGTCTGAATTTCTGAGTGCATCCACCAGCGAGAAGGTAGAAAATGAGTTTGCACAGTTAACTCTGTCTGATCATGAGCAGAGAGAGCTCTATGAAGCTGCCAAACTCGTCCAGACAGTCTTCAGGAAATATAAGGTACGTGGCCAGAACATCAAATGTCTTCCTCATCAGGTGTGAGAGTACAGTTTGCTGCAGAATAACACGTGGGTAATGTCCACCCCAGACCACATAAAAATTATTTCTGTCGTAACATTTTCAGTGCTTCGAGCATCCGCTTGTTGCATAGCATTGGCTGTACCAGGGGAAGTATCCTGTGTTGTAGCGTGTGTTCTGTGCTGGCACAGCACTCAAAAATGTCCTCCAGGTACAAGCTGTGGCAAGCTGCATGCTCAGCCCAGGGATCAATCTTAAGGGTTTTCTCTCTTACATGAATTGGACGTAGAGACACCTCGGAAATGTGGCTGTGGGTCAGACCATGTAACTGTAGCAGGAGGGATTTGAAGTTGGTGTCCTGGAGGCTGCTGTTAAAAACCACTGCTCTGTTTTGGTGCAGTCTGATAACTGCTGCTTTACTTTTCCACGCAGGGTCGTCCACTCCGGGAACAGCAAGAGGTGGCTGCTGCTGTCATTCAGCGTTGCTACCGAAAATACAAACAGGTAATCAAGGAAGGCAGATTTTCTGAAGCAAACAAGTGCCACAAACACAGCGTTCTGCAGTGGGAATTTCTCCTGTATGCATTTTACCCTGCTCAGGCAAAATTAAAAAGGGAAGAAAATGTGTATCCTGAATCTTAATTCAGAAGACGCTTCCTTGAAAGGATTTGATTTTGCTGTGAGATAGAGGGCAGTAACTTATCTCGTATTGGCCAACATGCATGCCTGGTGAGACTGTTCTCTGACTAGTTGCTTGCCAAATTTCATTGTGAAATTGAAGTTGGTTTTGCCCTGGATGAGGGCGAAGATGAAAAAAGAGGTTGTTTCATTTTGCACATCCTAATCTTTTAAGCTATGGGAAGGTCCTGTGCTAAAGCTCAGGACTGAGACTGTTCTCCAGGCTCTGGTTGGAGACAAGTTTTTAGGCTGAGTTCTCAACCCCAGAACAAGAAGTTTGTTTTGGTTTGGCTTGGGTTTGTTGGTGGAGGCTGTGGCCCACCTCGCTGCAGTTGCTGTGCCTTCCACTCGCGCTGTCTGCTCCACACAGGCACGTGGTGTAAAATTAAAGGCAAGATGCTGAACTCTTTTCTGAGATTCAAAATGTATTTGAGAAGCATTTCTGGTGCCCGGTGACCCCATGGTGATGTGCATTCAAGCTGTCACGTGTTGGTCCTGGAGCGATGCTTCCTGTAAACATGAAACTGAATTCCTTTCAGAAGCTGCTTGGCGAACTGCTCTGTCTGGGATGCTGGAATTTCCCAGAATCGCATCTTTTTGAAAGAAGATGGGTTAATTTTTTTTATTTTTTTTTTAATATATATTTTTCCAATTCTTTATTTGTAGAACTAACATTAACTGTGTATTTTCTGTTTCTCCCTAAGCTTACTTGGATAGCCTTGAAGGTAATACGAACACTGTTTTGGGAACCGCTCCCGTTGGGTGAAAAGCTTTAACTTTCAGTATAAAGCAGAACCTGGCGTTCAGTGAAATGTTTTCACAGTGTCTGTGGCAGATAAATCACTGACAAACCAGACCTCTCCAGGAAGGGATGCAGGGGCTGCTGTGCCACAGCATGTCAGCATAGAAGGGTGTTGGAAAAAGCAAATCTGCTTCTACAGAAGCTCGTATCAGCAGTGATGGGCTGAGGGGCAGGTGGTGTTTTGGACATTTCTAGAAGAGGAGCTTTCCTTTGCTGCTGCTCATTAGCTGTCACTGCAATCCTGGCCTTGGCATTTGGGGAGTGCAGGGAACTGCCTGTCCCACCCATGCAGACACTGCTCTCTGTGCTCTGCCTGCTGACCAGAGGGCTTTGCTTGTTGGCCTTTAGGATCACAGTGCCATGGATTCCTTAGACCACCATCTCCTGTACGGTGCTGCACATGCTGGAGGCACAGCCACTCTTACTTTGGTCACTGCCAGTAATTTTCTGCTGTAAAGACAGATTTTCCAGCTACACAGCATCTTGCTTTAAGCATTCTGCAATCCGCTCAGCTTTTCCCAAAGCTCACTGGATGCAAAGTGTGCTTGTCCTGCAGGGAATGCACCCTCAGGTGATTTTCCATCCTCAGCTTCCTCCAGCACCACAGATTTGTATCAGCCAGGTGCTCCCTGTCGGGGCAAGGCAGAGGTTGTTCTGCATCTGTCCTCTTCCCAGGGAGGGAAAAGAGGAGGAGAGGGAGTTGTGGGCAGCCCAGGGACTCGAGAGCAGAGCAGGTAACACCATCTGAGTGTGAACCCTGCTGGGCTCTGTATGCAGAGACTGTGATTTTCTCTTTCACACGCCGTGCTCCGCTGCTGTGTCACTGCATTACTGAGATCAGCACAGGCCTGTGAGCACATTGGAACAGTCGTAGCTCACGTCACCATTTCAGACTTAAACCCTTCTATTCGGGGGTTTGTAACTCAGCCACAGAAGTGCCCTCTGGGCTAAAAATTGGAAGGAAAACCACGGCCAACCCGTGAGCAGACTTACTTAAACTGTTTAACGCTGCGCTCTGCTCTGTTTGATCAGAAATGTATAAAAGCAGGAGAAGGGGAAAAAAAAATGGCAAAATGTCAGTGCACCCAATGACTGCTTCAATTCCAAAAAGTGAAATTTGGTAAATGGTCTGTGATGGCGTTGGAGGGATTTCCTGCTGTGGGATCACGTTGTTTGTTTGCCTTTTTGTTTTCTCACCGGACACATGGAGTCCTTTAAAACATCTTCAGGCATCGCCCCGTTCAGGGCTGTGTCTGTGTCCCACCTGCCCGATAAGGTGAGCAGATGTCATAGCTGCTCAAACATCCCAGAACAGCAGGAAGTCACCGAGTTGTGAATGTGATAAAGCTGTCCAAGTAACGCTCTGTCGTAGTGTCAGCTCGGAGCTGTGAGGTTTTTGGCTTAAGTGAGAGTGGAATGTTATTCTATTTGAGATGTTTGGATTGAAATGAATATGAGCAACACAAACGTTTGCAGCACTGTGTGATGGCATGGACAAAGCTGATTTAAGTTGGCTCTTCATAATGTTGTCCTGGGACAGTGAAATACACCTGTGCACAGCAAATTAGGTCCTGAAAGTAACTCCTTCAAAAGATACGCTTAAGTGAAGGCTTTAACAAGGTTCTGCACCTATTTCACAGCTGTCATCAGCTGTCGCCTTTTTTCTCAGAGTCCCAGTCAGTGAATATGTGCTCCTTTGCATCCATTGCGTCTCTGTGGCACAAGTGCCTTTTACTGTCGGAATTTGCTTCTCACCGTGGTTTTTGGAGTGCCTCAGCCTCTCTTTGTTTCTCTCCTAGTATGCACTTTATAAAAAGATGACGCAAGCTGCCATTCTTATCCAGAGCAAATTCCGAAGCTATTATGAGCAGAAGAAATTCCAGCAGAGCCGACGGGCCGCAATGCTGATCCAGCAGTACTACCGCAGCTACAAGGAATGTGGGAAGAGGAGGCAGAACCGTCGGGCAGCCACCATTGTGCAGCAGAAACTCAGGTGAGCTGCTGGGCTGTTAAAAACCACCGGGATCCGTTTGTGTCATTGGTTTCCCCGGTCAGAGCTGTGCTGTAATGGATGTAACTGGTGGGATAAGTACGGTGGTTTGTAGGGTAATGACCCTTGCATTGAGTGCTGGTCCCTCCTTTTCTGTTTGTGCTTCAAAGTTGGGTTTTTTTTGTGTGTGTGTATGTTTAGAAGCAGTCTGCTTACCAAGAAGCAGGACCAAGCTGCTCGCAAGATTATGCGGTTTTTACGACGCTGCCGCCACAGGTATGACATCCCCCTTGGGAAAATGCCCTTCAGCAGAGCAATGTAATGGTATTGGTGTGTGTCAGCAGTGAGTGCAGTGCAAAGGAGAGCAGAATCAACTCTATTCAGATCGTTTATTGAATAGCAAAGCACGGCTGCTCTCAAGATGAACTGGCAGAAAGGAAATCTCTACCAGGAATGCTGCTGAAAGGCAGCCATCACACTGAGCTCCACTGCTGGTTTGGTAGAGCAGCCACGGCTGTGTTGGGCGGGCAGAGTCAGGAGAAAGTTTGAACAAGGGAAGACACGAGATTCTTAAAGATGGGCTTGAGGAAGTTTGAGGGGAAAAAAAAGAAAGAGGCATTTGAAGGATAAGCTGCAGTGCAATGCATGCATACTGCACAGACCTGTATGCTACACAGAGCATCGGTGGTACATGCTAAGGAGCAAAATGAGGTAACATCTGGAATACACCAGAAACAATTTCAGTGTGGTCACTCTCATCAAATACAGCTTCTTTATAATGTAGATAAGTGGAACGTGCCAACAGAGCGGTAGACAAGTTAGTTCAGCCTGTCCACACAGACCTCAGCAGCTTGCAGTACAGGTGGATATGATGATGACTCCTTTGTGCCACTGTGGGAACTTGAGTGTGCTTGCCCTCATGCTTCCTTGTGCCTCTCACTACTGCACCTGCCATGTTCAGGGTGTCTGTTCTGATTTCCCAGTTAAAAGAAACCATTTAGCATAGGCTGCAAACTGTAAATCGCCTGGAAAGAAGTGAATTCAGATGCTTCTGACTCTACTCTCCATTCTCACCACACATGCATTTCATCCTCTAACAGCTGGTCAGACAGTTGGCAAAGAAGCACAAGCAGTTTCTCATTTTCAGCAGGGTGTGTGGAGGGGACTGAAAGGTTTGGTTGTGTCCATTAGGCAGGTTGGTCCCGCTGAGGCAGACAGAGACTTGGAACTTCCTTCTGCTTGAGGTCCAGGCAGTCTGTGGGGAAGCCACCTGTGTTGTCATCTGTGGAGCTTGCAGTGCACTTACACCGTTAGGTCTCTAGCTGTCAGCTAAACTTGGCTCTTCAGGATTGCCCGTAGTTCCAGCGACTTTTCTTGCCTTCGGTTCATTTTGTTCCTCTTTCTCAGCATTTCCTGTTCCCTTTGCAGTGCAAGACTTACTCATTTGCATCACTGAATTTTGCAGGCAAATCCTTCCCTTTTACCTATGCTCTGGTCTTTCTTCTGAGCAGCAAAAGCCCTGCTTTTCCTTCTGAAATGAAAACAGTCACCTTCGTGATTGTGTACTTTCTCTAAGCAATCACAAGCATTTTGGTCTGAGCCCACCCTTGTTGCCCAATCAGACACTATTCCCGATGTTGGGAGACAGTGGTACGTGCTCTGTGCCTGGAGCTCTTTTCATGTAAGTTTTGGCTGAGTGTATTTTTAGAGAAGATATTGGAACTCAAATGGCTGAGAGCTAGCAGATGGCATAGGGACAAGAGAGGCCATTCATCATCAGCATTCTGACAATCAGACACATCTTTTCCATTTAACTTTGAAAAAAATAGTTGAACATCTATTGTTACATTGACAAAAATGTGGTGAATGATACGCATCAGCCATAACATGGTGTCAACGTGACTCATCATTTCTAGAGAATGAGGAATAGAACTTTCCTGACCTCACGGCAGATCTTTGCCCATCCACATTCTTTGCCCAGACCTGTCAGCTGACTTAACTTCCAACCCAAACTTTGTTGTGACAGGTGCTGTGGGTCGGCCTGGCTCCTGTCCTGTGTCAGACAGCCAAAGGTTTGCAGTTTTAATTGTTTGGGAAAGGCTGCACCTATTCAGTGGCCCCCAACTGACTCAGAGCTGGAAGGAAAATGGAGAGTTCTGAAGTGGGTTTGGGTTAGCTGAACAGGATCCACGTGTGGTCAGCTTTCACCAGGAAGATAACATGCTGTTTCATATTCATCCTCTGAATTGTATGAAAATTGAATTCTTCTTGGAAGTATCTACATCGTTACTACTGTGACTATGATCTGCAGTATCTTCTCTGGAGTAGTGTTTGGATTGCAAGAAAGGAAGGCAGATGCAGCTGGAAATACCATGGGGTGGCCAGTACTGGGTCTATTTGATTGACATCCTGCCCTAAAACACCTAAGCGCAGGACTGCTCTTCCCTGGGAAAGAAAAGAAGTCCATGAGTTAGGAGGTGGGAAGGGTTCTTTCTCTCCAGGCAAGCAGAAGTGTTATCTCCTTGTCTCTGAACTCTTGGTAAGGTATGGTTATTGCCATGTGTGTGCTAATAGCTCTTTGGTATTGTTTTGCAATCTGAAGCCCTCTGGTGGACCATAGGCTGTACAAAAGGGTGAGTGTAGCTGCCTGCTAGCCAGTTCTTCTCTTCCATTTTAAATATTTTTGCTTTCTGCTTGCTTGCATGGGGCTGCAGCCAAGATACGCCAGTAAGTTTCACCTCCATTAATTATATAAACAGAATCCTGTATAAACTAACCCTACTGCAATGACTAACACTGCTGCTTTTATAACACAGGACAGAGCTCTGCAGTAGACGTTACCAATGCATGAGTGTGTGAAAAAGGACATGTGTATTCATCATGGGCATGCTTAGGCGGTGGTGTTGATGGGATATTTTACAGTATCCAAAGTAACTCTTAGTAGATCTTGGAACTTGACTGGGTCTGCACTTACACACCCTCACTGCGTAACGATGCCCTTTGTCATGAGAAATGCGATGGCGTTCAGACTAGAGGCTGCTGTACAGATGCAGCTTACAGTAGATGGGTATTTGATTCTGCCTGAGCTACAGTGAGTAGAAGAGCTCTTCACGCTCCTTTTTACATCCTAAAGTAGCTTAGCACCAATACCTGTCTTCCAGAAGTTGCTCGTGGTAAGTTACACACCTGGTTGGTTACTTGGCCAGGGCCAGCTCTTTGACAGCTGCTTCTCTGAGCTGTTACTGTCAGTCTGTTCTGTGGGAAAGAAAAACAGTGAATAAAAAATGCTGTAACTCTTGTAGTAAATGCTGCGTGAGCTTCTGTTGGTTGTGTCATTCTCAGTGTGGACAGAGTCTGCTCTCCTCTGTGCTGGATCATGCTGGCAGACTGCTTTGCTGCCCAGCAGCAGAAGGGTGAGCACACACTGAAGCTTTCCAGCCCTGCAGCTGCCTGATGTGCTTCGGCTCGCAGGCAGCTCCCAGTCAGAACTGGGGCTCCCAGTCAGAGAGCAGGTGCTGCTGGAGTTGCAAGATGTGCTGACGCTGATCTGTGTTGCAGTCAGGGCAGTGGTACAGGAGACAGTGGAGTCTACATGTGAAACCTTGGTGCAAGAATGTTGGTAGCTTGTTCATTCCATGAGAGGTTGTTGGGCAGTAATGAATTTTCTGTGAATACAAATCAAGGCTACTTCATGTGTTTCAGCCTTTTGTTAGTGTGTGTCCATGGGAAGCGTTGGGTGCTCCGCAGGGAGACTGAGCGCTCCGGCAGCGTTGGAAGTTCCAGTAAAAGCAGTCATAAAAAAGCAGTCCTGACAGCTCAGTGTTCTGTTCTTGAGGTGGTGGTTTGTCATTCTGTACCTTATTGCAGCCAATGGTGCAGCCATTTGGATTTGCATCTAAAGCCCATCGCCAGAGAAGCACAAATCAGGAAAAGAATAACAGTCATGCAGAATTAACGTGTTCTGTGGTGAGGAATGGGCTGCGACAGCCTTAGCATTATCTCAGCAAAAGTTGTTCTGGGTGTGAAGTTGATGCTTTTCTTACTAAAGAGCATTTGCTTTGCCTTCATATGATCTTTTTATTTGGCTTAAGTGTGCTTTCTTTCATTGCCTGGAAAAGGTTAACTATAAAATATCTTGTTTTTGTCCAACTTAAGTAAGACTGAATTTAGTGGAGAAGTTAAAGAACTTTACAGATTAAAAGGGTCTGGTGATTATTGCCTTAAAGTCGGAGCTTTCATCTCAGGGAGCGCAGTGTCAGCTGGTCTGGTGGAGCCATCCTCTGTAGCTTCCCATGCAGGAGACCTTTGTTGGTAGATGCGGGACATGAACACAGATGTGTGTCTGCCTGAGCTGCGCCCTCTGCTCTGGGCTGGGATCAGCAGCAGGTCCCGAGGTCTCTTTGTGCTGGCTGCTCTCTTTGTGCCTGCAGCAAACCTCTGTCCTCTCTGGGACAGAACAAGCGCAGCTGTTGCCACCTGTGATGAGCAGAAAATATTCATTGGTGGCCTCTTTTGTTTAGAAGTAGATTCTCCTTCTACCTCATCTCTTATTATTTGATTAAATGCTGCTCTCCAGTGCGGGGAGCTTGCACGTAGTGCCTGAGCTCAGTTCCTCTGGTAAGTATAACTTCAGTGTAACTTTATTTTGTACCTGAGAAAACAACACTTACTGTATTTTGTTGTCCTCTGCATAACCTTCCCTTTCTTGGCATTTCAGTGACAAACCTTTTCCTACTCCACTGCAACAAGGACTTCCAGTTTATTTTATTTCATTCTTTTAATACGTGCAATTGCATTTAAGTACCTGATGTCTTCTTAATAATATCAAGAATGGTGGGACGTTATAAGGGATTGAAAAGTCCCATTTGCTCAAGTTTAGGAGAAAATATATTGGGATATGCAGCACTGTTCCTGCAAGAGACTTTTCCAAAGTAATTTCTTTTTTCATTTCCCTCTTGCAGGGGCTGAATATGTTTGGAGCTCAAATGTGTGTGCTAAATTGCAGACCGTGTACTCTGGGGTGTCATTCTTATCGGGCCTTTCTGTCTTTTTTGTCTTGCAACCCAAATGAGATATCTGGAAAAAGGCAAGAGCTCCCTTTTCTTAAATGTCCCACAGGCTATTTCAGCTTTCAGAGCAACAGGTAACTTGCCAGAAAAGGCTTCCCTGGCTCCTGCACCCCGTGCGTTACACTGATCTTCAGCATTGCCAGAACTTACTGCTGTAAAACTCACAGATTCATTAAACATTTCCCTGGCTGGGCATTATGGAGTCAGCCTGATGAAGCAGCTTTGTGTTACGCTTTACCCATGAAGCCATTGTTTGCTGTAATTCTTTGTGAGTAGGCCTAATTCATCTGCTGACACACTCCCATATGAGACTCGGCAGGGCACGTGGGAAGACAAGCTGCTGCTCGCTTCTGGGGCTGTTGCTTTCCACATTGCTTCAGCACGTAATGATGCAACCTCCTTGTGGTGCCCAAGTAAGTCACGCTGCTCAGGAGGCAGAGGCTTGGTCTGACGGAGCTGTGCGGGGCGGGACAAAGCTCTCCAGGGTTGAGCTCAGAGGTGAAATCATCTTCTTGTCCCCTCGTGTGTCAGCGCCACAGCTGTGATTCGGACCCCTTAGCAGTCACCATCTCTATTGCACGTGCTTTTTTCTGTCCATCTGCTCTTCGGTGGTTGCTGAGGGAATGACTTTGTACTTCAGAGATGCTTACCTCTAGAGGACGTGTTATTTGAGGAGGTTTTTGCTGAACGCTTCATCAACGCAAAAACGAATGTGCAGTCCTTGTACCTGTGCGTGGTTCTAGTGGCTGTTGAAGTGAGCTGGTATTTCTTGTTGAGAGCATTGGAACAGATGCAGCCCGGTGCCCTTTCTGGTGTGCTCTGGCTTGCACTTGAACTCATCAGTCCTTGTGCAACTGGAGGTGCTTTCAGAAGAAAGCAGTGCCTATGGACTGAGATCTGTACACCATCTGTCAGCACGTGGCCTGCTGGTAGGATGTGCTCTCAGCTCTCTCACTTTCCTGTACTTAAAACAAACAAACACGAGGTTTCACAATTGGTCTTCCAAACAAAGCTGAAATGTCTTCTCTGAGAACATTCTTCTTTTCTGCAGTGGTCTGCACTATTCTGTACTATTCTGTGAAATCCATTAGTGTGCTTTCCCTTAGAGTACTTTATTAGTGCTTGTAACTGCAAGTCCTACGCTTTGGCCCCCTTCCTCAAACCTGCAGCCAGGAGAGGAGAGTGCAACCGAGGGCACCTCTGGGCCTTGCTCTGCAGAGTGAGGATGAGGGAACACCAGTCATAGGCTGCAGGTCTTCCTGCACACTGGCTGGTGCAGTGGGCAAATAAAGGACTCCAGGTACCTGTCTGCGCTCCCATAAGTGCCTGATTCTGTTTACTACACGCAGATGTTAGTTTAATTAAAAATAGATGTAGTAGCTTAATAAGTTGGGATGGTCATCGTCTTAAAGTTTATAAATGCGGTGGAATTCATAGTTTCTTTCAAGCCATTCTATACTGAGCAGCATCTCTCAGTGGTGGAACACGTGACAAATGTTCAAGGGCTGTAACTGCACTGTAGGGAAGTTCAGTACCGGTATGTTCTGGGTTTTTAAGCAACAATCATTGCACTTGCAGAATTTTTATAAGCCTGAAAATCTGTAAATCAACGTAAAACACATTTAACCAAGGAAAATGTTGTATATTTCTCCATAGATCTGTGCTAGTGCAATTGTTGAGTGTAATGGTAACTTGTAATACAGTAACTAGTAATACAGTATAGCTATAGTAACTCGCCTTGGCATGTATGTTCAGTTAAATAGATCCAGTAGGTCTGCACCAGTACAGACATTGCATGCTGTAGGTTGAAGTTTGCAGCAAAGCATGTCTTGCATTCTTCCTGCAAAAATGCTTTGTTAGCGTAGACCTTGCATGTTGAAGTGCTAAAGTGAGGTGTAGCATGTCTCAGTGAAAGAGCCACTAGCTTAAATAATGTGCATGTTCTCAGTAAGAGATCTACAATAACTGCTTAATTTTATATTGCAGTACTGAAGTGCAACAGAAAACACTTGGAAGTTGCACTGCTAATCATGCATTAATAGGTGGTATCTTGAACACGTGTACAGTTAATCTAAACCTTAAAAATAGACTGCTGCCCAGAGGCACGTGTTTTTCTAGTACAGCAATTGCCTTGGTGCAATTTCTGTTTCTAAGTGGTGCAGCAAAAGATTTCAAAGGAGAGAATGCTTTTCTGTTACAAGAAAACTAAATATACTGAAGACGGTCAAAATGTCATTTGCGAACATTTTCAGTTCACTGCACCAGCTTTCGTATGTTTCTTATAGTGAAGGGATGATGTGGACTTACCGGCAGGTAACATCATAATACATCACAAGCCCCTGGAGCCAAGCAGGGCCTTGCTGTCTTCTGTGTGATGCTGAAGCCCTCACTCAGAGCTCTGACGTCTGCAGGTCTTTCAGATACCGGCTTGTGCAGAGCCACAATTTCCCTGTAGAAAACATCACTGTAAAACTGTAGGAGGAGCTGAGGCTCAGCACAGCGCTACCCAGGTAGGCAGTCAGAGCACGTGGTGCTGTTTGCTGCCTTGCCCTTTCCTCTGCTGGGGAATCAGGGAAGTTCTTGGCATCCAGGAGAGCTGTACTGAGGCTTCCTCTCTGCCAGACTTGGGTTTCAGGAGTGCCAGGGCCTCCTGAAGGTAGGTCTTCCGGCTCTGAAAACGGCACACACATCTGGACTGGCAGAGCCCTCTGTCTTTCCAGGCATTATATTCTCAAGCTGTTTGAGATAACTGGCAAAGGTCTGACCTTGCTTATATCAGTCACTGTGATTTGTTCATGGACTCCTGTTTCCCCAGGTTTCACAAGCTGTGTCTGTGAGTGCTGGAGCTGTCAGTAAGCTCAGAGTTAAAGCAGCCAGCTCCTGACTGCTGCAGTTGTATATACAGGAAGATAAATAAAACCGTGACATGGAGGTCAGTTCAGCCCCTGAGCAAGCTGGTAGAAGAGCCAAAAGATAACGTATGAGGAGAAGTCTGCTTAAAGAGGCTACAAACTGACATTCCTGCTACTTAGCTCTCCTGATACCTCTTAGTATCTAATTTATATTTAGCCTTCACTAAATTGGTTTGCTTTTAGTTGGATTGTGTTACATGGATTTGCAGCCCTGATGTGATTCTGCATACCATGCCTTTGTTACCTGTCCTGGAGTAATTGGGCACGTATGTGCTCAGCTAAATCACCCTAATTTAAGCTGTCTTCTACTCCGTCAGGGCAGGGGGAAAGGCAGAGGAAGCAGGCAGGGTGTGGGGATCACACCGTGGGAGGGAGCTGAGCTGTGTGCTGCAGGAGCTGTGCAGCCTGGCTCTGCTGCACCACCTTCAGATACAGGGGCTGCCCAGGAAGGCCCTGTCCGTTTGGTTGGGCTCCTTTGCAGGGAGCCTTTGCTCGACATGCATACCACATCAGTGCCAGAATGAGGGCGTGTTAGATCAGTAGCTGGAAATTAAGTGATGTGTCCAAATGTGTTTTGGCTCAGGTTTCTGCTGTCCCACTCTTGCGCTTCCAACTGTTTATGGTGTCAGGAGCACACTGCCCTGCTGTCATTGCTCTGGGAGTTGTCTCTCTTGTACTGGAAGTTAGAGGGAGGAATCGCTTTGATTTTTCTGTATTGAAGGCATTTTGGATTAGAAGTGTTATATAGTTCCTCTTTGTTTTTTCAGAGTGAAAGAATTGAAAAAGGCCAAGGAACTTGAAGATAAGCAGCAGCATCCCGTAGCAATGTGACATTGCTTCTCAGACTGTTTTCATTTTCTGTTTTTAGCAGAGACATGCAACAACAACAAAAATACCCACTGCAGTTCTGGAAATACCACCTGCAGGATTTTAACAGTAATGTTTTGGTCATTGCATTTGCACTTTCATGGACAACATTTAATTTGTTCAGCAAGACATCTTGGAACTCAATCTTCTGTTGGATCATAGGAATAAATAAAAGACACCAGGAAGAATTTGTGAGTTGCTTCATTCTCCGAGAAGGAAGAAGCTATTAATTATCCTTTTCATATAGGGCTGTATTGAACAACATGTGGAACTGTACAAATATTATACCAAAAATATTGTTAAGAAAAGGTGGGAATGCACAAGCAACACAAGAATGCTGTTCCTGCACTTGTCGGTCATCTCCAAGAAACTGAAGCTTTGAGAGTCTCAGTGGAGGGGCTTAGATCAGTACGTCTTTATTGGGTCCATGCATCCTCATTTCCTTCGCACATCTGTCCTTTGTGTTTTATTTAAATCTCTACAGCACACTTAATGCAACTTTTTAAATCTGCAGGTTTTTAATACATCCCGTGGGAGCTTTCAGAAGGGGTTGGCATGTGAGATAAACGGGTAACGTGCAAGAAGCAGAGAGAGCAACTTAAGCGAGTTTTCAAACGTTTCTTTTTGGTATTTTTACTCTAGAACCTGCAAAAGCGTATCAATTGCCATGTACTTCCTCTCATATTCAGCACTTTATTTTCTAGCCTTACTTTCATGTACTGTTATTTTAATTAAGTTCTTAAAATGATTTGCAAGACATGTAGCTTTTTGTCCTGAGTAACTGTCAAACCTCTTGTCGTTTTGCAGAGTCTCATACATTTGTTGCCTGGACATTTTATACCACCTAAAGAGCAGAGTGGTGCTGCATTCTGGCCAGTAAATTTCTTTTTTTGGCTCTTTCATCAAATCTGGGCAGTTTCTGTATATATAGAAGGTAGAAATGGAAAATGAGAAAAAAAAATATTTGAAAGGGAATATATTGATTAATTACTAAATATTTTATTCATAAAGGGTCAATAACTTGGCAAGATAAAATTATTATTTGTATAGTTTTGTCTGAATGAACGGGAAGAGTGTGGATGTATTGTTTGTACATATTGTATATATTAAAACAAAGAGATATGTGCATGAACTCAAGAAAAAGAAATGAACAAAAGCAAAGCATTAGTGGCTATGGTCTGTAAAATGAAACAAAAACTTTATTTCACTATAAGAAACTTTATTTTAAATGTTCTTTAGAAGAACATTTTTGCTAAAGCATGACTAAATGGCAAAAAAGAGCTGCTGTATTTAGACTTAGGAAAAAAAAAAAGGCAGAGCAACATTACTTTAAAAAAAAAAAACAACAAAAAAACAAAAAAAAAAAGAAAGAAAAAAAAAAAAGGATATGTTTACATTTGATTTTGGCTACCAGGAATTCCTTCGGTTCCATTTCCGTTATTTATTCCTTCCTTCTTTTTGCCCCCCCGTCTTTTTTTATTTTTTTTTCCTTTTTATTATTATTTTTGCCAATGGTGCCAAGTAATGTGAATGCTGATATTGCTTAAGAGAATTACGTTACTTTTGCAAAGCAGATAATCATAAAAGTACAAAAACGTATCTAGCTTAACACCATACACTCACTCCAATAAAGAACACTTAGAATGAGTATAAAATGAAGAAAAAAAAAAACAAAAAAAAGAAAAAAAAAAAAGAAATAGTACGAAAGTAGAAAATATCTTTCACATTTTCATATCTCCTGCTGGAAGTCAGAAAATGTCATAAAAATTGCACAAAAAATTTAAAAAAAAATAAATAAATAAATGAAAAAAAAAAAAAAAGATGCAAACTGATCTGGTAGGGGTGTCATGGTATATTGCTATTTCCACATAGTGAGGAGCCAAAGAAATCAGTGTTGTTGTTTTGTTAAATTGAAGTACTAATCTAAAACTGTCACCAATTCTCCACGATGGGAAGCAGGTTCTGATCTCAGCTACCCAGGAATGTAAGGGAAGCAGCTCCATCGTTGCTGTGGGTTTTGTGCTTCTGCCTGAGGTCAGAAGCTGCTCCTCCGTGTCTGTTTTGCTAGCGGCAGTTGCAGATCTCTAACGGACTGATGTCACTTTGGGATTGTTCCTATTGGAAGAATCGTTCTGGCTCGATCCCGGCCACCAACTGCAATGTTTAAATGGAAGGCTTCCCGGGAAGCCGTAAAAATACTCACGCATAAGAAGCTTTTAAACTGGTGTCTTTAAAAGAAGAGTAAAAACAAAGATTGTGGCAAAAAAAAAAACAAACACAAAAACAAACCTGGGGTCAGTGCTCTTGGTGCCTTTTCTATAATTGTACCTGTTTTTAATTACTTCTTTTCACTGCCAGCATTGAATTACAGTAGACGTGTGCTATAGCTCATTACCAGAATTATTGTACATTTCTGAATTGCTGCTTTATGACCTGATTCAATTAAAAAAAAAAGAAAAAAAAAAAGAAAAAAAAAAGTAAGAAACGATGGTTCTCATGCTGTGGCTTTGGGCAGCTCATAGCCTCTAATTGCCGTATGGAATCGGGACTTGACCTGTTCAGTTTTCCTCACACGCAAAAATAGAAATGCAGAAGAATCTCCTTTGGAATGACTAGGAAATGCTCTGTATTAATAGTGGAGGAACCCCGATATCCTGAGATTGGAATGTTGCTCCACACATTGACCAGTGCGTGACGATACGAATCGATCTCTTTTCCTAACGAGAGTAATGACCTCAGTGCAAAGATTCAACTCCCCGTATCCAGAAAAACAATTGAGTAACATACAGAGCTATTTCAAATTACTCTTCCAGATCCATGGGCCTGGTGGTGTATCTCCTGACCTAGATCCTGCTTCAGCAAAACGTTGAAGCGTGGGCTTGGTGTTAAACACGCAAGCAGTTCCGTAGGGTCAGCAGAAACGCTTGCCTGCTTGAAGCCAAGTGCAGCTCCGAAGTGCTTTGTTGTGTCGGGTCATAACCCTTCAGTGCAGCGCTGGGGAGCTGCAGAGGCTCCCCCCGAAGTGATTCGCTCCCTCTTTTCTCCATTGTGGAACTTGTGTTTTCACAGAAGATAAACTAAGTGCAGCTTCCCAGGACAGTTCAGGTTCCCAAGTGCCAGGAGCTGAAGCTCCTGCCTTCCAACCGTGGAATCGCTCCTTTGTGAAACGCATTGACAGCAGTAATACTGTGTGAAAGAAATACAGAATATAACATGAAGCCCCTCTCTGGTTGCACGCTTATGGCAGTTCCACACAATAGCTGGTGCCCAATGGGGGGTCCCCAAGACTTGCATGTAAAACTAGTATAGATGTCTTCTCTTTTGTAAGTTTTATTTTTGTAACCGTGCATGTCAAGCATCACTGAATCAATGGATCTGTTGAAGAACTCAGCTGCTGGAACCATGCAAAATGTTTTGAATTGCCCTTAAAATATGGAAAATGTTTTCTGAATGCTTTATATTCTTTCTGCTGTAAATTAAAACAAAGAAAATTTCCCCATAAAAGCGTCCGGCTTTTCTTACACGGGCTCTAATGTTGGAGCTTAAAAGGGGCTCGGCTGGCACTGCGGGCACTGCGGGCAACGGGGCGCAAACGGGCAGCGCCCGCGAGGTTTGGCAGTGCGGAAACCCAGCAGGTAACATGTACCATCGCAGTGCCGAACCCAGCAGGTAACATGTACCATCGCAGTGCCGAACCCAGCAGGTAACATGTACCATCGCAGTGCGGAAACCCAGCAGGTAACATGTACCATCGCAGTGCGGAAACCCAGCAGGTAACATGTACCATCGCAGTGCGGAAACCCAGCAGGTAACATGTACCATCGCAGTGCCGGTGGCTGTCGCACCGCACTGATACACAGGCTGCATTCACCGCTCGTCACTATGGCAGCAGTTACACGCAGCCGCTCGTTATCCAGCACCGCGGGAAACCGGCCCGGCCCGGCCCCGCCCCGCCCCGCCCTCCAGCCCCGCCCCGCGCCCTGTGGGCGTGGCTCGCCGCCCCCCGCCCTCCTGACGTCACATCCGGGCGCCGCGGGGCAGCTCGCACTTCCTGTCGGGCCCGTTCCGATCGCTTCGGCTGCGCGGCGGCTCCGTCTCGGCGGCAGGATGTGAGTACGGAGCTGCGCCGCGGGAGCCCCGGCGGGCGGGGAACGAGCCGGGAGGGGCGGCGGGGCAGCCGGGCGAGCGAAGCAGAAACAGCGGGCGGCGCGGCCCGGCCCGGGCTGCTGATGTCGGCCGGGTGCCGCCCGTGGGTGGAGGCCTCCCGGGGCGGCTGCGCTCCCAGCCGGGAGAGGCCGAGCGCGGCCTCCGTTTGGGCTGCGCAGCTCCGGCTGTCCGGCTGCCACGGCCTTTGGCCGCTGCTGGAGGCTGCGGGGCGTTTTCCTGCCCGGCCTCCCCGGGACAGTGCGGGCGGCATCGGCAACTGAACTGCAAAGTCCTTCCTGAAAGCGCTGCCGGTGGAGGCAGAGAAATGAGAGGTGGCTTTTTCTGGTGTGCGTTCTGCCTGGAGCCGCAGAGAGCAGCTCCTAAATGGATAGCAGTAAAACAGCACGGAGGTGTGAGCTGGTACCACAGCACGGCAGTGGATATTACGTCAAATGTGGACTGCTATTGAGCCCTGTCCTGTTATCATAGCATACCGGGTGTGGGCCCTTGTGTGCGTCTACTTCCTTTAAATGTAGATTTGAATTCAGTGCCCACATTTAGTGCGACAATAAACAACACTCAGGTTCAACCCTCTGGGCATCAGGTTGCACTGAACAGTACAGACTTCTGCTGCAGAAAAAAGGAAAACACGGAAAAGCAGCTGGAGTTGTGGAGCTCTACAACAGAAAGTCACTAAAGCTGTGAACAGAGTATGAGAAACGTGTACAGAGAGTTCTGCATTGTGCATTACTGTAATCAGTGTTGTACTGGGTAACAAGAATGCGACTGCCTGGGGCTGGGAGCTCAGAGCTGACTGGAGGTTAACTGTTCTGTACGCCAAATGCATTTGCCTTGTGCTTTCTCTTGCTCAATATCAACTGTTTCAAAAGAACAGAGACAGACAGCTGCTCTGTGCAAGAACACAGAACAGCCATGAAAGTTCCTGTACTTTGGTAATTGGCTTATAGTTTGTTACTGAAAAACTGAATGCTACTGAGCTTGTGCCTGAGAACCTGAGCCCCTTCTGACCACTACAGTAGTTACCATGTGCCTTAATATAGACTACTGTATTAGCTAATCATGACTCTTTTAGGACATCAGTCAATTCACTGGCAAGAGATTTAGGATGCACTTTGACTTAGCCCAATAGCCAGCTGCTAAAACATCACTTTCCCAAAAGGAAATTAAGATTATTCCAGGATCCAAAGTTTCCTGCTGTCAGGAAGGTCAGATAACTTGTGCATTGTCAGCATGTCAACTTGAAAGCAAGATCTCTAAGAGAAACTAAGAGGATACCAATGGCTTTCTTTACTGCAGGTCAGCCAACGTCCCTGGAAACACAAATGTGCCTGCTGGCAGTAACCGTCGGCTTCAGCAAACTCAGCATCAAGTGGATGAGGTAAAAATCTAGTTAGATGAGTGTAATTCATTTCGTGAAAAACATCTGGTATCTAGAATAGATGTACCGGCCAAAGGAGCTGTTGTTTGATATGAAGGTGAAACCTTTTACAATTCATCTTTGTTGTATCTATCACCTTAACTCTTGGAAAGGTTCAGAAAAATCATAATCCATTAATTCATTCCAGCTGCAATAAATGGAGAAAAGTTACCAGTGCCCAAATACAGGCTGGGAACTCAGAGCTTGCTGCTTTGGGAAGACAACAAGCTTTGCTTTTACAGAGAACAAGCTTGCTTCTCTTTGTTGGCAAAGAAGGTTTACCTCTAAATAAGACATGTCCTGATTCAGGCTTATGTTTGGATACCCTAAAATGCAAGTTCCTGCTCCTTAGATGAGAGCATTTGTTCCCTGCAAATGAATTTGGTACTGATTAATAAAGCTGATAATTATTGATGTAGGTTGTTGACATCATGAGGGTGAATGTGGACAAGGTGCTGGAAAGAGATCAGAAGCTGTCGGAGCTGGATGACCGTGCCGATGCGCTGCAAGCGGGAGCTTCCCAGTTTGAGACCAGTGCGGCCAAACTGAAGAGAAAGTATTGGTGGAAGAACTGTAAGGTAACCATGGCATATATACACTTAGAGTATTCACTGTCACAGTTAACAGTGTTACAGTCAGCATCTCGAAAGGCAGAGGTAAAAGGGACTTCATTTTTGTGGCATCTAGTTTTAAAGCACTGCAGCGGTTAGGTGAAGTAATCAAATAGATTACCAGCCATGCTGCTTGATACGAGGCCTTCTGTGACTGGTAATGACCAGAGGGAATTGCTGCAATAATCTGAGGCTTTGGGGTGCAGGAGGAATAGGCCAAAAATGTATATTAATGTGTAAGAATGAGCTCACTTGGTATCCTTGTAGTTGTAGCTGTTAGCAGAGGTTGGAATCCTCATTGGTGAGCAACAAAGACAACAAAAGTCCACCACACCAAGTGAAAGTGCTTTGCAAGGGCTGCTGTCATGTACTCTGAAGGCTATTGAATGCTGCTATGCAGTTTATGTTAAGTGACGAGTGGCTTTGTCTTCACAGATGTGGGCAATATTGATAGCTGTTGTCGTCATCATCATCATCATCATCATTGGTAAGTTTCAGCAGAATGGGGGTTTCTTAGGGTGGATGGGGTTCATTCACCAGCTGGGACACTTGGTATCGAGTTACAGACAGCACTGCATTCAAACAGTAGTGTCTGCTTTCACTGCTGTTGACTGCAGTGAGTGATAAACCCCAGCTGCAAAGCCGTATTAACTGAGGCTCAAACAGCTATGAAGGTGAGAACAACCATCTGCAAACAGCATTGCTCACAAGCTGTGCACTGTGAGAGCTGCAGAGCGACCGCATCCTTCTGACCTGCAGCACTCAGAGCCATGAGGTGTGGGGCTGAGAGTGAGGGCTGAAAGGGAAGGACTGAGACCGTGTCTTTTTCTTGTTGTAGTCCTGAGCGTGCCCAAATGAGTTACAGGAGGAAAGCCTCACTCACACCGACGGTGCCTTTCGTCAGCCTTCCTGCTCCAATCCCGCTGTACTCTCAGCCCGTCTACTGCTGTTTAAAGCGAAACTCTTCTGATGATTGAAACGTTAACTTTACCCGGTTGCCTTAAGACACTCCTGTCACTTACTAACAGCCACCGCCCGAACGGCGCCTCGGTGAGGAGGATGCGATCCCGGGTGTGATCCCGGGGGCCGACGCTCGTCCTCAGTCCTCCTCACCCGCCCGCCGCAGCGCGGTGCCAGCGCGGGGTCTGCCGCTCCCCGCCCCTACGGAAGTGCCTCTTCAGCCGCTCCTCAGCCGCTCCCCCCCGTCCCGCCCCGCTCCGCGGCCGTTCCCGGCTCTGCCCGACTCTGGGGGCGGGGCCGCTCGGCACGTGGCGCCGGGGTTGGCGCGCGCACGGGGTCCGCGTGCGGCGGCGCGTGAGGGGCGGGGCTCCGGCCTTGCCGCGCGCGCGCGCTCTCCAATAAAGTGGCTCCGCATCGTTCCCGCCTCCGGCCGTGTGGGGGAGCGGGGCGGGGCGCGCGGCGCCGCACGTTGCGGCCGAGTGTGGGAGCGGCGGGGCCGCGTGCGGCCGTTACGTAACGGGAGGCGCCGGCCGCGTCCCCGACCGAGATGGACGGCAGCGGCGCGGGGCTGAGCGCGGGAAGCGGCTCCGGTGGGGTTCGGCGCCACGGGACGGGCGGGGGCTTCAGGTAACGTGCAATGTGCGGTGTGCGGAGCGGAGCGTGGGGCGGGAGCGGCTGGGGGAGCCGCGGGGCCGATTCCGTACGGACGGAGTCGGGGAGCTGAGGGCGGGGAGGAGCGGCGCCGCGTGCCGGGAGCGCCGAGCGGCCACGTTCGGTCCGGGGCTGTGAGGGGATCGTGGGAAGCGTCGGTGGTGCGAGGTGTGCACGGAGCAGCTTCCGCTGGTGCCGCTGCCGCATCTCGGACACCTACAGCCCTTGGTGGGTTTGTTACGGCGCCTCCGCCCGCCGTAAGGTGCCGCGCTTGGCACTGAGGGGGGGATACGAAGGTTAAATAGCAGAGCGGTCCGAAAGGTGCAGTGGGAACCAGCGGGTGAGCTTTAGGGCCTCTTCTCCCGCCCCGTGGATCAGGCCGTTCCATAACTGGGAATGGTTGTTTTGTGAGGGGGGGGAATCTCCCCATAGCAGCCGTTCCCAGCACGGCCCAACCTGTTCTATCAGCGATTGCAGCCAGTCGCACGAGGATCTGATGGTGACGATCCAAGAAATCAAAAAGTGTTTGCCCGAGGAGAAAAGGAGCTCCAGCAAACCCAGCACCGTCAGTGCTCTCCATTATGCTTTACGGTGTGTACAGCAGGTCCGAGGTAAGCACGGAGAATGCCTGGAAGCACATAAGCTGTGCAGCAGCTTGGTTTGAATGGACACATCTGACAACACATAGCATTAAAACAAATGAAAGCACTTAATCTGCCCTGTGAACAATTAACTTTCTGAACCGCTGTAGTTCTTTTGGCTTCACAATCAAAGTCCCCCCTGTCTGCTTCTCTCTCACTCTGCATCCAGTCACAGATAGGTGTCTGCTAATAACTTGTCACGAATGTTGAGAAAACAGCATTTCTGTTGCTTGGAAAA
Organism: Excalfactoria chinensis; assembly: GCF_039878825.1. NCBI lineage: Eukaryota > Metazoa > Chordata > Aves > Galliformes > Phasianidae > Excalfactoria > Excalfactoria chinensis. The sequence continues at coordinate 6,106,019 of NC_092844.1, forward strand.
TGTATTGGATCGTTTGTGTTTTCCAGCAGAACTGAGTAGTTAGTCGCTCTTCTGCTGTCATCTGCTGTCCTCTACTTCCTTGTGATTTTCTTCTGCAGCATAGGTCACCCCAGTGGTATAATCAATACTCTTTTGTTTCCTTTGTTACTCCACAGACATTCCTCACCTCACCTCGGGCTTCACCAAAGCGATGCCAAAATTAGGAGGGCTGTAAGAAATACTTTAAAAGTTGTCTTCTTACTGACTGCCTTGTGTTTGTTTTGCGTTTCTTGTTTCTTCAATTAGCAAACAATGAGTTTTTCCAGGCTCTCAATGACCGAAGAATGTTCCAGTCAGATGTGACGACATACAGCACAGAAGAGCTGGTGACAGTTGCATCAGAGCACACTCCAAAAAACAGTGTAAGGAATTCAGACGCACTCAGAGGAGCTCGTCGCTTTCCTCTTCAGCCTCTTTTATCACATTAATATCTCTTTAGGGAAACAGAACGTAAAATCAAAAAGCCTTTAAAAGTCAACCAGGTTTCTGTTAGTAATTAATGTCACTGGTTGTCTGTGCTGACTTGGCATACCCGACAGCTGTAAGTGCAGAAATACTTCAGAAAGTTCTCAGATTTTTGTTCGTGGAATTGTGGTGAACACTGTGAGCGATGGGGGAAGTCTGTGGCCAGATAACCAGTCATTCTGGGAAATGGCAAGCATCTGTGGAATCTGTTTCAGTTTTGATATTGCAGTCTTGGTAGCGCGTGTGAATAATGAGTAAGCCATAACACTGTAGCAGACTGTGGTAGCTCACATACGATTGTGTGGATGCTAGCTTTAGAGCACACTTCTGTACCTCTGTCTTCATGGTGTCTGGTGGTTGTGTGTCCTGTAGTGGTTCTTGTGGCAGGAGGGGGGGGGAAGTTTGACTTGGTTTTTTGTTTTTCCATCCTTTCAATATTGCTGCCATGCGTTGGGGGAGGGTTGCTTTCACTAAGGTTTGTTTTGCAGGACACCTTTGTGGCTGTGTTTTCCCTGCTTTCTGGGTGCATAGTGCATATTTCCGAGCAGGCAGCATCCATTCTAAACCATAAGAAGGAAGTCTTGGAGTCCTCCCGATTTGTAGAGCTTCTCGCCCCTCAGGATGCAAGTGTGTTCTATGCACACACTGATCAGTCTCATTTGCCCCTTTGGAACACAGAAAGTCAAACAGGTAGGACGTGATGATCTTCTTAAATGCTTTGTTTTGATCTTACTCAGAAAACCTGGGGAATAAAGGGTTTGTAAGTTCTGATGGATGTGACCTGTTTTAGGATATGAACTCATACCTTCAATGTTTGTTCTTCTTATTAGCTTCTCTGTATGAATATGCCCAGGTGAAATCCTTTTTCTGCAGGATCAGGCAAGTATATTATTCTAGTTTTATGTTCACAAAGGCTGGGCACAGGTGGTGGTTTGTTACAATGGCAGCCAATGAAGGACATCCTTCTCATGTAGTTCTGTGTGCTTTGCGTGATTTATTTGTGCATGTCTCTCAGTACTGGTGTGGAGAATCTGGGTCTTGACATCAACACGTTCATTCCTTTTACTTTTCCTCAGAGCTGGTAGAGATCAAGAACAAGAAACGCACTGGTATCCATTCCGAATCACCCCGTACTTGGTCCACGTGTGCACCTCCGTCCACGTGGATGCAGAGTCCTGCTGCTTAGCTTTGGCTGAGAAAATTCACTCTGGATATGAAGGCAAGTCGGGATAATCGAGAGAAAAACAAGCCAATAGGAAAACATAGTGTATGAATGTCAGCTTGCTTTGATTGGAATTTGCACTTGGAAAGTCTCGCAGGTGTAACCTCCAGTGTGTATGTGCGTGTGCACACACCTGTCCAGAGTGTACATTTCTTCTTTGCTATGTCCTGAGACCTTTGACCTCTTCTCACTACATTTACAGTTGGGAGAAGTTTATATTGCCTGTAATTTTGTAATGTCTCTTTGAGTTACTGATCAGAAGTAAGTTATAAAGTTCGGACGTCTGTAGCAAATGACTGTGGGCAAAACTCAGTTAGATTTTCTGTTTCAGTGCGTATTTTGTGTTTCAGTAAATACTTCTTTTTCAATTAGCTCCTCGAATTCCTATGGATAAAAGAATCTTCACCACCACTCACACTCCAGGATGTGTTTTTCTTGAGGTAGATGACAGGTGAGATTTGAATCTTAAGGATTGTGAGGTGTGTGTGGAGAGGTGGCAAAAAACCCTCTGGTAATGCAGCTGTAAACAGTAGTAAACTATTTAACTGTGCAGTTGGCAGTAGTTAATGAAACAAAACTGTTATGTGTTATTTTCAGTAATTATTTGTGTTAGTGTTCATTGAAAAACATCTGGAACTTCAAGAAAGTAATCGGCTTTGACTAAAAAAGTGGAATTAAACATAACTGCAGTTAGTTTCCCTTAGAGCAGCAGAGACCTTTGGTAGTACAGATAGTGGGAAAATCCACCTTGTGCAAAGGTTTGAGAAATCACAGTGCAGGTTGCAGCTTTAGTGTGAGCTGCCTCATAGGAACTTGATCAGGCTGCAGTTGTCTCCTGCAAAGCCTCAGGGATGTTTTTACAACACACTTCACAGCATCTATGCCAGACTTCTTACCAAAGGTTTTGTCTGGGACCTCTTCATTTATGATTCCCGTTTTTGGCATTTGGGTTTTTGTTGTTGTTGTTGTTTTTCTTTCCCCCTTGTCCCCACCATGTGTGGAAGCACAATCATGCTTCCAGTTTACCTCTGTGGGAACAGAAATGTTTGCATGTTTATGTCGTACTGGGGGATTAATAAACGGGTTGGAAAATGTTTGTAGCTATACTTCAGGCCATTGTAGATCATCTGTGGGCAGTTTGCTGGCAAGCAGAGGTTAAAGAATGTAAACATTCAAGACTGAATTGCGAGCAATGGTAGTGTGTTTGTGTTTCAGAGCAGTGCCTTTGTTGGGTTACTTACCTCAAGATTTGATTGGAACATCCATACTGATGTATTTGCATCCAGAAGATCGTCCTTTAATGATCACTATTCATCGTAAAAGTGAGTTCAATGGTCATAAAAGGAATTTCTGCTCCTCCTAACATTCTTCATTACCCCGTTGCTTGCTATGTGACTGGTGTCCAGTGTAGACAGAAATAAATAAAGTGAGCAGTTAGATGTCAAGACCGTACCCCCATCATTTGTGTTTGTGCTGTCACTGCTGTGCCATAATGTAAACTGACCCTTGTTTCTTGATTGTTTTTGTTCAGTCCTGAAACTTGCTGGCCAGCCTCCTTTTGAATATTTACCCATTAGATTTTGCACTCAAAATGGGGATTATGTCATCCTGGATACCAGCTGGTCCAGTTTTGTGAATCCTTGGAGCAGGAAAGTAGCGTTCATCATTGGCCGACACAAAGTCCGAACGTAAGTCAGTTGTAGAATTGAACTGTTTTTCATTGAACACTTTGTAAAATAGTGCCCTGTTTAGCAGATGATATCCCTTTGTATTGATTCAGGGAAGCAGTCAACATAAAACACAGATTAGTAATAATAATCTCTCCTAACTCCGTTTACAGCTGTCTTTATCATTTTAGAATTAATTATGAAATGTTGTTGACTCTCTAGAAGCCCGCTGAATGAAGATGTCTTTGCTACAAGAAGTCAAGAAACTGGCAGCGTTGAGAAAGAGATAAAAGAATTGCAAGGACAAATCTACAAGCTGCTTCTGCAGGTAAAGAAGGTGAAAATCTCAAAACACTGGTTTGCCTTTTGAATGAGAGGCTGAAGAAACTGGGGTCTCTTTCACAAACTTGTGTGGGTCTGATCCATTAAAAGAATGTTGGAGACAGGCCTGTGTGCCATACTTAACACTAAGGCTGTGTGTAGCCCATCTTTTTAGAAGACTGTTTTGATGTGTTTTGCAGATATTTGTGTTGAAAGATAAATCTTCATCCTGGAACAGCTTTAAGGATGGTAGAGTTTTTTATTCCACAAGAAAGCAGTAGAGCTCAGAGCAGTACTGACTCTTCATTTAAGTTTTTTCTGTTGTTTGCTAGGAGTTCTGTGTTGCAAACTGTTTTTCCTTTCTCTTTGTTTATTTATTTATTTATTTTCCTTCCACCCCTTTTCCCAATGCAGCCAGTTCATAGCAACGTTTCCAGTGGTTATGGTAGCCTTGGCAGCAATGGTTCTTATGAGCACTATATCAGTGTAGCATCCTCAAGTGACTCCAATGGGAACGGTGCAGAGGAAACACAAGAACCGGTAAGTTTTTAGATATATCAATACTTGTGCAGTAATAAAATGATATTTGGGAAAAAAGAGTCATGATGTGGAAGAGTGTTGGTGCACAAGATGGGTGATGGGCTCTGTTTGGTTTGGGTCTTCCATTTTGTTCCTCAAGAGGACATTAGAGTGCTGTTATTAACTTCTGAATGAGTGGAGCCAATCCTGTCCTAAAAGAAGCATTGCGGTTACTTATTTTCTTTCTGAAACTGCTGGGTAAATAATCAGCTTTATGCTTGCTCTGAGCTTTCATCAATATAAAAACGTATAAATAATGAAGCTGTTTGAGCGTTATTACAGTTAATTAAATTAGCCATGATAAGTATGTTTACAAATGCCAGTAGATACCAGACTTAGGCTGGCAGTCTAATCCCTTTCAGTTAGGAGAATACAAGAACCCAACACTGTCTTAATAGCCTCCTGTATCCTATTTTATTCTTTTTATTCTGACCCACGTTTTCACATACCTCAAGGTGACTTTGCAACAGGTGTGTGCAGATGTCAACCGGATAAAGAATCTGGGACAGCAGCTGTATATTGCATCAAGGAGCAAGGCACAGCATGGAAATGGGCAGCCTATGAGTTCAGAAGTGCTAGAAGGTAAAATTAGTGTAATTATGATCCTTAAGTTCATGTAAACTCTTGTAGGTCTGGAGCCATGAATTTGGCTGACTTTGCTGATATGCTGAAGTACTTAAGTTAGCACTTTAACATGGCTTAATGTGGGAAATAATTTGGTGGGGCTTTTTTTGGTGGTTTTTGGGATGGAAATGCAGAATAACTTAGTAATGAGAGCTGTGCTATGATAGGCCATACGTTCCTCTGAAGGTGTCTCAGTGATGGATTGTTTAGATGTCTTTGAGCATTTCTCCTTTTCTAGGGAAGAGGCACGGTGCTTCCTGTTTTCTCCCGACCTTGAGAAGTGACAGCGCAGAAGAACTGGGCAATGCACTTCATGGTGATTCAAAGAAGACTCCACATGTTCCTTCTTATCAGCAGCTTAATTGTGTTGATAGTATCATCAGGTAGGGAACGACAAAGCAGTTATAGTGAATAATACTGAAGATCCGGTTAGTGTAAGGTAATTATGTATGCAGTTTGCACTGAGTTGGGATAAAATTCTAATTTGAAATATATCTGCATTAAATATATGAATCATATCTTGATCACGTTTCTCAAGAAAACCAGAATATGGCTTGAGAAGCTTCTACTTCAGTGGGTAATGTCCCTTTAAGGAAAATAATAATAATGAGAAGAGCTTCCTGTGATATGTTTCAGGTATCTAGAGAGCTGCAGTATTCCACTATTGAAAAGGAAATGTAAATCTTCTACAAATACATCATCATCATCTTCAGATGGGGACAAGAAAAGCCAGCAAAGGCTGCGGGAGATCAAGGCATTGGGAGGTAATGCAAAGGATGCTGACAATTGTAATGGAACACCATGAATTATTTTTTTCTGATATGATGTTGTATGTTTCAAGGTTTCTTTTCATTTTTTTAAATTACTGCTACACAATGGGGTGGATATTTTGGTTACAGGCAGTAAATATCTACTTCCCTTGCCTAGATTATGCAATTGAGCAAAAGTTACAGTAGTAAGTCTTTGAACTTAGAATCCATCAAAAGAAGTACTGCTTGCTGTTGCTAAATAAGTTTTGTGTAGCTCACTGGTTTTATGCCAGTTTTATTATACATTGACATTATACTGGTATGTGAATATTACATTTATTTGTGTGTATATCTGTCTTATTTAACAGTTTGCATAGTTGAGTGGTTGATTCTGAACCGGTCAGTTTTGTGACTTAGGAACAATTGAAGTGCTTGGAAAGAAATTCAGTGTAGAATTCTTTTAATTTACCAATGGATACCGCTGTTCTTTCGTCAATTAATTCCCAAACTCCAGTATTTGCTGATCAGGAAGAGATGCTGAAAAAGCAGACAAATGAAGGCGTTGTGGGAGCACCTCTGCCGGACCTGACCCTGTCCAACAAGTCCCCGAGTGTGGTGTCTGCCACCAGTCAGTGCAGTTACAGCAGCACTATTGTGCACGTCCCACACCCTGAATCAGGTACTGTTCATTCTTGGAAAATATTGGCCAGACTCACTGAGTTTTAGATTGAACAATATTTTCCGATTGAAGTGTGTGGTAGGAAGCCTTTGTCTAATAGAGATACGTTCTGATATGAACTGTGAAATACAATGGAGGCACTTCTGAAGATGCCGTGGAAAAAAAATACTTGAGCCTGAAAATGTTTACAGTGTTTTTATAAAAGGTAGCTTTAAGAATGCGCTGTTTTAATTTGCACTGTAACTATTACACGCGTCTCAAATACAACAGTGAGCTTTTGTGTGGCAACTGGTGATGAAAATGAACATGACTAATGGGCTGATATTACTTAATACAGAAAGAAACACGAAACGAATATTTCACTGCAATCATAAGTGGTACGAGGAAAGAAAAAATAATTTGCTCAATTTATGTTAATGTAACTCTATTTGAGTGTAAATGGTTCCCTGCAGTGTCTGTCTGCTCAGTAGCTCAGATGTTTGTTTTGTCTAACCCTTTGCATATTGTGGGTGTTGACACTGGGAGGCCAGAGCACAGAGTGATTTATTTTCTTCCCTCTACAAAGAAGTGACTACAATGGAGAATACTCCTTTTCGAAATGAGCACATTGAGCTGCCTCCTCTGAATGCTCAGAATCCTGTTACGGTGGCTGAGGAGCTGAAGCCAGTTGGGTTAACAAAAGAGACTTTGTCAGCCCACACTCAAAAGGAAGAGCAAAACTACGTTGACAAGTTCCGCCGGAGGATCTTGCTGTCTCCATTCAGGACTTACCTTCAGAGGGACAACAGAAGTACCAATGGACATTCCTGTGACCAAGGTAGGCAGCACCTTGGAGAAAGAGAGATTTACTGGGCTTATTTTAAAGATCAGCCCAGCAATGTAGAATTGCTTTCCTTTGTGTGATTTACTGAAAATCTTACTATGGCTGAAAACAGAGTAATTCTGAATTGTCAGGACTTGGCAGTGTCGTTGCTTGTGCTGAAGATCTGCTCTGTTTTGGTTGTTGCTACTTTAAACTTTCTGCAAAGCTCCCAAATACTGCAGCAAACCTGATAAGTCTGAAATAGCTTATTTATTGCCTCCTTTTGAAAGAATTTTTTTTTTCTTCTTTATGTTGTTTTTTTTTTGTTTTTCCCTAGTTCTGTCATTTCAGTGAGTGTCTTATTTTTCTTCCTCCTTAGGAAATTCTCCTTCAAAGGAGATGATTCCAGCCAGCTGTAAAAATGGCAAAAAAGGAAAACTCAAGCACCAGAAACCTCAGAGATGGTCTTCAGATAGACGGTCTTTTAGTAAGAAAAGAAATAGTCTTCCATCTGAGAAGAGAAGAATTCAGAAGCAGTCCCTTTCTCCCTCAGAAGTGTCCCGTTTAAGCTCCTCCAGTACCAATTTCTTTCCTCCTGTGGGATTTCCCGTCTATTCAGATGCACTGTCTAGTTTTGCAGCCTCTTCTGTAGGAGAGGAACTTGCCATTTGCTCATCAAAACCCGAGCTCACATCATTGTCACAACTATGTTGTGGAGCACCATCATTTCCAGCACTTTCTCCTCCAAACATAGGGATGTTTATGGCCGTATTTCTTCACAGTTTTCCCATATATACTCAGTTGCCTCAATATGTCTTTCTACCTGGCACTCAGAATGTTTATCTCCCTTCTGCATATCCATGCACCGCTGTACCTCCTGCCCCTCCACCTTCTGCTCCATCACCAATAGTCCCAAACTCTGTGGATCAGTCCTGTCCAGCCTCTTCTCCCACATCCACTGAGGAGCAGCCAGAGGAACAGCATGGCCAGGTCTTACAGCTGAGTAGCTCACGGAGCAGCTCCCCACTTCAGCTGAATTTGCTTCAAGAAGAGCTGCCGGAATCTGTGGAGCCTTCAGTTAGTACCGATGTTAAAGCATGTGCAGAAGCTGAATGTGTAAGTAACAGATTTTTAGTGTCAGAGAGAAACTGACTTCCACTGTGTTCAGCTGCCAGATTCTGTGAGCTTCTTTTACCAGTATCTGTGCTCTGTGGACTGCAGGGCACAAATAGCACAGGAGGCAGAGAAACTATGTTTGAGCCCATGGGAACTTGTAGCAGTATGAGTTGGTGCTCAGTAAGTGCCGCAGATGTGAGATCTTCTGGTCTAGGCTGCTGCAAGCTGCTCTTGCTCAGTGCTTTGGCAACATTTTTAATTTTTTTCCCATTAAATTGTCAGCAGTTTTGGGTGGGCTTTTATGCATGTGGAACTTGGTTACATGATTGGCGTCCTTTTTCACTGAGTCCCACAGTCTCTGTGGAGAGTTAAAGGGAAGATACTTTTCTAATTACTCCCTCTGTCTCCCAGGGATGCAGCTAATGACCGAAGAACAGGGATCCGTGTGGGTCGGTTTCCATACATGGGCATAGAAAAGGCCTCTCCAGCTTCCGCGGTAAACTCAGAGGCAGGAATCTGAGCTCTGCAGGCAAGGAAAAAAATGTCTCGGGAATCCAGATTGTGCCGAAAAGGCTGGATCAGCTGAAACTGCAGGGTAGGGTCCTGAAGGGGAGTTGGTGTATCTGTAGTTGTATGAGCTTAATGCAGTGATTCAGGGGAATGCTTTTGTTTTCCCTGTAGGGCAGGATTGCTTGATGTATGTGGCTGCTCCATGCCACCTAACAGGACATGGAGGGAACTGACTCTTGTCAGCAAAAAATGTTGACTTCATGCAGAAGTACAATATCTTGAAGGAAACCCCATGGGGAAAGATCTGCAGCATGAATCAAAAAGTCCAGATACTTGTTGGTTTCAGATGTGAGGAGTTTTATCATGAGTTCTAGGCAGCCATTCGTTTTCAGAGCTAGAAATTCCAAAGCTATTGAATTGATGCAGGAATTTAGTCAACCTATTGCAAATTCAGTAAATGCCTGAACTTCCTTTTTCAAGCTGAAGGGTGACTCCCATGGATGTTTGTTGTGATTTTTTGTTTCCAGGACAATAGTCTGGAAGATAGTGGTAACAGTGCCAGTAGCCATTGTGCTTCTAGTGAATTTACTGACCGCTTGCTGCATGAGGACTCCCAGTCAGGCGCGGGTTCAGCAGCATCAGGCAGTGGATTGGCTTTATCTAGTTCTTTAGGCTCCCAGTCCTGTGAAGCTGGTACAGGTAAGGAAGTTAAGATCTGGACATTTGCTAATCTTATGCTAGGTGGGTTGTTAATGTGTTGGTAAGTCATAAAAATACGCTGTGATGGGAGCGGGAAGCCCCAGTAAGAGGATCTGCTGTCATTATTTTTCACCAGCTTTCAGCATTTGAGGCCAAATTTGGTTCAGTCACGATAGTCAGAAATGAGAGTCCAGAAGTTGTTCCTTAAATCTGCGAGTCAGGCTTCTAACTTGTGCTCATTAACAGTTTTTTCTCTTTGTGTTAGAGGGTGGTTTGCATCTTACTTGAGTAAATCTGCATAGAGCAGGGCCTCTTGAAACAGAAAAGCAGAGAAGTTGAGACAAATCTTGAGAAGAGTAAGTAAAACCTTGGAGGTCTTGAGCAACGTAACAGAGTAGATTTTATCTCTGAATTTTCAGTAAGCAGTAATCTCTTACCAGAGGACTCAGATGAGAGGACCTGCATTCACCCTACTGGAAATAGCTCACACAAACACACTGGTGAATTTTACTACTTGTGCTGGATTATCAAGGCTTGTCAGATACCTGAGTTGATTTTTTTCATGGTAATTCTCAGCAGGCAGTGGGAAAAGCAGCAAGTATTTTGCCAGTAATGATTCTGAAACTTCCAAAGCAGAAGCTAATCAAGAAAAAAAAGAAGAGGAGACACCTCATAAATCTGAAGATGAGTCAGCCTGGGTGATGATGGATCGCACACCTGAGCAAGTTCTAATGACATACCAGATGCCTAACAGGTTAGAAAACATCAGTGTTTCCTGACAGATAGTTTGGAATTGAGCATGGAAGAAATGTAGAGTTAAAAACAAGACCATGGGAACAGTGTGTATACCAATAAAACTCAGACAAGTTGTGTTTGCTTACTATTCTAGGCTCTGAGAATTTATTTTAATCTACTTTTTGCCTGTTTTTCTTTATCTCTTAAGGTACGGTAACATGAAACCTCTTTTTTGAAGTGCTAAGGTTATGCCCCGCTTTTTGCGTTAAAGGGTAAAAATATTTGTGTTGTTTGTAATTGCTTCTACATAATTTGCAATGAGATTCCTCATTTTAAAAACTAAATAAGCCAACCTGAAAGTTAGACTGGTGTTGAAAAAAGCCTTACAAATAAAATAAGGTGTAACAAAACACAGTTACTTTTCATTGGCTGGCTTCAGCCTTATACACAGCTGTTTCCCATGGTCATTATCAGCAGTGTTTGCCTTGGTGTATTCAGTGCAGCTGCGTTAACAGGTGTCTGTGGTTCTTTTTTGTTTTACAGAATTAAAGAGGAAGTTTTAAAAGAGGATATGGAGAAACTGATAGTCATGCGAAAGCAACAACCTTGGTTTTCAGATAGGCAAAAGAAGGAGCTTGCAGAAGTGCATACGTGGATCCAGACACAGACTGTCCCACTACAAATCAGCACTCAGGTAAGGAGTTGTGAAAGGAGTCAGCAGCTGCTAGTTCATGTCTTGGCTAACTAGAGGTAGTGCTGCTTCCAGCTAATGTGATTTTTACATGATGAGACTCACTGATAGCTTTACTTGTGAATGTTGGAAGGCTTGAGAATACTAGCTAGATGTTGGATGTGCAAGTACTGCCTCTGAAAATTAAGATCTCTGTACAATCTCTGCTTTTTTAAAAGAGATCTCATTCAATTCATGAGAAATTTCAAGAGATTGCAGCATATCATGCTACCGGGATGGATTCTTTGCAGTATCCAGAGGAGAATTTAAATGATTGTATCCTTGTTCCTTTCTAAAGGGATGTGTTACATGTGACATCAGGGAAGCAACTTATGAGGCTACAATGGCTGATGACAATATGGAAAACAAGGGAAAACCGCTTCCAGTCCTGGAACACTGAAGACATCCCTGCCTGTGACAGTAAAACTGGTTGGAATAATTCCCATTCCCTTTTCCTTTGGCTTTGCTAGATGCTAGCAGTGAATCTTTCCAGCTGTTTTCTCCTACCATGAGCAATCATACATGAAACTAAACTTTTCTCCATTATTCCCTTTGCTCCTGTCAGGATTTTGAAGACAATCTTTCCCTGGGAGGTTGTTTCCCTTCCTGACATCAAAAACTTGACAAGAATGAATGATTATGAACGGATTATGTTTCTAACTTCTGATTGCTCAGTAATGAGCTAAATATAAAGACCTTTTTGGTTTGTTTTGTGGTGGTGTTGTTCTGGTTTTTGTCGGTTGGTTGTTATTTTAACTGGACAGATAAGAGTTTGAAAAGATGCAGCGGTTATAGGGCTTACATTGGTACAGCCCTATTTGCTCTCCACTGAGGTAGGTGGATTTAGGACAAGCTGTTCTTTACCCAGCTGAAACAACAGCATCTAGCGACCAAATGCCTTATCAGGCCTTTTGAGAAAGACCTCGTTCCTGTATGCTTTTGGGATCTGGTTGTTTTTATAGCTTATATCAGTTTTTCACTCTTTGTAGCCTACTGAAGTCATGATGAAATACAGTTTTGATCTGAAAGAGCAATGGAGTAAACGCTGCAGCCAGATGCGCACTGTTTTATGTGACTTTGTTTTGATTGATGCAGTTAAAATGCTGGGGCTAGTTTAAAGCTTCTCAGCTTTGTTTTTTCTCTTATTAGTCACCAAATGGGATATATTGAAGCACAGCGGTGTCACAGTTCTGCCCCCTGTGGGGGTTTCAGCAATTTGGATTAAGCAGGATTCTTTTTTTCCTGTTCAAAAATACAGTTTTATGTTTAAGATAAGTTAATCAATGTGCAGATACCGTTACGGCATTGGTGTGAACAGGAGGGGGACCCCAGTGTACTTCTGCAGCGTGTGATGAATGTGTTGGTGTGTTTATTTTCCACAACTGAATGAATATTTGCATTAGTTGATAGGAATACTTCACTGAAGTGATATTCAGCTGTGATTTAATTTGCAATTGTGATTTTAACTGTACAACCCGAGGGAGCATCTGTTTTTATAAATAAAGCAAAAAAAACCAAAACCATCCTACCAAAAACTGTTTTAAGCGTGTTTGCTTTCATTATTGGGTAATCTCTGTGACATTCAGTATTTGGAGAGCCTATTAGCTGTTGTTTCTGATTCAACCTAAGTGTGCTGAAGGTACAGTGAAGGTGATCCCTGTTGCTATTTATGCTGCTGGTTTTCTCTTGTATTTTTTGTGGGTTGTTTTTGTTTTTCAGGATGTGCAGTTTTGTTTCTGAATGCATCCCAGGAAGGAAGGCACACGTGTTGAATGTGAAGGATTATCACTGCCTGTGTAAGTTGCTCGGCTGTGGTGTGCACAGAAAGCTCTTGATTGCAAAGAAATAATTTGCTGATCAAAGTGATCAGTTTGTTTGAGTGCTCTTCCTGCACTCCTGTGGGGAGGAAAACCTGAGGTGGAAGCTGTTGAGAGCTGTAGTTACGGCAGCACTGAGGAGGAGCTGAATTTGCCACTTCTCTGACAAGAGCTGGACGGGCTCCCTGGGCTTAGGCACTGGAGACAACTCTTGCAGTGCTTTTTTTTCCCACTTATTCTTCATTATCTTATTTAGTTTGCTGTTCTGAAGTAGGCTTCAACTGTTGTTCGTCTTCACATCTTCATAAGCTGGGCCCCTTTTCCTGCCTCTGAAATAAATCTTGGATAGTTATTCATTTAGATAAATTTGAAGCCTTTTCCTACAGCTTTTTATTGACTGATGAGGTGGCAAGAAAGGAGTAATTTCCAGCCAGACACTGACTTGCTGCACTGTGTAAGAGGAAGATGAATGTTCAGAAGGCTGTAAGTACCTGTGCAGTGCATCCAGACTCTACATTCATAAGGACATTTTTCTTTGTTACGGCTGGCTTCATCTATCTTATGACTTATCTGATGCAAACGAGTTATATCGAGCCTGTAGGCTTTATTTAAGCAGAACAGGTAGAGATTTATGAGGTGTATGCTACATTGATCTCAGTGATACGTATTACTAAGGCAAAGTTTAATTCAAGCTTTGTGAGCCTTGATTAGTGTGAGGTTTATGCAAAGTGCATAGTGAACAAAGTAGGAATTTGCAGCTCAAACTATTGGTGTGTATCGTGAAGATTGATATTGCCTAGAGACAGTTCTTGAGTCTTTAGCTTTATTCATAGCACAAACTATCAGGATGTAACTGGGGCTGAGATCTGAGGCTTGGTCCTGAGTTCTCATCATGCTACGTATTTTTCCTTTTGTACCATTACTTTCATCCTGTTGTGCTGAACTCTAAGAAAATATGACCCTGCTCACAGAATATTTGCAAAACATCAACGATTTATTAATTTCCAAGTAGTGTAGAGTCTAAAGTTAGGAGCTATCTTCAAATTCCTTCATTCTGATTTCATATCAAGCATGTTTATGTACATGGTTTCAGACATATATATAAATTATGCAGCCAAAGTTGGGAGGTCTGTTCTGTTTACACGCAGTATTTCCAGAAGCATTCAGAAAGGTTGCCGCGTTTCTTGTACTGCTTCCTGTCCTTCAGCAGCAAACGGCCCAGCAAAGCAATTCGTGGGTGATTTCCATAGAAAGTCTGTAGTCAAACAGAGGCAGACAATTACTGGTGGCTGCTGAATATCCCCACTGAGAAAGTTTACTATTCACTCCCGGTGCACCTCAGGTACTAAAAACAGTCTACATCCTCAGTCAAACACAAATGAGATTCTCAATTTACCTACTGGCTGATAGCAACTCTGATAATGTTACATAGCCCGTGCTGCAGTGGGGGGAAAAGGATGTGCAGCTTATGCTGGCTGGTATACTGGGCAGGCTGCTGACATGGGAAATCAACCTTCATTTAGAAAGTTGGTTTACTGTTTTCTTCCTTTTCCTAATTTTGTTTTTATTGTTCTTTTTCTCCACTGCAAACCGAACTGCCAGGTGGTTCCAGCTCCAATAATATGGTGGCACATGTTAACTATGTTAAATCTGTGGATCTTAAATGGTGTCTTTGTAACAAGCCCATGTAGCTTAGAATATGAGGTCTCAATCTGGGGAACAGTCATTTACTTACCTCTTTGATATTTTTCCTTGGGTTGTAGCTGCTGGAGGTAAGACCTGGTAGAGAGGAGGCAAAATGTTTTGTTGTTTAGAAATAGTGGATCTACGTGTGTCATTCATGTCTGCTGTGACTGGTGGTCGTATAAATTATTGGCACTCTGACATGAATGGCTTTGGTAAAGCCTTACCTGCATTATTGTCTTCAACCAGTGTGCCCAAGAGCTCCTGCAGGAACTGAGGCAGGGAGGTACTTTCTGAGCTGCCCAGCTGCTCCAGATTTAGCCTTGAGTCTTCATCAGCTGCAAATGGAAGATGACAGATGGTCGTATGGTGAGGGTCTCATAGCTTTAATCCCTATTTCATTCCATTTCAGACAATTTCTGATCAGGTGAGTTAGCTCTGTCTATTGAAAAGGGTCTTAAAATCATAAACTATCCATCCTTGTTTAATGGATGTTAGAGGGAATAGATTTGTGTGGGTTCTTTTGTTCGTTGGTTTATATTTGAATCCATTTCTTTACAAATGAGTTCCTCCACTGGAGCTTTTCTGTGACTGAAGACAAATTTTACTGTTGGAGGTTTATTGACAGTGAACTTCTCTGCTGATAAACAGCAGCCACTCAAAATAATGGATGTTGAGAGAGAGCTATTGCAAAGCTCTTAATTGTGTTGGCTTTTTAATTGCATTTCTGGATTTTTACTGTGGAGTTTTGGTTGCATTTACCTGTGCAGATGTGTGAGACTGTAGCTCCTTCATGTGATTTGTATACAGGAGAAATAAAAAACACTGCAGATAAACCTCCAGCATTTTAATGGTCTGTTACGAAGATATTTGCAGACCTTTGACATTCAGGATTAGTTTGTCAGGTCAGTTAGGAAGCACAGTGGGGGTTGCAGTGTAGTACTATGAATGCTGTACGTTCCCTTTTCTGTGCATAGAGAAGTTTGTACACATAACCCCATATTTTTAATTCAGTGTTAGCAGGTCATGTTGGTTTGAGATTTAAAACAAACAATCTCTAATGCAGAGCTCCGCTTCTTTCTTACCCTCTTGTATTTCTCTTTGTATTTACAAGGAAGATTTAATTAGCCTAATGGATGTATCCAGCACATTTGTTTGAAGATGAATGGTTAGTTAGCTTGTTCATCCTGTGATGTGATAGATGCTGTCCATACTGAGTCAATGCTGCTTGTAAATGGCAAATTACGTTGTGGAATGTTTGAGAAGATGCTGGCTTAGTGAGTCCAAGTTATACAAAGCAGGTGGGTACCTGCAAACCAATTCACCTGCAGAGCAATTGTGTTACAGGTGCTTTTTTGTAGCCAGCTTTGTGAAAGAGTTCTGTTTTAGATTTGCCTGTTCTTTCAGAGCTCATTTCAGGAATGCTTCCAGCACAGATCAGGTCTGACAATGATAACCCTGTAGGCACTGCATGCAGTTTAGTGACAAATCTTATCTTAGTCTGGCTTACAGTATGACTTCAAACTTTGCGAACAGCTCTTTCAAGCAAAGATTTATTCTTTCACTGTGTGGAGTAGAGTCTACATTAGTGCAGGCAAATGGCATGCTCAGTACAAAATCATGCTTAATACAGTGCTATTTTTGTATTGTAAGTCAGCTTTGCCTGCGCTTGATGTGAGCAGGAACACATTAATCCTTGCAGTGGGCTTGCCCCTTTTAAAATGCAACTTCAGTTAAGCACAGTTCATTTTAAAGTGCAGCAGGTGCTGTTCAGCCAAGTTTCTGTAAATTACCTAATGTCCACTAATGCTGCTTCAGAGGTGGATGCTGCATCTGCCAGCTCGCACTCATTCACTGCAAGTCTTAAATATATTGCCCCTTAGATTTAAGAGCAGCAGGAAGAAATATGTATAAGCACTCAACCTCCCCGTTTTACAAAACAGCTGCCCACCAATGATATTACTTGTGCCCAGTGTTCTGAAGTCATTCCTGCTTTTTCTCCAGCTGATCGGCGCAGATAAAGGTTCCCTCTGAAAGCAATACCTGCTGCTACTCTGGTTTTCATATTCCATTTGCTCTCTTATGAATGCTAAGTCCAAAGGACTTACCTGGGAGTTGATAAGACATCTCGCTGGCGTTGATGACGGGGAGAGAAGACAGAGGACAGGAGAAGCTGATGATAATGAGACAGCAGAATACCAGCTTATGCATTGTTGCTGTGTTGAATATATTTCGTCTTGTCAACGCCTGTAATTCGGAACTCCAGACTGTAGCCTCTGCTCCCTGTTTCACTCGTTATATAGCCACTCATGACCTCATAAATATGGTCATGCCCCCCTCCCTCCCCCCAAAAAAGAAATCCAATGAATTTATTGTCTATTGATTGTAAATGGAAACCACTTTGCATTGATGTAATTTTTCAAGGTAACACTTCATGGACAATAAATTTACTGTCTTATAGCTTGGTGTACAAAATGGATATTATATCAAACCAAGCACAGTAAAGTTTATAAATCTGGCATAAAGAAAAGTAACTTCCAGTGATAAATCATGAGTTAACAAAAGGGTCGGACGTTGGTTGAAATGACCAGGGCGATAAGATTTATGAGCCTTAGCAGGCTTGACGCAAAGCATCTGATATGAAATACGTTCTTGTTTCTCTTTTGTGAAATGGATGGATGTTTGGGGTTCTTTTGCCAGGTGAAGCAAAAGAGAAGGGGAGCTGAAACATCTAGATAATTCATTAAGAGAACGATAGTGGAAGGGGCTTGTTTCTTGTAGCTGTTCATTTTGTTTGAGATGACTTTATCCAGTGTAGCCCTGGAGAATCATCTTGGCAGAGAATGTAGAGCTTCTATGTGGAAACTTACTTGATATGTGTAAACTACCTTTGGTTGCTATTCAACTCGGGTCCCTCTGTAGACTGGGAGATTCGTTTTTATATTGTAAATTATGTGGCCCCTAGAACTGCTTTAAAATCAGCATCACCATGTAAGTTCAAATGCTCTGCTTTGAGAACAAAGGCAGTGGGGTGGAAGGGGACCTTTAGTGGTCCTTTCTAGTTAAACTTTTCTGCTGTCCGTTGTGTACAGATGGGTGCAATGCTGACTTCATACACCTATATCTTGCATTCTGTAACTACGAAACCTGTTCTGGTGGGCTTTGCTTAAGTCAGTGAACATGGCAAAAGAATTTCCCTGCAGAGTTATCCTAATGTGTTTTATGTGCTCCTCTCCCTTTGCTTTCCTAGGAGAGAAGTAGAGAGGAATTCTCTCCCCTCATCTGAGTCATGTAACTCTTTGTTCCAAAGCTGCAGACAGTAATTAGGTTTGATCTGATGCGTGATCTCACAGTTGGTGCTGGCTGCTCTGTACAAGGGCTTCTCCTTCAGTGAACTATCAATGACAATGGCATTATCAATATTCGCTCTGAGCATCCTCCAAGGAAAGCTAATGAAGCATTCTTCACAAGCAGCTTATGTCCTTTGTCTTCTCACAAGGGAGACTCAGCCTCTTAGAGCAGTCATGAAGTGCGTCATGTAGAAGTCGGGCAGCTTGCCCACAGCTTATTGCTTTTACTCAGATTTGAAGTTGTCACTTAAACATTCATTCCCCTACCAGAATGTCAAAGGCATTTTCCTGAGGGGACAGAGCACACGTCATTACGCAGAGTGAAGAAACAGCTCATCCCAAATAAAGGTACAGAACCCTGAATCCATGGGTGAAGGGAGGAAATGGGGACTGCAGTTTAAAAAAATAAAGGGCTGTTCTGTAAAGGGCTTCTTTAAATTGCATCAAAGCTGCTATTTGTGCAGAAACTTTTTGTTAGTTCTTGTTAATTGACTTTCTTTCACTTGCTTTGGTTTAATAGAGCAGCAGGAGTGGGAAAGGTTACTGAACAAACTCAGAATAGTAAATGCAGATTAGCCTAGCATTAAAAGAGTTGTCCCAAATTATCAGAAGAAGCAACTATTCTTGATTTAAAGCGATGACTCATGAAAAATAAATTGCCTATAGAGTCAAGGGAGGGAAAAAAAGATAGGAAATCTGCCAGCTGTCCACCTTCTGAGTGCAGAGGTAAGACTGGGATCTAATTGGTAAATGCAAAAGATCTTTCACCTGTTTAAAGCTGCTTTATGCTGGGGAAGCACGAGTTACATAACACTGATCAAGTAGTGTGGCAGGTGGTGAAAGGAGGTACTTCAGAGGAGACAACTTGTGACTGGGCTGTAGTGTGTGCGGGGAGCTGCTGCTGGGATGTGTAACTCCTGGTGTTAAGAGTTTATTTCTCATTGTGGTAACTATTCAGCTTTGTTACATGATTATAAAATAACCGTCCTTTGGCTGTGTGTGGCCAGCTGCCTTTCCTGGAGATGCCCCTTTTGACCAGTGTGTGCAAACTGGTGCAGTACATGCAGTATGAGCAGCTGTGTGGAGTACTCGGTGTGCACAGCAGTGCTTCTATCGTATGAAATCATCTCCAAGTTGGTTTTTTTTGGTTGTTTGGTTTTTTTCTAAGGTCTCAGATGTTCTGACCTGGCTGTTTTCTTGTTCTGTGATGGGCTGAAGAGTTTGCAGCAGTGAGTATGTGTGCATAACTGAATGCCTGTGCAGTAAATGAGGACAGGAGGCCTGTAGGCCTTTCTGAAGATGGTCTGTTTCTCTGTGGAATTGGCAAGTGGTCTAGAAACTTAGGCTGGTGCAAGATCACAGCTGCTAAAACATTGCTTCTTTGTTAGGATAGTTTCCACCACTTTGGGGGGAAAAAAAAACGACCATTTTTCTTTCTTTTTTTCCTCCCCTGCTGGGCTGGCACACTGTGCTCTGGTTATGTTCTCCAAGTCAGGCTTGGCAAACTGGTCCTTAACTCCCTTGTCCTCTCAGTACTATGGAATTAGCACACTGAAGTTTCACACTGTTTGACATGAAGGAAAATAAGTCTGGCATGACTGGAGCTTGGAAATACAGCACATCAGCATCTTGTGGGAGTTGAACTCTGGATAACGCAGCCACAAACAGAGGAACAGAGACCAGAGCCTGAAGTAAGGTTTGTTCCACAAAAGATGTAATGGAACCGACTATGCAATTACAGATGATTTTTAAAACTGAAGTGATGAGAGCAGGCAGTGCAAGGAGCCTGTCTACAGAATGGAACTCCCAGCCTTTCTCCTTATCTGGCCAGCACAAGATGTAGGACATAGCAGTCTTGCCGAAAGGCTGCAAGTCAATGGCTGCCCCTACATATACCCCTTTTTCAGCCCAGGTGGAGGGCTGGGCTTGTGTTCTTTTGAGATGTATGTTTGCTTCTGCAGCACTGCTGCAACTGCAACCCATTAATGTACCCAGGTTGGGCTTCCTCGAAGTGTGCTGGGACGTGTTGTAGTCACTGACGTTTTGGAGGCTTTCCAGTAGCACAGTGTAGTTCAGGTTGGTTCTGATCCTAGAAAACAGTAATTTCCTGGTGTAAGAACTGTGAGGGCAGAGAGCTGTTGGGACTGAACTGGGGTAGGCGAGTACATTTACCTCTTTGGTTTTCTAAATTGAGCTAAATAAACTTTGAGCTAAATAAAACTGTCCCTTCCTGGATGTAAAAGCAGTGATAGTGAAATTGCTGCCCCAGGAGATGGCGCTGAGAAACCTGAAAAGGCTTGGAGCCCCCAGGGCTGAGTCTGTGACAGTCGGTGGGTGCAGAGTTAACGTTTAGGAGTCTTGGAAGATGGTGCCTCGATCTGAGTGGCAACAGGGTGGGGGCTGCAACCTGCAGTGGGGACAGAACAGGGGCAGTTTCCTCAGAGCTGTGCTGCTCTTCTTTATTTTTCCGTTCAGGTTTTCTTCATTGCTGTACACAGTGATGTTTATATTAGAAGAGGTTGAGGATCAAACTTGCTGACCAAACTCTTATTTTTTTGTGAAATACTGTGGATTTCCTCTCTCCCGTAACTGGTGTTAGAGGACAGACTTCAGGCAGCAGAAGGTCAGTGCTTGGCCAAGAGATACTGCCTGATTAAGGAGGTCTCCTAATTGTTGGCATTTTTCTGTCCTACTCAGCGTAGGCAGTAAATGAATGTCTCATACAAACTGCCTTTTTCCACTTCTCTTTCCAACTGCATAATCCTTTTAATCCTTAATTATTTTTTGTTGTTGTTGTTAATTAAATGGAATCTCTGCAGACTCAGTGATTCACATTTCGGGACAAATATGTATTTAACAAGGGGAAAGTTGGCACAGGTCTCACCGAGCAGCTTGAGGTTTAAAGCAGTTCTTTCAAGGTTATTGTGCAAACGAATGCCCGTTCCTTGGCAGTCAGCCATGTAGGAGCTTCCCGTGGCTGTTTGAGAGATGGATTCCAGTGATTCAAATAATTCCTGCTACAGGTGTTATCTGTTATGTAGGGTAGTGTATAATTCAGCACAGCGACCCCTTGATTCTGAGGCGTATCTAACGTGTTGTATGTTCCAGCCTCATCCACGTGAGCAGTGTGGTCGTGGTCTGTTGGTGAGTGCAGGGAGTTCCTGAGCTGTAGTGACAGGAGGTTACTGCTGTGTCTGAGGGCTTCTTGAGTGCAGTGTCTGCCCAGGTTTCTAAATCCTTCAACTCCCCAGCGGAGGAAGAGATCGACATCCTCCTGTTAGAACTGAAATCTGTGCTTTGAGTGAACCATCAAGCATTGTCTGTGCTTACAACTGTACTGATAGAAGGTAATGTATTTATTGAGGTGTACGGTGACAAAGAGCCATTAATATGGCTGGCTTTAATAGTGGCAGTGTGAATCATAATAAGTAAATCAATCTCTGGCCTTCTGATGGAATTCTAGCCTGGTGAGACATCTGTGGTGCTGAGCTGCAGTGCTGCAGCTCTTCTGGAGTAAACTGTATTTTCCCCATCGTTACTTTCATGTACCTTTTCACTCTATTTTCCATTCTTGTTTGAGAAAAATATTGTACTTCAGATGCTTAATTAAGCTCTGGTGCAGACCCTGATGGATAATTCATGTAGAATTCTGCTCTGCTCTTTCAGAGTTGTTTTAAAATGTCTGCGCAATTTGTACTGAGTAAAAGTAGTGCAGTACAGAAATGTAAGAGACACACTGTAGGTAAATGCAGCCTCTCTCACCTCTGTCCACCTTCTGCAGTAGCTTTGTTCTAAGTCTGTTGAAACGCTTGTGTGCGGGAGAAGAGTGGGTTAACATCACCTGAGGTTTGGTTTCAGACTGACTTTAAATGGGTGGGCTAAGATTTCATTACGGTTTTGAAAGGGTTTGTTTCAGTTTAGATTATGTGAACCAAGAGAAGCTTTAACGGGCTGAAGTTACACTAAATAATCCTTAAACTGATGCATGTGTTTGTGTGGGGTTTTGCACTTGGTTCATCGCATAACAACAGGTTTATTTTCATAATGCAAACAGGAGATACTTACACTGGTTTCAATGGATTTTGAGCTGGTTTTCCTTTCCACTAAAATAAAATCATTTTCTGCAGTATTGCAGTAAGATCTGCTGCTTTAACTGGCAGCCATCCTGGAGATAGAAGGTGAATGGAAACATAGTAGGTGATATCATAACTAACTCTTGCCAGATTGAGGTTAGAAGGAATTTCCATTTTATTTGTTGACTCTTATTTACAGTGAGGGCAGCGACAGAATCCAGCAGCCTTGTCCATGCCAGTTCCAGGGACAGAAGGGAGCTCCCGCATCTGTTTGTGATACACAGCTAACGAAACAAAAGCATACACACAAATATCCCGAGGGACAGAGCACTGCTGTGACAGGTTCTACAGAAGGCACTGCATCAGGGATGCCTGAGAGAAGATAGGAGGTATCAGGCATAGAAACACACAGGTGTGCTTGGTGTTGTTTACCTGTCTGTGGACTAGAGGGGGTGAGGGACAGCAAACCTTTTGCTTTCCTTAGCCACGAAACTCTTGCAGGGAATTATGGAGTCAAGATATCTGACAACCAGGGTGTAAAGTAGTGATGCCTGACACTGTGCCAGGAAATGGCACTGGTTCTGCAAGCAATAAAAAAGCAGCAGGATTCCCTACTTCAACTTATCTTTCAAGAGGACCTGTCTCCTTTTTCCATACCTTTAGAATTCTGTCTGACATCACCAGGGCCTCCACACACAGTCTGGCCAGAAGAACACCTCCTGACTTCCAAGAAAAACAAATGGAAATGTGAAATGCTTACATCTGGCATGGCACATTACCCCATTTACAGCCAAATGGGGCTGCTCAAGGATCGTCATGGAATCCCCAGCTCCTTTTTTCCTCGCTACGCAATAAATTAAGACTGTTGAGAAAATAAATAGTCTCAGAAAGCAGACAACAAAACAGACAACTCTGTAAGTTACAGCTCAGAGCGTTAGGACTGACTGCGTTTCTTTCCACAAGAACTGATAAGCTTATTCAGATATTATCTAGAATAAGCTACATGTGCAGCTAAGATGCACGTGAGCTGTCAAAGAAAGAGGTACAAACTCGAGGTTTTTAGAGTAGTAAGAAGTGCTGTAACTCTGCAAAGACGATCCCAAAGAGCTGAGTTTGGAGTGGTAATGTTTTCCTAAGGCAGGAGACTTACAAGTTATAGGATGTGAATGTAATGAACTTTGCAAATTGACATGCGAAATGCAGTAGCAAAATACAAAAGTCTAACTGCTGTCTTTCTTTCGTAGGAGAAAACATAAGGTCTGTTGAGTTTACAACGTGTGTACGTTGTAATTCACACATAAAGGACGAGAATTAAACTAATCAGAAGCAGAACTATTTTATCCAAGATTACTCTGATTTAAAAATATCGGTGAGTTTTTATTCCTTCCCTTCTCTTTAAGTTTGTGAATTTGACTTTATTCATAAGAAAAAAGAGACTCAAGGAAAGGAGACCTGACCTCCAGGGATTCCAAACAGATTGTTTATTTACATACACTTAGCTTTGGAATTCAGGCTTCTGTCCTTATTATCTAATATACATAACAAGTTATAAAACAGCAAGTTTATTAAAATTACTACATTAAAAACTACCTTAATTTTTGTGCTGAATAGAAACACATGCTGCCATTCTTCAGAAAATGGTATTCTTTCTTTCAAAGCTAAAATTACATAAAGGAAAAAAGTCACCCTTTAGCTGATATGTTGATAGGTTTTAATTCTATTTTCTGAATAACATTTACTGAAGAAATAAAATATTTGGCTCTGAAAAAGGTTAGAAATGCTGTGATCGCCAGCATTTTCTTTGGTCTGAAAGAGAAAAGTAACAGGACTTGATCAAAAGGCAGATACACTGTCTGATGTTAAAATCTTTCCAACCTCAGAGGTACAGAAATAGTAGCAGAAATGTATCACGTTCAGATACCACATCTACAACACACATTTACATCACTGAAATGATGAAAGCTGAGTGATGTAGGACTGAGGTGTTACAGTCTAAGTGCTCAGTAACATCCCTTCCTAAGAGCAAGTCAACCACAGCTTTTCTCAGTGTTTCCACTGCTTCTATTAAGGCAATCTGTGTAATACAGCAGCAGATACAATCTGTTATTTTTAAAGAAAAAAACAACTAAACTTTGCAGCTCTAGCTCTTTTTTTTCCTCTCTCTGACATAAGAAGCTGTGGTGGTCAGGGCAGACACGTTTCCACAGCTGCTGGCAACTGAAAGTCTGAGATGAGATGAGATGTGCATTTGCAGAAGCAGCCCACCACTGCCGGGTTTGAGCTTTGCTTTGAGAGGAGCTGCAGGCTCAGGAGGAGAACTGCTAACAGTAACGCAGAGACCACGCGTGGCACACATGGCTCTCCTACATGCTACGGGTCTCCATTTCAGGGACAAGTGCTTTCAGGCTGCATGTAAGTTATGGCTTAGGCACCATTTATAAGAGGAGACAGAATGCCATACTGCCCCTTCTGTTGTTTGTTTTAAGCACGGCGGTACTGCTACTGCTGAGAAATGATTCCCAGGCCTAGAGAACAGTCAACAAAGTAGGAAAGGTGTGCCTTTTCCTTAGAGGACGGGCTACTTAGCGCTCTGCAATTCACAAACTATAATGTTGTGCTCTAAGAGGAAACAAATATGGTTGACCTGGACCGTCCGATTCTTAATTCTCCAACAGATTTCTGAATTCGGTGGGTTTGCCACAATCCCGATCTTCACCTTGTTCTTCCTCAGGGAAGCGGCAGCTGCAGGTCTCCTCCTGGACTGACTGTTCAGGCGTAGTCTGTGCTGAAGAAACAGAACAGATTTTACTTCCTGTTGCTTTTATTCACCCTATTTCACCCTATTTCACCCCTCCTCAGTCAAAACTGGAGGAAGGCAGCAAGAAAAACATCTTCCAGTTGATCCAGTAATCCAGAATTCATTGTAAACACAAGAGTATCTGCAGGCAGAGCCAGACTGGAGCTGACAAAACAAAATGGAATTGAGGAGTTTATGTCTTACTTTTCTTGAAGACAGCATGTAGTTTCTTTTTCTGCCAGACGCTGAGGCACACGCACAGAGGCAGCAGAAATGCTGTGCACAACAGCCCTGCCACGGCGAGAGAAATTCTGATGACGTCCAGCTGGAGGTCCTTCCCTAGGGAGCAAACAACGTTCTTCAGTAAGTGCCACAGAACAAAATCCTACCGCAAATAAATTAGCCAGCTTTCTTGTCCACATCTCAACAGGTCTGCTTCTAGATTGGCCTGCAGTCCTGGGAATGGGTATGAGAAAGGACTCTTACTCCAAGTGGTAAGTGAATGAACAACAGCGTGTTTCAAAGTTAGTCCTGATTCTTCAGCTCCAAAAGCAACATCGTACATTGACTCACCTGGCACAGCGATAGGAAATGGAATTGCAGGAGAAGTCCTGGGTAAAGTGGTGGCTAAAGGGGGATTATCTGAACTGTGTTTGCAAAGCACGTCTTTTGTTGCAGTTCCAGGCTCCAGAACTTGGTTTTCAGAACACCTGAAAGACATTTAGAGAAAGAAAAAGAAAAGTAATGGAAAAGAAATCCAGTCAAGTTGTGGCATTCAGTTTTGTTACTTACACTGTCCAGTTTTTACAAGAGCCATCAGGCTGGTCATTAAAAGTTCCATAGCGGCAAGCCTGGCAATCTGCAACAGACAAGGAGAGTATTTAAAAGTACACATGAAGTGTTACTTGTGTTTGTATGGTATTATCTACATTCATGGATTTGTTATGAGTTGTTCAAGTACATAGTCGTAGAATTACAGTACGGTTGAGTTGAAAGGTTCCTTACAGCCCCTCCATCCCCAGCCGTTGGCTGGCTGCCCCTCACCAGCTCAGGCTGCCCAAGGCCCCGTCCCACCTCTCCATGGGCACCTCTAGGGATGGGGCACCCACACTTCTCTGGGCAGCAGTGCCAGGGTCTCACTAACCTCCAAGTAAGAATTTCCTCCTAGTATCTAATCTAAATCTCCTCTCTTTTAGTTTAAAGTGGTTCCCCCTAGTCCCTCCTGTTCATAAGCTCCCATTGAGTACTGGAGTACAAGGCACGTGTTTCCCTGTGCCCATCCCTGTCAGCTACACCAGCTTTGTACCAGCACGATACTTGGGTACAGTTTTCTACACGGTGCTGACAAAAGAGCTGCCATGCAAAGGGAACCAACTGCAGCGCAGTTTCAGGAGATCCTTGCTCAGTTCTTTATGTGCTGCACAAGAGGTGAAGGGAGATCGTACCACTCCCAGTTCTCTCCTTGCCCGGACCACAGCTCCTGTCGCAGCGGGAGCAGCCATCGTCACTGCAGCGATATCCCTCCTTGCACGTGCACTCAGCGTCACTTATTGGTGAACACACCTTTAGGTATGTGAATCTTCCTGGAAGGAGGAAACAGATGCGATGTCAGATGCCTCAAGCACACAGAACGTGGAGCAGCAATTCTCCAGGTCCTTTGCTCTTAACAGAAATTGAACTGGTCAGTTCAGCAAGAAGTCCTAGAACTGTCTGAGTTAGAAGGGGCCCTTAAAGGCCACCTGGTCCAACCCCTGCAATGAACAGACAGGCACAGCTCCACCAGGTGTCCGGGTGTCTCCAGGGATGGAGCAGCACCACCTGTGCCCAGCCTGCGCTTCACCACCCTTCTCTGAAAAAGCTTCTTCCGTACATCCAATCTCTTTCAGTTTGGAACCGTTTCCCCTTGTCCCGTCACAGCAGCCCCCGCTAAAGGCACGGTGCCCTTCTTTCTTACAGCCCCTCCAGACACAGACACGCTGCTCTCAGCTCTCAGTCTGTCCTCGCACAGCTGCACAGCGCAGCTCCCGGCCCGTCCCCGCGGGGAGCCGTTCCATCCCCGGTACCTTCGCACTTGCGGCACAGGTCGCAGCTGCGGGATCCTGCGACGCTGGAGAAGGTGTCGGTGGGGCACCGCTGGCAGATCGCTTCTCGCCCGCAGCCCGCGCGGGCCACGAAGGTACCTGCAGGCAGAGGGACGGTGCCTATAGAGGGACGGTGCCTATAGAGGGACGGCGTCCACAGAGGGACGGCGTCCATAGAGGGACGTATCGATGCCCGCAGCCCGGCCCGGCCCGTCGCTCACCCGCGGGGCAGACGGGGTCACACGGAGCGGCGGCCGCGCGCCCCGGGCTCAGCGCCAGCAGGATGGCGGCGCGCAGCAGCGGGGCGGCCGCTCCCATGGGGTCGGAGCGCGGCGGCGCGGAGCTGCCGAGTGCGCGTGTGGCGGCGGGAGGCCGCACTTAGAGCCGCCCCCAGCGGCACCGCTGCGTCAGCCCGGGGGCGGCGGGGAAACCCCGGCGGGGCTTTCCGGGCTGCGGAGAGACCCCCGAACTGCCGGGCAGCGCCCGCGGGAACGGCCGCCTCAGCGCTGCCGGGCAGAGCTGGCCGCTCCCCGACGGGGCTTCCCGATGGGCGTCGAGGAATCCCCGCCGTGGGAACGAGGGTCCGGCCCGGTGCCGTCCCGTGCGGTGCCGGCTGCGAGCGGACACGGGTGGTGCGGGGATGCGCGGTGCGGGGATACATGGTGCGGGGATACACGGTGCGGGGATACATGGCGGCCCCGCCCCCACCGGAGCGTGGAAAGAAGCGGGACCGGGGGCGGCAGCGCGGCACGAAGCGCGGCACCGCGCTACAGCCACGTGACCTGCCCGAGCCCTCCGGGCGCGCAGCGGAGACGAGGCCCCGCCCCCTGTGGCTCCCGCAGCCAATCCGTGACGTGCCGCCCGTCGGCGAGGGCGCGAACGGTGCGCGCGGCCGCGGGCTGAGCGCTGCGCACGGCACGGCACGGCACGGCACGGCACGGCGCGCCTCACGGAGCCGCCCAGCGCGGGGCGGGGCTGGGATCGAGCTGGGCGGGGCTGCGCGGCGCCGTGAGGTGAGGTGGGGGCTGTGTGGGGTTTTGTATAGGGTTTTGTATAGGCCGTGTGGGGCCATATGGGTTGTGTGGGGTTTTGTATAGGCCGTGTGGGGTTGTTTGAGGCTGCGCGACGCCGCCGGGAGAGCCGCAGTCCCGGGAGATGCGGGCCCCGGAGGCCGCTGGTTCGGCCCCGCGATCCCGCTGGGAAGGCCCGCTCCCTCACTGCCCGGTCTCGGTTTGCCGCCGTGGCGCTGCGTTCTGTCCGCGCTGTGCCCGGTTTGTTTGTCCGTAGAATGGCTGCGGTTGGAAGGGCCGTAAAGATCGTCCGGTTCCAACCCAGATGGTGCCGCGTCCTAAAATAAGCGCATAAAGATGTGACCTTTCATCAGGCGGGATGAGCTGCCGGCCCCGCGCCGAGCCGGCCCTGTGGAGCGGTGTGTGCCGCGGAACGAGCGGAAAAACGGCGCTGCGGCTGCTCAGATCCATGAGAAAATTGGGGCAGAACAAACGCGCAGCTTCCAGAAGAGCTCTGCTGAGTGTGTGCGGGCTGCGCTGAGTGTTGTGCGGGCTGCGCTGCAGGCACGGCTCGCACCGCGATGAGGCACCTGCTCGTCGGGCCGCGTGGCTGCGGGCGGCGCTTTGAAGCGGTCCGGTTTGCACGCTGCAGGGCATAGTGCTGCAAACAGCGGCTCTCTAAAGGATGCCGGCTGGAAATGCAGCAGCTGAGGCGGAGCTGCTCTTTGGAGGAGACAGCGGAGTGTGGATCTCGTTTGACAAAGAGCTCCCGGGTTCAATGCATCCGTGAGTGGGAATTCACCACGGAGGAGCAGGATCTGCCTCGCAGAGTAACAGCTGCAAGTTGCCTCCTCACATGGTGGATGCATTTAGAGACTTCTGTCAGAGCAGCATAAGTTAACGTGAATTTTTATGCGATGTTGTTACTTACCCTTCAATGGAAATGTGGTCGTTCACCTCAGTGTGAACTTAGTAGCTAAAAAAAAAAGTGGGTTTGTTCCATTTTCTGAGTGCTGTGGTCTGCTCCCCCATCACACGTTGCACACGTTTCTCTGACGCTCACTTGTGAAACACGCAGAAAATCTCTGGCTGGGGGTTTGCGGGGTTTGCTCACTATTAGGTCACAGGAAACTTGGTGAAGTGGAAACTAAATGCCAGATGTGAGGTCAAAGCTCACAGCAGCTCTTTTTGTAAATGACCCGGGTAGGAGCTGGCAGTGCAGGTATGAGTGGGGGCAGACTGCAGACAGCCCAGCCGCCCACCCTGAGCTGCTGTGGCAGACTGAAGCCACGTCGAGTTGTGTGAGGCTGAGTTGTTTCATGTTCTGGTGCTGACGGGCTGTGCTGCCCACTGCACCCATGTGTGAATTGTGTTGCAGTCTGTGCCTTGTAATAAAGCTCTTAAGTAGGATTAGCTGTGAATGTCAGTTAAGCTGGTGGGATCCATTCTGAGATGGCTTCAGTGAAAGATAATGCAGAAGTGCAAATTACTTTTAAACTTTACTGTCTGGAAGGCTTTGTACAAGGGGAGCTGCCTTCTAACATCGCTCTGCTCACAAACTTCTCTGCCAGTTGCAGTCCTTTCAGACATGGCCTCGAAAAGAGCATTGGTGATTCTGGCCAAAGGGGCAGAGGAAATGGAAACTGTCATCCCCACTGATGTTATGAGAAGAGCTGGGGTGAGTATGTGGGCCATGAAAAGTCTTTTATTTGTTTCCATGATTACTTGGTAAATCAAAATCTGTGCCTCGAGTTCAAGTTCAGAGTGTTCTCTGACGCATGCTGTGGATGTTCACCTGAGCCTTCTTACTGGTGAGCCAGTAGTTGTGTTACACCAAATAAGGATGAATAACGTTTGTCCTTAGGAAGCGTTTAAAATGTGAGCCTAAAGCAAACGAGCAGACGTTTCAGGTAAGTCTTGCCCTACCAAACATGTCTGCTGCCATGCAGAGCTGCAGGGAGGGTCACTTGGTTTTGTAGGGTTCTGGACTGTGCCCTCTTCAAGCTTGTGATGTTATATTGCTCTCCTTGAGCTTTTAGAGTTCTGTTATGAACTGGAACTCTGCCTGGTGGGATTCCTCGTGCTGTTTGTTACTTTTGCATCAGTAGTTGTACACAGTATTATCGTCTGATTAGGTATGAAAATAAAACGTTAATAAATACAATAGGAGAACACTGAGAGAAATGACTAAAATAACAATTACCTTTCCCCGGTGCTCTCGTGATTTTGTTAACATCCTTTTTGGGTGCAGTAAGAAGTACAAGCCTGTCCAATGTCTCTAATTCATGACTTGTAATAAGAGATGTATTCTTCTGTTAGATCAAGGTGACTGTTGCAGGCCTAACTGGGAAAGAACCGGTGCAGTGCAGTCGAGATGTCCTCATTTGTCCTGATGCCAGTTTAGAGGATGCCAGAAAAGAGGTTGGTCATCACCTTGAACTGACACAATGATCAGTTTGGCCTTTCCCACAACTTTCAAAACTGAATTAAGGCCTTTAGAAATGTGTTGCATGTTATGTTCACCGTGCCATAGTGACTCACGGAACTGCACATTGGCCCCTTTGGTCTTGTCCTACATTACAGCAGGCCAAGATCAGATTTGGTTTTGCACAATGTCATGCATAGTGCTTTATTTTACATTAGTCAGCCCAGCAAAATACCGTGATTGGACACAACAAAAAGAGCTTCTGATGAAAAGCTGTAGTAGGTTCAGCAAAACCACGTGTTCACAGTGCAAGAGCTGCCATTTACTTGTGGAAGCTCTTAAAGTCACTGGACTTAGAAGTTTGTTCTGAAGCACTTTACAGGCTGTTCCTAGAAATATTTTTTTTCCATAATTATTTCAAATTATTTGCTTTCAAGTGTCATTCAGTGGAAGAAAAGGCTTCTCAGGGAAGGATCCCTTTGCTTCTCTATTTGCTTAGCTGCACCCTCTGTTCATCAAAGCTTTCTCTGTTTGTTTAGGGACCTTACGATGTCATTGTCCTGCCTGGAGGTAACCTTGGAGCTCAGAACTTGTCAGAGGTAAAGTCCTGGGATCATAAAGATTGAGCAGCATTCTTGTGTGTAGTATATCGTCTGCACTCTATAGTAATAATGCAAGTTCAGTTAAACAACTGAAAATTCTATTCTGAGTGAATCTTGTTCATGAATTTGCAGTAGAAAATGCTTCAACTGTGCTTCAACCCAAATAATCAACTCAAAGCAATGGCTTCTTTTTATCTTTTACAGTCTGCTGCTGTTAAAGACATTTTGAAGGATCAGGAAAGCAGAAAAGGCCTGATTGCTGCTATATGTGCAGGTGAGTTAGTAACACGTCTTCCTTTGATAAACACTTGGGTGTTTGAAAGGACAGGCAGGCAGTTATCCTGGCTTAGACATTTATATCCTTGTAACTTAGTTACAGAAATTTGCGCTACAAACCCACCAGCATTTGAATTTTCCATTCATGTGGGTTAGTGTCTTAAAAAGTGACAACTAATTTGCTAGGTGTAGTGGAAATGCTGTCATGGGCTGAAGCAGTGATGGAACACCTGGTGGGAAGGCAGGGCCAGCCCAGGGGAGCTCAGGTGCATGCAATGTACTGAGTGAATGGATAGGGTGGAGTTGGGATCCAGCCCTCATTTAAGGGCTGGCAGTGGAGGTGAGGGTATCTCTGGAGTTCCCTGTGTACCTGAGCTCTCCTTTGTTTCTGTGAGTACAGTTGCTACCTCTGAGTAAATCCTCACTTGCTGCAGTCTGGGGCTTTGTTACTCTGCTGTCGTTGCTGACCTTTCTGTTGTGTTACAGCGTTACACCAGGTTTTTAGTTTAGGGTTTTTTTGTTGTTTTTTTTTTTTTTTAGTATCTGATTATTTTCTATGTGAGTACGCAGTGCTGGCAGAACAGCGTTACTATAAATTTGTCTCATGACTCCTGCCCTTTAGATTCAGCAGGGTGGCTGAAAATATAGTGTTACAGGCTTACCTTCAAAGGAGTGCTACTAAAATATGGAATTACTCTGCAGCGAGGGTTGTCTGCTTACATGTTGTGCACAGCTAGATGTCTAGTTCATTTCTTTATGTGGTTTGTGTTTAAAGAAAAAGCAAGATGAATAAATGCTGATATTCCCAACTGAACAGAGAGTGGTCTAGGTGCATGTAGGAGAGAATGAGGAGTGTGATGATAACTGCGTAAGAGATGCTCTAGCGGTGTGTATTTGCAGCATGTGTTTGTGTTTTGTCTGGTGTATGGCTGCTTTGTATTTTGTTTTCATTCTTCAGTTGAGCAATAGACGTGAATTTGTGAACAGTCCTGAGTGTGGCACTGGTTGTCTTTTCCTTCTTTAGCCGTATCTGTTGCAGAACGACTCATTTATTTTTGGTGTAATGCTTTTCAGAACTTTTCCAGCTGAACACGAGGAAAGTTATTTCCTTGTTGCTTCATTTTCTGAAATGAATCAGATCCGCAGAAATAACACTTGAATCAGGCAAATCCTGCATTCAGTTTCTTCTGGAATTCCCGCAAGGATTTTTTCTTGGGTGATCTAAGACAACTTTGCACAAGTTCCTTCCTCAATTCGGGCAAAGGAGGAAGTGATGGAAAAAAAAGAATGTTAAAACTGGAAAGTGAGCTGTTAACCCATTCCTGTCCACAGTGCTGCTTGGTGCGCAATTCCAACACATAAAGGCCTTTTCAAATGAAATTTTATCTGATAATGCTTACCAAGGCTGTGAGATTTGAGCCCCTGGATGCATGTTCTATGTTTGTAGCAGATAAGTTTCTCACTGATGTGTGTGTCCTTACAGGTCCTACTGCCCTTCTGGCACATGGGATAGGATTTGGAAGCAAAGTCACAACACATCCTTTGGCCAAAGAGAAGATGATGAATGGAGGTATGTAATTGATTTTATAGCTTTATTTCTAAACTCAGAAAGTATTTTGTCCTAACTCTTCATTTAAAGAAAAGCAAATAGCGTTTGCATCTCATTCTGTATCTCAGAGTTTCCTTAGTGCTCTCATATATGTAATCAAAATTCAGCAGAATATACTATTTCCAAGTCCCTTTAACTTGGGGATGCAGGGCTCCATTTACATTTTCAGGAAAGTTGTTGCTGTCACACTGGGAGCATTTTTTTTTTTGCCTTGAAGTCTCTTGTTGTTTTGGTTCTTTGTCTCAGTGGCCCCAACAGCAAACCCCAGCTGCACCTTTTCTGCTTTCCCAGTGCTTTTGTGCTGTGAGCAGCCAGCAGGCCCAGCTATCGTTTTCATACCAAAGTAAGGTGCTGGTGAAACACTATTCATGTATATGAACGTTAACAGGTCTGGAGGAGGGAAGGAGACAACAGGATTCCTCTGTGTGCATTTAGAGAAAATAGAGGTGTGAACAGATGACTTCTTGATAAGCTTGCAGATAGGTGCACTTATATGCCATGTGAACAAGGTGGCAGAACTCCCTGCAGAGCCTTTTCCTCTCTGAGGACTGTAGGCAGCGATGAGTTGCTTGGTTCTGCAGGGACAGGGATACAGAGCCCTGAGTGAGCTTAGTTCATGTGAGTCATTGAGGTGTGTACTCAAGAATGCGATGCTGTTGGTGGAGCCTGCTGCCCCTCAGCTGCCGTAGCCTGTGAGCAGGCAGGTCTGTGCTCTGTGGTGCTGTACTGGAGACTGACCCTCTTATTGTTGTGTCACCCCAAAGCTCACTACTCCTACTCCGAGAGCCGTGTGGAGAAAGATGGGAACATCCTCACCAGCCGTGGCCCTGGTACCAGCTTTGAGTTTGGGTTGGCCATTGTTGAAACACTGATGGGGAAGGAAGTGGCTGAACAAGTGAAGGCACCCTTAATATTGAAAGACTGAAATGCTGCTCTGGGACGTGGAGTAGAACAATTTCAGGTGGAGAGTCTTGTCTTTGGTAGAATAACTGAAAGATGCACAGTGTAGTTGTGGATGAAATTAACAGCTGTACTCACCTAAATTAGGACATCTTACCGGTCTTTATTCCTGGAAGAAAACTCTGTTAGCAAAGACCTTTACTATCATTAGCAACTAAATAATCTTAGATCCTGGCATTTCAAAATCACATGGACAAATGTTTGCTGATAAATAAAAATAAAACAACTTTGATTGTTTGTTGCTTCTTTGTGTGTTTTCTCCCCAGTCCCAAGCAGGGACTGCAGCGAGTAACTTGCTCATCACTAGTGTCTGGCTCACACTTTTCTGTGCAGTGTCCGACTCAATGGGGCACAAACTGGTGTGCCCTTCTCTGGAACTGGGAATTTCCCTGGTCTTAAGGCATAAAGGCTGTTCGCTGTGTAGGTTTGGGTGTGCCTTCCTCTTGTTTTCTGGAAGGACTCTCAGTAGTGCTGGCCCTTCTCTTCAGCTTGCTGTGAGAATAAGAAACTACATTGATCATTTCTTTTTGTTTTTTTAGGGGGTTCAGACCTGATGGTTGTAAGCGTAAGGTTTTGTGCGTTGATGGCTTCCAAGTGTTTTGTCCTGGTGGCTCTTTGTGTATCTGAATTCAGGGTGGGAATGTTTGGCATCTTTTTCCTCTGATGTTTCTCCTCTGTGCGGTATATTTGTGCTCTTTTTCCTTTGTGGCTTTAAGATGCTGACGTTCTGTGGGTGACAGCCATAATGCTGAGTGATCTTCAGAAAGGAGCTGCAGGTTTTAAACAGGGAAGCATCTCTTCTTCTGAATCACTTTGTAAGAAAATGAATAGCAGTAACGATTACCATGTTTCAGTGGCATGCCACTTAAAATATGGAATATCTAACACCTTTCTCAAAATTAACCACAACTAGGATCAAGGTGCATGCCAATATATAAATAATAGAGCAACAGTCTATGAGCAATCACAGGTGTGGCTTCCATATATGATTCAGAAGAAGTAATGAGCTGTGTGGATGAAAATAGGCAGTTATTATGCAAAGCCTGAATTACAATGCAGGATGGGTGGTGGTAACACCTCGCACAGTTTATACAAATGCTAATCACAAGCTCAGCAGCCAGAAATCTCTGCAATGGTATTTAGCAAATATTAATAAGTATAATTAAAATATGTGTGCTAGATTTAGTGCCAAAGAACTATGAGAAACAGAAAATTTACCATACAGTTTATATGAGTGTAAGCTATTGGGGGAAACAAACAAAATATTGAGCTGGACTAAAGGTGAGGGGATGCGAGTGGGGGCATTTTTCTGCAGGAATGCCCAGCACACAGAAAATCAATGGGATGCCTGACTGCAAAGCTCCCATGGACAGGCTGCTGCATCTCGGTGCTGATCACTAGTGCACTTTCAGGAAGGAAACTTGAGCATGTGTCTTTTAGAAGTGTTTGTACGGCTCTCAGTCTGCAGCTGATTTTGTTGAGTGGGAATTGCACCATGTCCAGTCATTGTCTTAATCCTGAATTTCAGACAGGACTATCAGTCTTGGACGCTTTTAAATGACCTCCTACAAAAGCTGTGCTATACTCCCTGACATTACCTGCTTAAGAGCAAGTTATCCTGGTGGAAAAAATCGGTTAATGGCATTTTTTAAGTCACTGGGTCCTAACACAACCTCTTCTATTCAGGAAAAGGTATATTGAGGCAAACAGCTTATCCTTTAGTTGCCATCTAGATGCAGCTCCTGGCTGATTTTCAGCCCAATTAACCATTTCACAGAATAGATACGGTGGATACTTGCTTCCTGTGATAGTTGAGGCAGCTTTTGCTTGCGGTATTAACAGTTCTGAGCCTGGTAAGATGTGTGTCCCCCCACATCCCTTCTCACTGACCTTGCTGCCAGTCTCTTCTCACTAAGGTCTGTTTGATGATCATGGATTCACCGTGGGACTTTGAATGTGCTCCTGTGGCCACAGCAATGCTGCTGCAGGAAAAAGACCTCCAGGTGGCGTGCAGCCCACTTCCAGCTCAGTAAGTTGTGGGAGCATTGTGTTTCTGTACATAACATGTCTTTCTTTCTTGTCTTTACAAAAATACCGTGACTCTTCAGACTCGTGTATCGAGTCGTAGCTGCTTTGAAATGTGATTATTTCTGTGAAATCTCTCTGGGAAGGAGCTTCCTTTTAAGAGGCATCTGTCAGGCCCTGCCCCAGGTGAGCCCAAGCTCTAAATATTCAAACGTGATCAGAACGTTGCAAAACCACGTTGTGTCCTGACAGGTCTTATCTTGTGTGAGGGGATGAACAGAGAAATGCCTGCTGGCCAGAACTTGCAAAGTTACCCCCGCAGCTCTGGATCCCAACGACTCACTTGGAAAACAGAACATACCTTTTGGATGGTGCAAATGTTGTTCCCCAAAGCACAGGAATCTGCGTTGTCTGGGAATACACAAGCAAGGTGACCCTCAGAGAAAACCACTGAGTGCTGGAACAAACCTAATTACTTTGGGTTTTTAAGGGGAATGTGGCCAAATTACTTAAATCATGTAAGATTTAAGTATGAATAGCCTGTAAATCTACTCATACTGAAGGGACACTGGAGCTCTGTGATCTGGCTAAAGGACTTGTTTGGCGCAGGGCAGTTCTACTCACTGTTTTAGAAGGCAAATAAATATAATGCTTTATTGCCAGTTAAAGATTATACACAGTAAGCTATTAGTTAGTGAGGAGGAATCAGAATTAATTTGTGCAATGTGAATTATTGAATGCTTTGACAGAAGTGCTAAGTGGAAGCTGGATTCAACATCTGTTGCATGTTTTTTCCATTTTGATTTTCCTAGTAAATGCGAAGTTTAAATGCAAAATTGCACAGTATTCAATGAAGCAAAAACCAAAATGTATCATAAATAAGTATATTATAACTTTATTAAACTCGAGACATGACAATATTCAAAATACAAAGTCAATTCTTCTTTATTCAATACTGTACATGATGCAGAAATATCAGTGCATTTCTATAGCATGTATTTCACCTTCATTTAGTTTGTACTAAAACAAATAAAAAGTAAGCTTTAAAATAGCTCAAACATCTCATTCAGCAGTTCAAATTGTAAACAGCTCATCTATTTCTGTTAGGAGGAACACATTCATCTTTTGTACCTCCATTAAAGAGCACCCTTTCTTCTGTGCTTATCTGCAAGAGGATAAATGTAATCATGAGAAACTGCTAATACACAAACGTGGCAACTCAGTGAACTTTACTGGAACACAGAAGCAGAACGAGGAAAAATTAAACAGCAAGAAACAGTGTCAGAAGCGGAGACAGATACGAGTGACACTGCTTGTAAGTGGAATCGTATTTTTCCCCATACTCTCCTCCTCTCCTAAAATACTGAATAGAAACCAGAACACAAGACCAGCTTGTGTTATGCTTAATACACCCAATTTCAGATCCAAAATGAGTTGCTGTGGCCTACGTGTAGCAATCGTATACTTGCTCATATCCTCTACCACTTTTATGACACTTTCACACCTTTCTAGGATCCAGCAGGAAAAGAACAGCAGCAGCTCAGCAATATCTGGTCCATATCTGTCTCTCATAGGAAGAACTGCAAAATTGAGCCAAGTGTCCAGGAACTAAAAGAATCCATGAAGCCTATCGCAGTTCCACGCTGCTTCGCTTTGAAATCTGCTGGTTACAAATTATGTTGTAAAATGGATTCAATATTCTAAAAATATTTTCAGTGTGCTCAACAGGCCTGAAAGTTATCGGTTACCTAAGTGATATTGCAGTTACCTTCTTACTAGTTTGGCATATCAGAGTGAAAGAGAATAGAATCTTTTTTCTGCAGTTACTGTGCAAAAGGAACTTTAGAAATGCCTGATAGAGAAACTGTACTGCGTTATCTGCTCTGTTGTCAGGTTTGTAAGGAACTCATAAGCAAAGTTAGATTTTTCTTAGACTTATTTTGATAACGTGACTACCAAGTACACTTAGCTAAGGTAGCATATAACTGGCCAACTGCAACTACCATCTCTGTATGTTCCTGTGCAACCTTTGTCAGTTTTCAGGTATACGTATGAAGACAAAAAGTCCTAAGAAACATGCCAGAGAGATGCAGCCTAAGAGGACTTTACCATCCACTACCTAGTTCTCAAAGGACAAACCTGTCCTACTTTATCTGAGAACCTCAAGATCTTTTTAAAGTGATAAAATTTGGCTCCATCAACAACCCAAATGAGCTGTGCTCCCAGACTATGGAGAAACCACATAAGACAGATGTTTTCGCTTCAGATGACCAGCTATGTCCATTCTCGGTTTTGAGTCCAGTCTTGCTGGGACTGAAGTGGCCATGCAGTCACTGGACCAGGACTGAACCTCTGTATTAGAACTAGTTTCTTCTGCCTCTCTGAAGAATTTCTCATACTTGTCCAGATAGGGAGGCCTTTCAGGCAGCAGATAGTAGTGTGTTGAACTGGCCTTCTTACCATTTTCAATAATTGGAAGAATGCAAGGGACCCTGTTGGAAGGTCCTTCACTGTTTTGTCTTTGTAGAGCTTTGTTGCTGACGTATTTAGGATCAGGTGCAAAGCTCTGGGTGGGGGGCATAACCCCATTGAGGTACGATGGCAGGCTTTTAGGACTTGGAGTACGGGAATTACTACGAGACAAAGGTTCTCTAGGGGGTACTTTGGGAGGCCTGTCTTCATCACTGTATGCACTAGAAGCAACTTCTGCTGACCACCTTCTGTAATCTGGTTTGAGAGCCCTTGGAGGTATGGGAACCCTGGGGGGGATCTCTGGTTTATCTTCATCAGAGTTTGGAGAAGACCTGTTTAAGTGTCCAGATAGTCTCACTACTGGTTTATTAAGAGAGCCAGCTGGTCCTGAATGGGACCTTCGCAAACGTCGATGCAGCTGCTGTGGAGGAGGGTAGATACTGGATATGCATCCATTTAGGCTTTGCGTAGGGTTGGCTTCTTCTGTTTTTGGTCCTGTAGGAGCATCAAAATACGCATAGTTGATTTGTCCACAACCTCTAAAGCTCCGCCGACTCGAACCACTGGATTTAAAAGGAGGAAGTCCATGATCTTCTAACAGGAAGTCTGTATCTGAGCTAGTCAGGAATTCCACTTCTCTGTCAACCTCATCTGGAGTAACATCCTCGGGGACAGGCAGAGGGGGCAGCGGCCTGGAGCTGCGATCATGGGAAGATGCAGACAAAAATTGAATTGGCCCATTTTTGATTGGCATATGAGGAGGTGCTTCTTCAGAAACACAGCCTGTGGTTAATGACAGTTTACTAAAGCCAGGAATGAGCTGGTCTTCATATCTTGAAACTGGCTGCTCATTTTTGGGACTTACAGGAGCTGGACTAGATTTCTGAGATGGGACTTGGATGCAACTTTCAGCAAAGCTGTGGTCACTGGTGGAAATGCAGCTGGAGGAGTGCCCTAAAAAGGTGAGAAAGTCTTAGAAACTTTTCTAAGTCACGTTTTGCCACTGCATATTTAGCTGTTTAAATCCTTCTAATGCAATAAGTAAGTACTTCCTGCTTGATAATGCCAGAAACAAGCATTAGTAATGTACAGGTCTCTTTTAGTCTGGTAGTTATGTGCTCAGTTATGAGATCAGCTGATTGCCACGTCTGTGGCCACTGTTCCAGTTGAATGAGGTGGTTAAGAGATCTTATGCATAAACGTTAAAATCAAGCTGCAGCCGCAAAGATCCCAAAAGACAGAGCAAATGGCTTGGTTTGTCTTGTGGTTTTTTTTAATTATAAAATCAGGATTGTAATGGAATCTCAGAGGCTTGTAAATATAAGGGAAATCGTGGTGTTCCTAATCACTTTCTTTTAAATGTTTAGAATAGTGGTATTTTCTTGACATGTCTGTA
Source organism: Excalfactoria chinensis (assembly GCF_039878825.1). NCBI lineage: Eukaryota > Metazoa > Chordata > Aves > Galliformes > Phasianidae > Excalfactoria > Excalfactoria chinensis. Next base: position 6,145,532 of record NC_092844.1, read on the forward strand.
TTCTGTCACCAGAGGGCAGCCTTATATCCAAATTAAGCAAGCATTCAGCATCTTACTCCAGACACATCCATTACACTACCTAAAGGTATGTGTCCATCTTTATACTTACCAATGGATGGTAAACGTTGCTCTGCTGATGGATTCAAGTTATATGCCACTGCTATAGGGTCCACATTAAAGAAAGTACTGAAAAAGAAATCAAAAGTGTTCCCTGTAAATCAGCCATAGGTTGGTACCAGTAGAAGTATTTTTAATACTTTTTTTTCATATACGTGACAGTTCAATAGATCAAGCATTACACTCACTTCTCAAACCCACTGTGGCTACCCCAGCAGGTTTTCAGCCCCCCCATGCCTTGACTAGCATGGAGAAATCCAGTTTTCAGTGGGACTCTCATTTCCTGAGCAGCAACTCCCGCAGTTGACATTGTGTGCTGCTCTGTGGTGATGTCTCCCAATTCTAGAAGCTCGCAGGGGGTGACAGGCTTCTTGCAGTTTGCATTCCCTGCCAAATAAAGAAAGGGATATAAATATCAGAAATGCAAGTATGAGCTGACTCCGATCTGAACTTTCAGGGCCTCGAGGAACTAAATCTCTCTGTAAAAAGCCTTTCTGTCTCTGCCTGCCAGTAGGAAGACTTTACAGAATGTGTTACTTGTCAGGCTTTCCAGCTACCAACCTATTGATACATGCAAACCCTATTTGCTATTTCAGTCAGAATTCCAAAACTTCTTTTATAGAAAGCAGTGACTGTTATAAACAAAGTACAGACACAACCCTCCAGCTATTTATTTACAACCAGAAATCTGGTGTCTTGAAATCATCTCCACTGAAATACGACTGGGCAGTTAATTTCAGAAGTGAAACAAGTGAGAGCCAATGACATCAGTGCACTACACGCACCAGGAAAACCCCTTCGCAGTATGGCAGTGCAAGAAAACAGGGCACAGAAATAGGTAGTAGCTTATGATTATGGTACATCTGTTCAGAAACAAGGTAGTTCTTCTATGCAGACGTGTCATCTTTGTCCTTTAAGAGGAAAGACCCATTGCACCTACCTGTGTAGGGTGGCCAACCTTTAAGCAGGATTAATTTGTAATCTAACACCAACATTTGCTTTTCAGAAACAACTGTTTGATAAAGAAGTTTATCATACTTTTCTAAATGTTGAACTGAGCCCAGTATTGATCTTCCAAGCAAACAGTATCTGAAGTATAGTTTCTGGCTGCGTGTATAATTTGGAATACTTAATGGCATTCTCTTTAAGAGCATGAAGGTTTTCTTAATCATGGCTGCCAGAAGTAGTTTTATTTCCTAGCTGACATCAGAGAGTTTTAACCAGCAACTTCAGAATCCTAGACAGGAAGAGACTGGCTTTACTGGAAGTGAACAAGACCCAGCCAGTGTTAAAGTCTTCCTTGCACTGACTTTAGTGAAGTACAAACTGCACCAATTCTAAAGTGACTTTTGTCTTTCATTACCACGACTCCCAAACAAAACCCCAATCCCAGCAGTTTACACTGCTCAGATTTTCTTCATGCATTGCAGATCCCCGACTAATAGTAATGTAGGTGAATGACTATGAAGGATTTTGCTCTTCTACTCCAGTATTTTTTTAGTCCAATATAAGTCACACATGGAAATCACTGAATAGTCAGCAAATGACAGTGTTCCACCTCAGTGAACGCACAAGATCTGACAAGAGCATGAGACATTGATTAGGATATAGAAAAAAAAAGAGAGACAGGAAGGGGGGGTGGCATTGCTGTCATTTGAGAGCACATGTAATGTGTTTGCTATGATAACACACAACCCTTGCAGGGCCTGTTAAGAGGCCCAACCTCCATCATATCCCACGCCAAAACTACTGCTAATAATTACTGTGTCAGCTTTGTGAACGCTGTCTAAATCTCAGCTCTCAAGACCGATAGTTGCACAATTGCCTCTCTGAAATCCCTCTGGAATGTCAAGTGCAATTTCTGAGATGAATTTAAATATTTACATACCCCAGGAAAAACAATTTTCTTTGGTTTTTTTTCAGTAGATGCTCTGTTGGTTTTGAAAATAAAACAGACATTTTACGGCTGTAAAACTTGCCTGCACCTAACAACCCCCTCTCTGTGAATTCACAGAATGTGGCTCGTCACATTTCAATGAGGAGCTGTGAATGGACGGAGTTATGAAACTGCCCTCCACGCCTCCAGCCAGGAGTACGAGAGGTAAGGGACCCGCACACCTGCACGTTGCTCTTCTCAGTCCTGAGCTCAGAGGGTTGAAGCCTTTAAAACATGCGTACATTTGAATAAACTATCTGAAGGGCCAGAACGATTTCTAATGGGGGAGTTTCCATTCTAACTGTTGGCCTAATACTGTGTCCTCAAAGATTTAAGGATCTATATCTACCACAAGTAATATCAGGCGTTAGCTAAAGAAAGTGGACGCCATGCAGTCATGCAGCATTCTGCATCCCTTGTGCTTGTTTGCTCCTCATTTGCACAACATGTGTTACTCAGAATGGGTTTCCGGTTACTCTGCTCCTCTGTCCTACTTCCACATGGATTATGGCACTGAGATCGAAGCGCTCTGAGTGCTTCTGAAGGTGGTACAGTTTCAGTGCCATTCAAAAGGAACGTGGTTAGTCCAAAATAAAACTACAGCTACTAATACTGCAGTGTAGATACGAGCCATGGCAATCCCAGCATTCAAGTGCACTCATCACTACCCAATATGTGGTTTTCATGCTGTATGGATCACTAATCACTGTAGCCACACTACAAATATTCTTCCATTTAGGAAGGAAGAAGCACTTTCATGTATCTTAGCTGAGGGCAATTACTGATAACAAAACCTTGTTACTCTATTCCCCGTTCACCCCCCAGCCCCATTGCTACAACCTATTTGAGGCAAACCAGTTTAATACTAAAGGAAAGTGGATTCTGTTTGCACAAGGTCTACAAACACTCCATGTAGTGGATACGGCTGCTATGAAGATTCTTCCCAAATTCCTACACCAACCTTGGACAAACTTTATAAATGCAACATTGGCAAAACAGCTCGTGCGTAACTTGTAAAACACAAGAAAGTGTGGGAGTGAGTGAGATCTCCTTAACGCTTCTGGGAGGGGAAAAAGTATGTGGCTACCTTAAATTGACAACTTAGTTTTGCTCACCTTGCCACCATGTATCTGTAATGAATCTCAAAAGCAATTCACGGGAGGAGGGGCACATTTTTGCACTACAAGTCATCCACTCCAGCTAGCTGTTCCTTATTTGACAATGTGATGTAATTTCCTTTCCCCCCTCCTCTGACTTTCTATTTAACACAAATACCTGAGATAGAGCCACTCCTGATATTCAAGTGTTTTGGACTTCCAAAAGGACTTTAAGAACCTCAATTACCTTATTACACTTACTGGATTACCTGAGCAGACCAAAACCAAAGACCAACCCCAAACAAAAATCCCAGATCCCCTCAATAAACTTTGTTCTCCAGTGGTCACATCATCTCTTAACTGCTTTTGCCTTTGCAACCAGATAATTGCCATTCAGCAACAACTATCTCAGAAGTGCTTTAAATCTGTTGCCAAGCAGAAATGGACCATCCTGCTGTGGAACATCTCAATGATGCCCACTTAGAGCAGACAGAAGACTGCCGCTCAGATGGTGCCAAGTCACAAACACGACCTATTCCACAGCTCTGACACAGAAGATGATGGACACAAAGACAAAGCATTTGACCAGCCAACGGACCAAGACTCAGTCATCTCTGTGGGGTTACACTGAAGCAGCACATCGGGGAGTTCAGTTCAGGTAAAGACCTGGCTGCCATTTCACGGTCCTATACAGCAAACCGGGACGATCTTGCCAGTCAACAGCAGAAAGCTAATCATTAAACTACAAGACAACAACTTTGCTTGTCAAGTCGAGATGCATCTTTAAGGTGCGGATCTTTGCCCTCCTGCAAACGTTAACGTCAATACGGCCAGCTTACGTTCAGGAAACGATTCCCATCAAGCAGACTCGGTCATAACCGCAGCATCAGCCACACTGCGGTACGTTTTGACGTAATGAGAAGGGGAACTGCTCTCCCCTGAAATAACACGCGCGCTGCTGGGCGGTGGGCGCGGGGTTTTGTCAAGGAGCCCCTCAATATCCGCCCTGCGTGCAGGAATTGAATGAAACGTCCCCGCACCTCAATTACCGCGAGGAGAAAATCAACCTGGCCAACAGCGACGTGGCTGAGCGTCAGCTCCGAGCCCTGCGGATGCCGCAAAGGAGGGCGCAGTTGTTTAGATCCGAGGGGAGCGCGCCCGGATCGCGGGCAGATCGCGGGCAGATCCAGGCGGGTCGCCCCGCCGCTGCGCCCGCCCTTCCCGTCCCGATCCGTCGCCGCCTCGCCCCGCACCCCTGGGTGGGCCGCACCGCCGGGACTGCGGCTCCGAGCCGCCGCGGCCCAACCGACCCCCGCCGTCTCCCCGGGTCCGCCCGCCCCGCCCGGCTCCCGCTGCGCTCTCCCGCTCGGCGGAGCGGCTCGGTCCGGTCCCCGCCGGGGCCGCTTACCCCGATCTCCGCGCAGCTCCGCATGTCCCTGCGCGGCCGCCGATACGACGCGCATGCGCCAAAGCCCAGCAGTGCCGCGCCGCGCGCCGCCCGCCGGCCTTATAGCGGGGGGAGGAGCCGTGCGAAGCGCCGCCCCCAGCGCCGCGCCCCCTGCGTGCCCGCGCTGCGCTTCAGGAGCCTTTAAAGCGGCGCCGGCCTGAAGCGGCCGAAGCGTCCGAGCGGAGCTGCGCGGTACGGCCGGGAGGAGTCGGCAGCGCCACAACGACCCCGGTGCGGCCCCCCCCACCTTCACTACACACGGCCCGCCAGCCCCGCCGGAGCGGAAGTGGCGCCGAGTGGGCGGAGCTCCAGCCGGTGCGAGGCGGAACTGGGCTGGGCCCATCCACTTCCGCCGGCACTTCCGGTGTACGTTTCCGGTGCGCCGCGGTCGGGTGGCGGAGCTCTCCGCCCCTGTAGGCGGCAGCGCGGGAAGCGGCTCGGCCCCGCCCGGATGGGCGCCGAGACCCCGCCGGCCGGTGAGCAGCGCTGCGGCCGGAGCGTTGCGTTCGGCTCCGCCGGGGTCTGTGGCGGGTTGTGTGGGGGCACGGGGGAGCCCTGAGGCGTGTGGAACCGCCGGTGCTGGAAGGCGGCAACGGCACAAAAGGGAAACCCGGCACAAAAGGGAAACCCCGCCCAAAGGCGAATCAAAGAATCATAGAATCCAAATCAAAGCCCCGAATCGCTGTGAGCCCGGGCGCTGTGTGGGATGCGTTAATTCTCCTGTGCCGTTATTTACTACTTTGGTAACTTCCCGTTAAGTCCGGGCGGTGCTGCTGTGCCCTCGTTGCTTTGGTGAGCAAAGGAGCGGCAGTGAATGGCTCTGAAAGGCCCAGTGATGGGAAAGCGACCGAGAAGACGCGTTCTCTGCTGTTGTATTCGGGCCCTTCTGGCCAAGAAGGAAGGATGTGTGATGTCGGGGTGTCAGAGCACAGCTGAGTTTGGTTATCTCCTTTCTGCGATGTGCAGTGGGTTTCCGTTGGCCTCTGGTGAAAGCTCCCTGTCTGCCCTTGTTCTTAGGGGATGCTAAGCTGTCCTCGCTCACGTTTGTATCTTAACAACTGTTTGCAGTTGTACAAATGGAGATGACTGTGACTGAATGCAAGAGACGAGCCTTTTGTACGATGGGCATTTGAACGGCTCATAGGATGAACTGACTGCTGTAGTGGCCTCTTCTGGTGGAAACTGAGGAATAACAGTTTCCTGGGAGGATATTCCAGCTTTGCCTGGAAATGGTGATACCTTGTAGCTTCTGTGCTTCTATCGGCCTTATTGTGTCGGGTACTTTAGCATTCAGGTCAAGTGCAAGTAATGCAATTGAATTTTTCTTTTACTACCCTTAATTTTTGTTCACCAAAATCCCATTTCCTTTAATTTTTGATTACTTTACTGGATAAAAACCTTTATCAGTGGTGTCACTTGCTGTTGGAATGTACAGAAGAAGGAAAACAACGTAATCTCCTTGTAATAGATTCTGGTTAACTTGTGTACCAAGGAAACAGAATTCTGTACTAGCAGTTGCGTTGTAGGTTCTACCCTTTCATTGTGATTTATTTCAGTATTTCAGGACTTTTCAACCACCTCCCAGTTCTGTTGGCAGGTGTGAACTGCAATTTGCTAATTGCCTTAAAGACTAACTCCTGAGTAATCTTGGTACTTCTGGTTGTTTGATATTGTAGTGGAAATGCTAACTCATGGCCTGAAGCACTGATGGAGCACCTGGTGGGAAGGCAGGACCAGCCCCAAGGAGCTCAGGTGCATGCAATGTAGCTGAGTGACCAGGAGGGGTGGAACCAGGATCCTTCCCTTCCATGCCCTGCTTAAGGGTTGGCAGTGGAGGTGAGGGCGTCTCTCTGGAGATCCTCGTGTACCTGCGGATTTCTGAAGGTGAGCAGCTTTTTTCCTTTGTTTCTGCATTCGTGGCTGCTGCACTTGGGCTTGGATTCACTTGGGTGAATGCTGAGGTTAAGAAGTCTGGGTAGCTCTCTCCTGTAATGGTGATGTACACATGATGAGAATGTAAACAGTGTGCACTGTAAATATAGTTCTTAGTTACTGAAGCTTTCAACATCCATCAGGTTGAAGTGAGGGAAATGAACTGGAGCATGCGTTAATGAAAGGAAGTCATAATAGATATAGGGTGCAACAGAACTGCTGTAGGCTCACTGAACTGATAGCAAATCAAAGTCTGTCACGCAGCAGTAGTAAATTCGTGCTGCTACATGAGCCAATAAATTAACTCTCCCAAATTGGAAGCAGATAGATTTGATGTTGCTTCTCACTGTGCAAAGGGATGTTATGCAGCATTCTGTGGTATGTAGTTTGGGGTAGGGAAAGATGTGTGGGTGTGCGAGGAAGGGGCGGGGACTGAGTTTTAATAAGGTGTATCTGTAGATTAGTAGTGCCTGCTCTCAGATTGCAGTGGCACCAGTGTGGTACTGTGTAGTCCTGATGCTGAAATCCAGCCTTGTACAAAGCCTGAATAATGGGCCCTGGGTGAACTCACCCTATACAAGACTTTAAAGCAATTGGATAATGCTGAATTGTCTCTTAAGTCATCTGTACAAGCTGACACAGATAGCAAATCTTTTATGCTTCAGGCACATGGAAGTGGTTTGTGGTGCAAAGATAGTATTTACAGTGGAGGTACAGAATGGCTTTGGTGAGCTCTCAGCTGCACACCCTCATTATTTCTGTGAGCACTGCAAACACCGGAAACATTAGCATGGGCTGAGAAACTGGGCACACAGAGACTGAAGGAAAACACCCATTAAGGTTGCAGAGGAAGTGCCTTGTGTCAGATTGCTGGGAGAGGATGTCACCCACTGACCTAAAAATCTGTTCGTTTCTTTTTTTCCTCTATGCTAGAGGCAATATTGCCTTGGAGTGATGTTAGATTTGAACTGTTCTTTGGCTATTCTTAGGGCATGTATGAGTTTTCCTTTCCTTTTCACGTTTTAGCCAGGTACTTCTATCATCTTCTGCCTGCGTAGCTGGGCACACAGCACAAGATTCAGCTCAGGTCCCTGTTTACACAGATATTCTGAATTCTTCTGGAAAGGACCACTCATTCTTTAAGTTTGGAGCCAGTGAAGAAGGGCACGGGATTAGGAGAGCATTGCAAAACTCGTTTCAGTGTAAGGATTCATTGTTATTGTAAATGATGAACGTATGCTTATTTCACTGGTCAGATTTGTACAAATGCAATTACACCAGGCAGGTATAGGGTAGAATGAGTGTGCTGCATTTCCAGTTTAGCCAGAAGACCCACAGAAGGGAGGAAACTCATCGGTCAGTAAGGGAGGGCTAAATTAGAGGTTAGCATATGCAAGTGTCTAGACAGCAAATACAGACATACTGCAAAAGTCAGTCTGTCAGGGAGTGGAGAGTGTAGATTAAAAAGCCATTTCAAAGGCATGTTGCCTGGATGGGGTAATCATGTGCTCAGGCTTTTTCAGTACATAAGCATAAGCTAAGCGAGGGAAGAGATCAAAAAAGGACACAAAGATTGACGCAGATTCTGTAGCAGCTTAGACTGGAATGGAACTTGATAAATTAAAAATAGGTGGTTGTTCACACTTGTGTTTCCCAGAAATGGCCACAGTCCCATCTGTTTTTCACTCTCCATCCAGTAACGTTGGAATGCCTCAAAGAAATGTTACATAAATACTGCTGACGTAGACGCGTTGTTATACAGCTCTTCCAAATCTAGTTCCTTGTTGCTTTCAGGCACACAAACTGGTTGCCAAAAAGCCTTGCTCTGCTGTGCTGAGTTACCCACAGATTGTGCTGCTTTGGTATGACTTGGATTCTTTCAGGGCAGTATTAAGAAACTTTCAAGTGCAGTTCATTGGGATGAACATCTGAAATGGAGGGCCTGACTCAAATCCCGGTCAATATTTCTGTTCCCTGAGCCAAAGGTCTCTGCCAGCTGATGGGCTCAGCTTGTTTGAATGGCCCTTAGGTGCAGTGTTTCCATGGGAGCGCCGTGTCTTGTTCTGGGGGAGGTTCCTGGAATGTACTGACTTGCAATGTTAGGGGTCTGCAGCACAGCTGAAATTTGTTTCATTCTTCCCAATAATTTATCCTAATCTGTTACCTTAGTTTACTCCTGTTTCTTTTCCTATGTGTGGTTTTTGGTTTTTTGTTTGTTGTTGCATCAGAAATCAGGCATGATTTTAATGTCTTGTGAATGGCATTTACAAATCCAGAGCCTAAAGTTTCCTTATATATGGTTTGGGTTTTTTGTGATTTTTCTGAAGAGCTGAGTGCTGATCAAGTGCCTTTAAGATCAGGTTACCTTCAGAACATTTCAGAATGAACATCTAAAGCATGGATGTCACTTATACATACTTGTCATAGGAATGTGCGCACACATCTGTCTGTATAGGACAGGTCTCAGCTCTACTTGTGCTCAGCAGAGCTGGTTGCAAGTGGGTAAGAAGGGGAGAAAAGCTGCTATGATCACTGTAATTCTCAGAAGAACCTTTCTGTGCAACACTTTGTCATCTCTTCCCTCTTCCAACTTGTGGTGGTGAAGGTTGTGTGGGTTTTTTGTTTGTTTGCTTTTTTTCTTTTCAAACTTGGTTGTCTGGATTCATTTGGTCCGAAGCTGAGCTTCCCCTTGCATCCAGCACCCACACACACCGTATTTCACAGTGTTGAGAAATCCTGCAGGGTAAACTCTGGAGCACAGTTCGTACTTTTGAACCTTGTAGCAATTGCTGGAAGTTGCAGCTGTCATCAATGCAAGTTAGCAGAAAAAGCAAGGCTGGGGATATGCTGAATGGCAGGTAGTTTATTGTAATGTAATTATGCACAAAGGTGTCTCATTGCCAGAATTCCTACTGTTTCATTATGTTGAAAAGATCACTTCTGCATGATACGTAGTTTATATTTTCAGTGTATTGAATCTCCTGTGAAGTCTGGCTAAAAAAAGAAAATAATATGAGATTGAGCAGAGTTTATTGGTGCTGGTGTTGTAGGAATAGCCATCTGTGTTCATGAGTGAGGAAATGGCTCTAGGAGGGTCTGTTCTCTCATCCTGTTCCTGGATCGTGTGTGTTTGTTATCCCTCCATCTCCTCTTTTGCTGTCCCACAAACACAGCAAGAATCATTTTCTTTGAAGCTTAGCAACTGTGAATCCTATCCCAGGTAAACTTCAAAATTTCCAGGAAGACATAAGTACTTCTCCTTAAACATAATGAGTTTGTCATTTTCTCCTTCTCTAATTGGCACTTTCCATTCTAATCAACCAACACCCACAAACTACACAGCCACATGATCTTTTCAGCTAATACAAATCGTCATTTCCAGTCCAATAGACTGAGTTAATTGTGCAAACCTGCAACACACCCATAAAGCACCTATCTAGTTTGTTATGCAATGATGAATCACGAAGGAAATGTGGAGTGTAATTACAGTGATGTAAAGATAGTAGAATGAAGCCAGAATCAAAGTATAAATGATAATCATCTGTATTAGATGTTTGTTTCTGCATGCTGCTTTCAGAAACTACCTACACTATAGCTTATCTGGCTGCTGCACACATGCCTGGCACATGTTTTGACAAGTTAAAAAATGACCTGCCAGCCTGTAAATAAGCTGAACCAAATCTGCCATCAGAATACCTTTTGGATGAAGCAAAGGCCTGTGACTCAGATTTGACACGCAGGCTCTTTCTAATGCTGGTGTGATTTGTCATTTTTTTTTCTGGAAGATTAAAAATAAGCTTCCTGAAAGTTTAAAAATAAGGATTTGTGATATGATTTCAAGTAATGCAGGTTTTTACCTCCTGCTTTCCTTATCCTCTCATGTTAGCAGGGAAGGATGCTGTCTGTATATCAGTGGGGAGTGGTGAGATTTTTGCAGAGGACAAATTTTTCTAGCGTTAGGCTAATGATCTCTCTTAAATCCTCTTCTTATAGCTTTGAAAATGAGTTTTACATACACTAACACACACATGCAGAGATCTGTGTGCTCAGTACTCTACCAGCATGCTGTTGCACGCTTCCCCATGCTGCCTATGAGAATGTTTTTCTGCTTGTATGCTTGTCCCCAGCATACACCAAACACCAGTGAAAACCTCTGGTAAACACATTTTTCCTTGTCATTAGAATGGTATTGTATTCCAGTGCAGTAATTGACAGCAGTTGAGCTGTGCTGTCTCCTGATGCCAGCTGGCTTTCTCCCAAGTGACAGCATGTATTTCAATGGAAAACCTAATCCAGAAGTACGTGTAGTGAAAGTACAAGTTCCTGTATCTTAAAACAAACAGATAAGGCTTAAGGAAAGGGTGGCTTTAAATAGCCCTTGTCCTAGTAAATTAACCATTAAAAGTGCTGCTTCAGGGCAAGGTGAGCTCATAGTACTCTGAAAGGTTGATTGTGAATGTCCTTGTGCATCAGCAAGGAATGGAGGAGGAGGACCTGGAGCAGGTATTGGCCGTAAGTTGCCATTTGTGACGTGTCAGTAGAGCTGACTGCTAAATCCAATGCAGGCAATGGACAGAAGGCAAAGGTTTGCTCTGCTCCATTTCTGCTGAATGCTCTTTTCATATTTGCTAGTGGCTTTTATTAGAGGCAGTACACAGGGCTGGAGTTGAGTAAAATGTATTATGTGTAACAAATTGTGTTTGATGTGAAACAAAATGTGCAGTAATGTTAGAACACATTGCCAGGTGAGGATAAAATGTTCCTTATCAACTTATCAACAGTGTTATTTGACAAGCAAGTGAATGGGAAGGTATGTCACGAGAGTCATTACTTCTCGGTGTCAAAGTGAAAGGGTTGGCTTGATTTGTCCTGATAGCTGAGTGACCCAAAGTCCAACCACTGGAGTTGGGCTTGAGGTAGCTGGGATACCCCTGCCTGTAATGCCTTTGTCTGTAAGGCTGAATTCTTTTCTCCCCTTGGGTGGGGGTGTGGAAGCAGTCTGTCAGCGTTTTCCATCGGTTACTATAAATTCACTTGGAATTCCTTCAGGGAAGACTTGCACAGCGGGACTGCATCTCTCATTTGCCTGAAGTTCTTTGGAAATTGGCACGTGCCACAGGAGTTGTGATAGCATTGCCTCATAATGGAAGCTGTGCCTTCATCTGCGCTGCTCTGTCAGGTAGTCTCTGGGGCAGGATCTAACAGTGTGCTATTTGCCAGTTCAGGACATCTTTCTGTGATGTTCTGCAGAATGCTGCAGAAGAAAGGAAGGATGAGATTCCAGTGCTGCTTTTAGATGCAGAATGTAACAGTCCAGTCTTGAGCCTTGAAGAAATTCAAGCAGAAGAGGTGGCATGGGATCTTTCTTTGCAGGAGCCTACAGGCATTATTAGGTCTCAGCCCTGAGATAGCTGGTGTGACCTCATGGCTGATGATCCCATCTGGAGGAAGAGGTGGGACGAGGGACCTCCCAGGGGTCCCCACCACTCTAATTTGTCATATGATCCAATTCATATTAAAAGCAGGAAAACAGAAAGCTTTAAGTTCATCTTTGTCCAGCTTGCTTGGACTTGATTTATCCACGTGACCCTGTGCATTGTTTACTTCAGCAGTTCCTAAAATGAACATAGCGATTAACTTTTGAAGACTTCCCTTCCAGGAATGAATGTTAGACTGAGGAACAAGATGTATTAGGGTCTGGATTTTTTTGTTTTCAGTGGTGCATGAAGCCATCTTATAACTACAGAAGAAATCCTCTTTCTCCATAAGAACCTCAGAAAAGAAGCTCTGGAGTGGCTGCTGCTTTTAACCAGTCCCAGCTGCTAATGTCCCATTAACTGGTTGGAAAATTAGTGTGCTTTTTCATACAGAGCTAGATATGGCAAGAGAAACCTTTGTAAACATAACAAACTATGATGCAGTGGCAGGATTGCCTGAAGGTATGCCTGTGCAAGGAGCAGGGATTGTGTGCAAAGGGCAATTCGAAGGATTTTTATTTAGGCAAGACGAAAGAAAAAGAAGTAAAAGCACTAACTTCACTATTGCTTGAGCTGAGGCAGGAGGAGTGGGACAGGGCAACCAGTTGGCCAAAGGTGAGGGTGTTGCTGAAGCCTGAGCTGAGAAGTGCTGGAGGTACTTGGCACAGAAGGCTCTGGCCCTGGGGGTGATGGGGAGGCTGAGTGCTTGCCAGACAAACCCAGTGGCTGACTCACAGCTTGGCAGGCATTGCACTGATGGCAGCTGCTGCTTTGCATTGCCTTGGGAGTGCTCAACTGGAAAGAGAAATGAGAAGCTGTATGTGAAGAGTTCTTTGTTGCTAAGATGCCTGTTCTGGTAACCTGGGAGGGAAAAGGTTAAGCATAGATGCTGCATACAGTGTCACAGTTACAGCCTTCCCTGGGCTTCTGGCCAGCAAAGCCAGTATTTCAGGTCGGATAGGATTCAGGAGAGGCTAGCCTTCCTCTTCACTGTGTTAGATCTGGCTGCTCTGAAGAAACTTTCATACAAGCAGGGCTGCCATTTGTATTGGAGAAGATGGTTTACAAGTCCTTTATGATGATGGTGGTGCTGAGAGCTGCCTGCCCACAGTCCTTTCTCAAGGATGACTCCAGCTCATGGACGTGACTGGCAGTTTTTACTTTTGTTTAGCAGACTCTTGCAGTGCTCCTCTCATCACTGTAATTACTGAGCAGATTTCGTGAAAAAGTTTCCTTCAGAACAAGCAAGACCTTATGGATAGGAGACAAGTCAATTTACTGAGCTGTGTTCAGCTCCACTTGCATCTTATCTGCAGCTGAGATAGGCTATTACCTAAAACCCATGTTAAAGAATTTCTGAAGTGCTGGCATTTCTACCTGTTGATCTTGTCTCCCCAGCTGTCCTCTCTTGGTCACCTGCTGGTTGTTCTTACCAAAAGATTTGTCTTCCCCACATATAAAACTGCTCAGACATTTTGCAGGGTTATGATGATGTGAGAGCTGGATGTTATAGAGGCAGCAGAGAGATGCACCAGAGCCAGGGTGATTGCTTAAAGCGCAGTGGGTGTCATTGGCCTCAAAGTGACGGGGAATTGCACATGGGAAACTTGATAACCAGATCAGCTTTTTCTCTGTAAGAAAAGTTCTTATCTGCGTGTAGGATTAATATTTAACTTATATGTTGCTTTAGGGAAGCTGGCACTGACAACTCACTTCAGACAGAATTAGATGGATCCTTCTGGTCTGGAGTATCTACTCATTATTGCCACCAGTGATGGCAAGATCACCTCTTTCAGTGCTTTTATTCAATATCTGACATGTTGGGCATGGAGCTGTGTCAGGGGAGGGTCAGGTGAGGTGTTAAGAAAAGGTTCTGCACCAAAGCAGGTGGGCATGCCACAGTGGGAACAGCCCTGGGCTGCTGGACCTCAGGAGCTTTTGGACAATGCTTTCTGAAACATGCTTTGAGTTTTGGGTGGTCCCGCATGGACCCAGGGGCTGGACACGATGATCCTTATGGGTTCCATTTGACTTGGGGTGTTTTGTGACTCTGTGAAGTAATAAGGCAATTTCCACAGCTCCAGCCTCCGCCTCGCTAACCCAGATGTTTCTTCAGAGTCTGTACCTAAAAAGCATGCGGTGCTTTCCTTGTGTGAACTTTCTTTGTTAATCAGAGGAAAATGAAAAAGCACATTGTAGCTGATTCCTCTGCATGGAATGCTGAGGGAGGAAGCTGGAATTCCTACTTTCCTATGACTGGTTCTGCGGAAAAAACATTCCTGTTTCTTATTGACCTTAAGTTAGAGACTTAAGTTAGGGCGAAGTTCTGTAGGGGAGAGTCTGTGAAGCTAAGTTATTATCTATGGCTTTGTCAGGCCTTGGAAAGGGAAGCTGGTACTTCTGAAGCACTTGTGGCCATCAAGGATGAGCAGCACAGAGGATCTGAGCTATTTTCATCAAGTGGAAACACTGTGAGTTCAAGTAATAGCATCCCTCAGGATAAAAGCAAATTAAAAGCTTCCGGTGAGGAAGAGAAATATACATGCACAAAAACAAAGCAGTAATTGGAGATGATCACTCTCAGGAGATGGGGCCTCTGAGAGCTCTAGGTTCTCCATCTCTTATTAGTGGGAGGTGGTGCAACCCACTGTATGCTGATTCAGAGAAGGATTCATTGCTCAGCTACTTGCTGTTCTTCTCCTGTTGCCCTCTACCAAACACCAGATATAGGCACTGTACAGAAACTACAGCTTTGTCTGTGTGACTCAGAGGTTGTTGGGAACCACCTATACACCAGCCAGATGCCACTGCCTGTCTGCGAAGGACTATGAAGCAAGAGGACTTTATTCAGTAGTATAGCAAACTGCTTGCTGGAGTTTCAAGGCTTATGCCCATTAATGCTCATTACTGTACAGCTCTTAAGCTTAAATGAGTGAATAGAGCATCAGCTCAGATCTGCTGTCCAAATACAGGCAAATTCCAAACCATGTAGATAATAGTGGATGCTTTTTCTTAACTGCACATGTTAAAACCTTTTGTTTCCACTTCAGACTTCAGAGAGACTTGTTTCCTTGACAAATACCCAGAGATGCTTTGAGCAGGCTTGGTGCTAATCTACAGCACTGCATCTCTTGCTTGACAGAAAGGCTTTCAGGGACACCTACCAAGATAGCAAGCTTTGAAGTTTCATTTTTGATGGAATGAGTGCCAAAGCCAATGAAGACTGTGTATCTGATAAAAGGGTATTTGTAATTTGGTAGATTTAATGAGGGATTGGAAATGAATTCTCTTGATGCGGAACGCTTATAAGCCTGGTCTTATGCTTCCTATAAGGCATTCTGTTTGTCTTGAGGTGGAAGCTTTCTGTGTAAAAGTCTAATGAGAAATGCTTCTGATTTAATGAATATATGTGTAAGCATGGAGTAGCGCAGATCCTGGAACTCAAATTGACTGGAGCGTACTTAGATGAGTCAGTGCCTAGTAGAGACGTAGCAGGGTCATAGCTGTGCTTACTGCGTGCTCAGTTTGGGAAATGTTGGCCTGTAGTGGAAGAATACAAGCAGGGTTGCACAAAGCTCTAAGAGGTGCCAAGTCTTTTGTTCATGACTCACTGAGGCAGTGGCAGTTTACACTCACTGCTCCCTGACTAATGCAGGAATTATTCCCAAGTGTTCAAAGAATATTGGAGGTTACTAGTTCAGAATTCATGTACGTGACATCATTTTCTTGTAATAGCTGATTCACTGGGTCAGTTTGCTTGGCAAGTAAGCCATTGATAAGTGAGGTATCAGGGTATACCTGCATTGGTTCAACTAACAGTATAGTTTGCTCTGTGTTTTAACTACCTCTTAATTCTTTCCTAGAGGCAGAGACAGGGCAGCAGTACCTGCAGGCGGGCTGTGAGTCTTAGACAGAAATACAGGATGTGTGTGGAGGGGAGGGATTTATATTGCGGATCTGGAAAACAAATTAGTATGTTTTTCTCCAAAGTCTCATTGTATGTGATATTTGTGTACAGGAAGCAGTTTATTTTATAAAGGCCAACGTGGAAGAATCAGTCTCTAGGTGTGACACAAATGCTGAGGCATGTTTATCCCAAAAGATCTCAGGTTCGGAATGCACTACAGGCATCTGACAAACCAAATAATTAAAGACAATCCTAATGGCTTATTTTCCCTTAGCTATCTGAATCTTTCACAAGCTTGTCAGTTACAAGCATCAAGAACAGAACGTTGCCTGTAGTTGTAAGGATCATTTTCATCACTGGGAGTATGATTACCTGGTTGTACATCTGCTAAGCACTAGGGTTCTCATATGGGAAGGCATGCCTGACAAAAAGAGTGCTGTTTCAGTGCTTCTCCTACTGATCTCTGCATTTATATATTTAAAAACAGAACATATATAAAACATTTATATATTTAAAAACAGAAGGCTTTCTGCTTATTCCAGGGAGAAGCTCACAGTGTGATTACATGGAATGTTTACCTATTTTCAGTAAGACCTTCAGGTAAACAGTAAGCAGGAGGGAAGTTCCCTATTCTGTAGCAAAAACAAACTGCCTTACATTTAGTCCTACCAGGACACAATTTAGTTTGATCTGAGCATATGAAACTGTTCCAAATAGAAGGCATTTTCAATGCATTCTTTCTTAAATTACTTGGTGTGTTTTTAAGTCATCTTCTCCCACAGAAAGTGTATGGTTTGGAACCTTCTGTAATGGGAGAACACAGTGTTCTTTCTAAAAGGGTTTATCAGCTGGAACAAAATGAACTGCTTTGGTACTTTTGGTCAAAAGTGAAGGACTTTGCTGATAGTGACAACACAGAGGTGGTGAGGTTACCCTGTGATTTTTTTCCTTATGTTTGTAAGGTAACAGCACAGTAACAGCGAATCCATCCTTTGGTCCAATAATGCAGTGAAATTTGGCCTTTTTGGAAATACATAGTGGAGACAAGACCCATCAGTTTTGTCTTCTCTATCTTTGCAGTTATGCCTACGTGTCTACATGGGACAATTCACTGTTAACTGTCACTGTGATCAGAGGGTACTGGGTAGTTGTACAGGGAGCAATTTGTGGCTTATTCAATTATCTGCAGTACTCACTTTTAGGCTGATAATACTTGAATTATCTGCCTACTCTATAAGGGGATTGCTGGACTTTGTCCTTCCATTAGCCAAGTGATTACAAGGCTAGCAGAGAGAAGGTTTGTAATTTCCTTTTGGCAGAGGATGGCCCAGAAGACCAAGTGGCAATTAAGCGCCCACTCTGCTTGGAGGGTAGCAGGAGAAGTTAAGAGAGAAACTCAGAACGAAGCAAACCAGAGCCTGTTTCTGAGCATGGTCCACTGGAGGCATGCTTGCAGCAACTCTGAGGCTAGGAACGTAAAGGTGGGCAGTGTTGCTTCCAGACTAGTTTTTGAAGGCAAATATTTCCTTCTTAAAAACAAGAAAAGGTCAGTAGCTGAAGTTGAAACCTTTTTTTTCCCCACAACTTCACGTTCTGCTTTTGTCACTGGTGCAGGAAGCGCCTGAAGGGCAGACAAACTTTAGTCTGCAGTTTTCCCTTTTCATTTCTCACATTCAACTTAAAATGCGGTGGTAAATAATGCTTAAAAAACTGTAGTCGACGCTAGCAAGAAATTGCTTTGAACTTCACTGTTTCCTATTTCTTATGCAGTGAGTGCATTGCCAGCCTTGGTCTCTAGCACCGCACAGTGGTGTGCAGGATTCAGTGTGTCAGAACTATTTTAAGCCATCTTTCGTGCTTGTTCATTTGTAGCCACTGCTCTGGGCTACAAGGTGCACTCATGCTGCAGATCCTGAGACTGCTTTCCTACCATCTGTTTTATGGCTGGGGATCCAGCTGATGAGATGGTTGGTTGCATTATTTCTGGATATAAGCTCAGTATCTTTTTTACATAACATGAAATTACAGATGCAGTACAATAACAGCCTTTTTGCACCTCACTTTCCCATTTTGTACAATGGAGTAAATCACTGAAATTAAAACCTCAAGAAGTCCATGTTTTTTCAGCCGGATGCCAAGCCCTGATGCAGTCTCAGGTCAATGGTAGTTGGGTTTTATTTTCTTAATGTTTTATTTTTAGCTGCTTTTATGATGTCAGGAGTTGGATGTGCACTCACAGCTTCAGAAGAGTCTGCAGGTTGCTTTCCAATTTGGAAGGGAATCCCATGCACATAGAAGTAGCAATAGACACAGTGCTTCTTATAATGCAGTTTCCTAACAAATGTAGTGTGCTAGCCTTTACCCTCCAGTTTTCCTCTGTCCTTGTAGGGGTTCTTGGGGGCAGGCAGGGGTGTGTGTGCAGGGTTATCTGTTTGTTCGTCTCATAGGCAGATTCATTTTTTTTCCTCCAGGAAAATACAATAATACAAACTGTGCCAACTAGTTTGAAACTGATGTACAGCTTCCAGAGCAAGACAGAAACATATGTACGTAGTCTGGATTGAGTCCAAAGCATCTTTACCTCTGAACTGGTTTAGGCAAGAGAGACAGGATGTTCCACAGAGCACAAAGCCGCGTGATTAAAGATCATGAACAAACACAGAGTATATTATTAACAGAACACCAGACCACATTTCATGTTGGGTTTTCTGGCTGGTAACCCATGGAGGTGACTCAAGAAGTTAACAGAGACACCAAGATCTGGTCTGTTCCAGCATAACGAATATGCAGAAAAGCTTCCCTGAAGCTGTCTTCTTGTATGGCAGTCTAAGGAAACTGTTCACACAGGTGCTGGCAGTGGTGCAGATATTCTGCTGTGGGACGCCATGCTCAGGAACGTGTGCTGAGAGAACTCTTTGGTGATTCCTACACAGATGTTTTTCCTTGACTCACAGTTCATAATCAGGATCCGTGTTGTTTCCAGGCACCTCGTGCTGTCGATGTCTTTCATTCCTTTCAGTGACCTTCTGTCTGTCCTATTTTGCAGCCCCTTCCATTTCTTTTGATCCCTCCATATCCTGATCAGCAGCTAACCTAGGCCATAATCTTTATGGGCAAACTATGAGACATGAGGTGAGGATGCATATAGTTCAAGGTATGAGGTGAAGGGTAGGTGATGTTGGGAGACTCGTGAAGCTCTTGCCTAGCAGTTGGCAATCAATTTTGCTTGGGAATTGTAAAACCTGGACCTTTTCTGTGGTTGCTTGTGGCACTGTGAATCCTGTTTTTTTGCTATCTGAGTATGTATGGGGATCCTGGGGAAGGGAGCGTCATGTGTGAATTAGTAATTTTTTTTCATAGAAGGTTATTTTATTATAAATGGACGTAAGCAACCTAGATTTTCCTTTCCAGAGCCTCACAAATACTATCAGGGTTGTGTCTGTATTTAATGCTTTTAGCCAAGCAAAGTGATCTAGTTGTGGTTTAACTCCCTTTAGTGTTACAGGCTCATCATATTCAACATCCATTTTAGCCAGGAGGGAAAGGAGCATTTGGTGCTGTGGAAGCAGTGGGTGTTGGATCCCTGACATAACATGACAGCTTTTCCTGTAGCGCCCACAGCATTGCTCAGGAAATTCTCTCTCGAAGAGATGCCAGCTCCCCTTCCCTTGGAGCCAAAGCAAAATGTATTTTTTTTGACATTTCCTCACTCTTTGTTAACCCTTCTTTGCTGTTGCTGACATGGAGACTTCCCAAGGCCCTCTGAGCGTGATGATGCTTTGGATGAAAGGGAAGCTGCTGTGGAGCAGCACATATCGGAGCACCAGTGAGAGGCCCCTGAGTGCTCACCCAGGAGGAGGGGGAGTGCGAGCATGAATCACAAGCTGTAGAACCGGGAAAGCAGCTCTGTCAGCACAGTTATTCCTTGAATCACTCTTAGCTAGCAGCAGGTCAGCTGGCAGATGGTTGCAGCCTGAAGTGAAAGCTTATAACTCAGCAGCCACCAAATAGTCCCAAAAGTGAATATCTGCGTTTCATCAGCATTTCATATTGTCTTTGTGAAAAATGGCATTCACTTGCAGGTAATTGGTTGTGCTTTAGTTTCCTGCGGCTTCCTATGCATTCGTTTGTGTTAGGTCAGCTCAGCTGCTTTATAATCTTGGAAATATGCTTCAAACCTGATGAGCTTGCATTGTGAAAGAACACAAGTAGATTTCAAATACCGGACCTGTGAGGCTTTCTACCAAGCTGCATTAAACATGTGATGCTGCATTAAACATGTGATCCTGCTCTGCTCAGCAGTGGTACAGCCACACCTGGAGTTCTGTGTCCATGTTTGGGCCCCCGAGTGCAAGGGAGACCTAGGCAAACTGGAAGGTCCAAAAGAGGACTACTAAGATGATCAAGGGACTGGAGCACCTCTTGTGAGGTGGGGCTGAGAGCTGGGATGGTTCAACCTGGGGGAGGCTCAGAAGAAGGGAGATCTTATCAGCTTCAAAGGAAGAGTGCAGAAGAGCCATACTATTTTCTGTGGTGCCCACTGCCAGAACAAGAAGTGCTGGGCATAAGCTGGAACACCAAAAGGTTCTGCCTAAACATCAAGCACCACTTCTTTACTGTGCAGGTAGTGGAGCGCTGGCACAGGTTGCCCAGAGGGCTGTGGAGTCGCTCTGTGCAATAAGCACCACTTTAACGATGTCTTTTCCACTTGCCTGAAGGAAAGCAATAGCATCATGCAGCAGGTGTTCTGGAAACCCTGCCAGCACAGGGATCACCCCTTTACCTTCAGAAGCATGTAGCAGAATTTCAGGGAAAAAGCCAACAAGAAATGTCTGTGCAATATTTGAATCAGCTGAGTTAGGGGAATCATTGTGATTGGAGAGGCTTCCCCAGATAGTGTTTTTGTGACCGGACTCTTATGGTTTTGTCTTGTTTCTGTTCTGTCCCTAAAACGTTAGATCAAGGAGCAGCATAGGAAATATGACTGGAAGATGCATCTGTTTTGCTGTGGAGGAATCATTTACCTTTGCACTGTTCACTTGCTTCTTGTATTCGGATTTACCGTGTCCTGCATGGGAACATTTCTCTACCATAGCCATGACATTCAGGAGGAGCTAATTAAGCAATTATATTATCAGGTGATGGGAGTAAAAATCTCATCTACACAGTGCATGGATTTAGCAGTCTGACTCATTATAGTTTATGGCTTACTGTTATGTAATGGGTGTGTTGCTACATAGGTGCATGCTGTGCAAAACAGAAGTAAACAGCTGCTCTGCCACCTGTGTTGAATTGATCTGTTCTCATACTGTCTATAAATGATGAAACAGGGCAGAGAAGGTGAAAAAATGCCTTTTGGCTTGGTACAGTGATGTGATTTTAAACTGAAGGAGATGCTGTAGCTCATGTTGAAGTATGTTGTTTCCTTTCCTTTTGACAATACAGAAGGTTCAGGTTCATGGACTAGATTTGGTAGCAATATTTCTCCTTAGGCTTGAGGAGCTGTGCAGAGGCAGGTACAGATGACACCCTCTGCCTTTCCTGTCTGATAGGCAGTCAGTATGGATGGAAGAGGCTAAATTAAAAACACCAAAAGCAGACTTTCTGGTTTTTCTTGATAGCTGGAATAAAGGACAGAAGGGAGCAGTCTGTGCATTGCAATTAACATCAAGTGCTATTGCAGCTCATCCTGTAATGCGATACAGATACCATCTCAGCTGAAAATTGAACAGTGCACTGAGTCAGAAACATAGAACAGTGCTGGGTTTTGAAGAAAGTAATTGGCCTTAGGGACCTGGTGAGTTTCTCATTTCCTCTGTGGTAAACACAGGGAAGTGGGGCAGTGCTTCCCATAGGCTCCCAAAGTCAATTTAAACAAGTTACACAGCCAGTTTATAAGAGTCTTAATAAATGCGCAGTAAAAGGCAGGCACACCTCCCATGTCCCTGCAGTGCCCTTCATATCAGTGCCATGCTGCCTTTCTTGCATGAGTGTGGAATTCCCTGCATGTGTGTGTACCGCTCAGCCAGCCCCGAGCCCCTGCTGGAGAACACAGCCTGCTGCAGCACCTCTGTGTGCCGCTGCTGCGTGGTGCCTGTCCCAGCAAGGGCAGTGCTGGTGTGTTGGGCCTGCCTGGATCAGTATTAGCTGCACCTGTCCGGAACCAGGTGTCGTAGGCCTGTCCTCTGTGTGCTGCTTCACCTGCCATTGCTCCCCTCCATCCCACAGTCCAGCAGTCCTTGTGCTGCCCTGTGCCTGGCCTTCAGAGAAGCAGCGATTGGAGGATTTCTGGGACTTGCTTATGATGTAAACTCTGTTCTCCGTCTTCGGTAGATTAGAAGTTTGTGTTGCACAAATAACACTGCTGGTAGCCAGGAAAGCTTTGATCTCTATAATGACAGGATGCGATGGCCGGAAGCTGTAGCTCACAGGATTCATACAAGAAGCAAGGAATCGAGCTGTTCAGGTAGCATGGCAGGGAAGGCAGTGATCTCTTGTTTCAGGTTGGTATAGCAGCTCTAGCCTAGACTGACAGGTGACTGATGTTTGTGCCATGGCAGCGTTCCAGTTTGTCACACACCGAATTGGTGCTTTGTTAAAAATCTGGTTTATTGAAATAAAAACATTAAGGAATGTTCACCAGCTTTTACTGTGCCCTGCTTTGTGTGTTTGTCAGCTGTGGGGCTGTCTCTGCTTCGTGAATTGCATTCATTAGTGTAGGTAGTCTAGGATTCTGGTGGAATCCACACTCAGGAACTGCTTTACCTGAGCTGTTAAAGCCATATGACGGAACGCTAGAGCCAGACGTGCAGGTGGTGTGTAAGCTGCCATGTGTGTGACTTCTTTATGCTCTCACATTGTTGTATCTGCCTCCCACTGACTTCCTTGAACCCACTCAGTTGACATGTAAGGGAAGCCAGGGTGGTGTTAATTTACATGGTAAACTCTTCTCAGCATATAAGCATTAAGAACACATAATTGAAATGCTTGTTTAAACTTGTTTTGGTTTCTTGCTGTTGTACTTTGTGTATGCACTGTGTTCAACAGTGTGAGCCACAGACCTTGATGACATGACCGAGCGTTTACAGCATATAAACTTATTTCTTCAGTGTAGTACATATGGAAAGGAGATTTAATTCGCATTTGGCAAAGGAACGAAAGCACTTATTTATCTGGCCTAAATCTCACAGAGCATCCTGAGCTGGAAAGGGCCCATGAGGGTCATTGAGTCCAACTCCCAGCTCCATGCAGGGCAGCCTAAGAATGAAACCCCGTGTCGAAGGGCAGCACTGTCCCAGTGCTTCCTGAGCGCCAGCAGCCTCGTGGCTCCTTACATGCGGGCCGCCACCCCCGGCGCCGCTCCCGGCTGCGGCCCACGCTCGCGGCAGCGGAGCCGCCTCTGGGGGCGGTGCCCGCGCTGCGGCCGCTTCCGCCGCCGGGGAAGGTCGGGGAGCGGCTGCGGCGGCGTCACGGCGCGGTGCGGCCGGGCCCGAGGTGAGGCCGCGGGGCTGCGGAGGCGCCGCGAGGGGCTGGGCCCGGAGCGCCGCTGTGGTGCCGCGGGGCCGTGGGAGTCCGGCCCGACGCGTCCGCGTTCGGTGCGCGGCGCTCCGCGGGAATAACGACGGCGGCGGTACGCGCGGGGCCTTCGGCGCTTGGTGCGGACGGGCGGCTCGTGGCGGTAGGAGCGGAGCACCGGGCTGAGCGCAGAGCCTCGGCGGGCACCGTCAGCTGCCGGGTACGGCTGTCTGTGTCCGCCCCGGGTGACGGTCCGGGCCTGACGGGATCCGAGAGTTGGAACGTGGTGAGCGGCTGCGGCAGCTGTGCGGTTTGTCATTGAGGTCCTGTCGGAAGGCGTTGCCCTGCGCTGCCGAACGCGGCCTTTTGCCTTCCCCGAAGCCTCCCGGCCGCAGAAAGCCGCATAACCGCATTACATGCAGTCCCGGGTTTCCTCCGGGCGGCGCTGTGGGCGGCAGCCCTCGGGGCGGGCGGGAGGGCGGCACAGACGTTCCCGTGTCGGATGGTGCCGTTCGTGCTCCCGGCTGTGTCCACTGGGCTGCTCTCGGGGAGGCCCGCTGGTCCCCTGCTGGGTGAGCTCCCGTGATAGCCGCGGGGTGATGAATAACGGTACCTGAGGGTACGGCCTACCTGTATATTGCAGTTGGGATCTCCCAGGGCTGGGCTGGTTTGT
The DNA here is from genome assembly GCF_039878825.1 of Excalfactoria chinensis. Lineage (NCBI taxonomy): Eukaryota > Metazoa > Chordata > Aves > Galliformes > Phasianidae > Excalfactoria > Excalfactoria chinensis. The sequence continues at coordinate 6,169,633 of NC_092844.1, forward strand.
TTGGTGGTGGGAAGCATGGGGGGCTGCACACCGCTGCGGGGCCGCTAGTGGGCTGAACTTGCTTTCTCCTACGCTTTTAATAAAAGGTGTGGAAGGAACATCCAGTATTTCTCTAATGGTCATGGTGTACTTTGGGAGCAGCCTAAGGCCCTGCTGTGCCCAGTGCTATGCTGCGGCTGTGAAGTGCTGTGGCCTGCCAGGTCACTGATAAGAACGGAGCGCTGAGCTGGAGGTGAGAGCAGCGTGTATCTCATGGCGCTGTTGGTCTGGAGTTCAGCCCATCAGGGTTCTGCTCGCTGTGCACCCAATATGTGAAATACTCAGAAACGGCTTGAACTTCAGCTAAGGAAATTCCACAAAGCTTTTCTTATTCAACCATTTTATTCTGAGCTGTTTTTTTTCCAGACTCCCAGCCATGATTCCACCATCTGTAACAACCCCTGTCAGCGATGGTGCGCTTTTGCCAAGTGTGGTTCCTCAGGAGACGTGGAGGTCACAGGTTCCAGGCTATTCTGGGTCAGTCACGCAGCACATAAGTCACCGGGCTAATAACTTCAAGAGACATCCGAAAAGGAGAAAATTAATCCGCCCTTCGCCGCCACCACCGCCAAATACTCCCTGTCCTATTGACTTGATTGGCTTTGGGGATCTCCAGCCTCAGAGATCTTTCCTGGAACTCCTGTTTAATGGGTGTATTCTCTTTGGGCTTGAGTTTAGCTATGCCATGGAAACGGCCTATGTTACACCTGTGTTGCTTCAGATGGGGCTGCCAGACCAGCTGTACGGAATGGTGTGGTTCATCAGCCCCATACTAGGTAACTTTTGGGTACACTGTTCCTTTCCTCTTGCTTTGTTCTGCCCTGCAGGGGATACATATGGATTTCTCTGCCTCGGCTCTTCAGAAGTATATTCTTGTGATGTCACGGTTAAGAAATACTAGCCATAGCTTTAAACAGCTGAACGGAAAATAGTCTAACCTGAAATGAGCCTGGTATGACCAGAAGGTCTGTTCTTTTACATGCTGTGCAAGAGTAAGCCCTTGTTACTCAGTTCATATGTTTAAAAAGAAAATAGCAGAAAGGATGGGTGCATCCGTTTACATCCCTATGGTAAGAAATGTACAGAGACGCGCCCACAGGTGTGTCTAAAAACGAATGATTTCTAGTTGAATTTTCCAGAACAAATGAGATATTCCAGTGATGAAAGGCTGTCAACCACCACTGCTACTGTCAGTGGATTACTTAGCGCAGAGGCAGGGATGGGAGTATATTTTCACTGCAGGAAGGTTGTCCTTTTTTCAGCTGGTGTCAAACTCTGTTGTGCTGATGACACAGAGTGAACTGCATTGTCATAGCAGTCCTGGATGGCAGTGGTGCACTACACTATCCAGTCCCCAGTGTGAGAAATGCCAGGCACTAGACTCTGTAGTATAGAGTGACTGATACTGACTGGAGATAGTACTGTGCCACGGGGTCCTGCCTTTAACTCTCTTCTAACTTACCCATTTAAAACCCATGTGAAACAGACTTGTAGAAGAATTTAATGTATTGGTGATTTCCTTTTTTAGGGTTTCTGCTGCAGCCTTTGCTGGGGGCCTGGAGTGACAGATGCACATCCCGATTTGGGAGGAGAAGACCTTTCATTCTGGTCTTAGCAATAGGTGTGTATTGTAGAAATGATTGCAAGGTAGATGATGATGCACCTCTCTGCTATGATATGTAGCTATGGGCCTCTCAAGTATTGTGGGTCTGAAGAAGATGATAAATGTCACTGAGGTGATGATGCTGTGTCAGCTGGAGATCCACTGTCCTGTCAGTCAGAAGAGGTGACATTTTGAAGGTCAGGAGTGCTGCTCTTTGACTAGCCACGACTCCAGGCACTTGTAAGGTTTAGCAGTGTGCAAGGATTATGTGTATTTGGTGAGCCACATACATCCCCAAGTCTGTGATGATATGAACAGGATCAACAGTGCTTACTACAAGTCTGCTTTTAGAGAATGTGGGAAGATGCAGTTTCTCTTGTTTGGAAGTGGTTGATTCTAATTTAATTTGTTCTTATTCCCAGGTGCGCTGCTTGGGCTCTCACTTATGCTGAACGGCAGAGATATTGGGAGTGCCTTGTCTGACACTGTGAATAACCACAAATGGGGGATCGTTCTTACAGTCTGTGGTGTTGTCCTCATGGACTTCAGTGCAGATTCAGCAGACAATCCCAGCCATGCCTACATGATGGATGTGTGCAGCCCAGTGGATCAAGACAGGGGCCTCAACATCCATGCTTTGCTAGCAGGTATGCTTTCTTGATGCTTCCTGGATGACATGAGTCCAAAAAGCCTTTCTGTGAGAAAGCAGAGTGTAAATTATTGGTCTTCTCATGTACTTGCGTAAGCTGAGTACCTGTGGAGAAAGCAAGAATCAACTTTGAAAGAAGGCTGTTGTTTACTGCAGAAGGCTTTTGTGGCTTTTTTTTTGTCCTCAGCAAAGGAAGAACTTGCATTTAAAATTATTTATGCCATTGCTTTTGCATCACTGTCCTTCTCTCTCTTTCTGTTCATTGTACGGAAAGACCACCGCGTGGTGCAGATAAGTGTGTTTATTACTGCATTTGAGTTGCAAAGGGGTTAAGTGATAAAACAGAGGTAGCACGTTGGATTTTACTGATAAATGATGCGACAAATGGTACTGTGCTGTTACTGACTTCGTGGATTGGCCAGGGAAGATAATCTCAGCTCTGTTTTTCCACCAGGTCTTGGAGGTGGCTTTGGTTATGTTATTGGAGGAATACATTGGGATAAAACCAGTTTTGGAAAAGCTGTGGGAGGGCAACTGCGTGTCATCTATGTCTTCACATCAATAATACTGACTGTTACTACTGTGCTGACTCTAATTAGCATTCCAGAAAGACCCCTAGGGTCCTTTAGCAGGAAGAAAAAGGTGATGAAGAGTCCAAGTCTTCCTCTCCCTCCTTCTCCACCTCTCTTCTTTGAAGAGGGTGGAAATGAAAACTTTGCTTCTCATAACTCGGCTCACTTATATGCAAGTTTTACCAGCCCCGTTTCTCCCCTCAGCCCGCTCACACCCAAGTATGGCAGTTTTATCAGCAGAGACAATTCCTTGACAGGAATTAACGAATTTGCATCATCATTTGGGACTTCAAATATTGACAGTGTGCTTATAGACTGTTTTACAGGTGGGCACAGTAGTTACTTAGCACTTCCAGCTAGCTTGCCCAGGCAGCCTGTCAGTGTCAGCTTTCCTCGGCTGCCAGATGGTTGTTACCAACAAGAAAATGGAACTCTGGAGCAAGGGGAGAGGAGCATAATTCCAGGGCCTGATGGAGAGGCACTGAGGGTGGGCTCCCTGGATGCAATAAAGCCACGGTCATCAGGCATTCTGAAAAGACCTCAGAGCTTGGCCATTCCAGATATTGTAACAGGACATTGTCCAGAAAATAGCAGAAGAAGAAATGTAACATTCAGCCAACAGGTAAGGGCAGAAAATCAATTATACGACCATGTAAACCCAAGTGTTTGTTTAATCTCTTTGTATGATTTTGAAATGTTTAGTGCACAAGTTCATTGCTAGAAGCTGCTCTTGACAGTTTGCTTGTAAAAGTCACTGGAGGAACAGAGTACCTGCAGTGACTTGGTTGGACAAATTGTGGATAGGATATGAATTATGATTCGTTAATGGTCTTTCATGTGCCTTTGTTAAGAGAGCAGATATGGAAGCATTCCCCTCCTCTTCAGGCCGTGTGTGAATGTTAGGCTGGCGTTTTTAGCTCTCCTCCACCACTTAGGAAGCTACCATGTGAGAGCAGAAAAGGACACATTTTTATTGAGCCTGTATCTTCCCTTTCCACAGAAATACCTGCAAGATAGGGCCAGGGATAGGAATCTCCCATGAGCTTCTCCTTATGGCAGTCATTGCATCTGGTTCCATCAGGGAGGTGAGGTTTTCTTTACCCAGGGATAAGACTCTGACCTCACCTCCCACTGTTGGTGATTACTTGGAATGTCTGAGACCTCTGTATGCTGACCCATTTTTTTATGATCCAGGATGAGGTAAACTGTCCTCTGTTTAGTTTTCTTTTTTTTCTTTTCCTTTGGGGAGGGAGGGGGGAGAGGCTTTGGTTTCTTTTGTTTGTTTCTTTTTGGTTCTGCTTGGTTGATTTTTGTTTGTTGCTGTACTTTTCAGTTGGTGAGAGCAGACTTTGTTAGGGCCAGGATTTTATTTTATATGCACTGTGCCTGTAGAAATCAGCCACCGAGGGCAGTGAGCAATGACAATGTGTTTCAGTTAAAACTGTCCATTTTTCCTTCTCTAAAACTTCAGGGACCAAATTCACCTGACTGTGGGTACAGCTCATATTAACAGACATGAAATTTCTGCTTTCCCTACGCTGGCGTCTGAACATGGTCACCAAATTCTTTGGAGCAGTACAGAGTACTGTTTCAAGTACACTCAAAGCTGTAGCACAGTGCTGCCATTTAACACTTGTTCTAAGGCTGAATTTGCTGATGTTCTTAGCTGAGTACACTGTTCTTAATCCCCGGATGAACAACTGAGCAGCAGTTTAACCTTCAGATCATTAGGTAGATGCGTAATAATATTGCACAGGTTTGCTCAAAGGTCATTTGGATTACTTTTAGTGTTTGTTGACCTGGAAGTTCTTATGTTGCAGGTTGCTAATATCCTGCTGGATGGTGTTAAGTATGAGAGTGAGCTGAATGGATCAGGAGAGACCTCTGAGCAGCCGCTCTCCATGAGACTTCTTTGCTCAACCATCTGCCACATGCCCAAAGCTCTTCGTAACCTCTGCATCAACCACTTCCTAGGTAATGGAAACGTTCATTCTTGTTTTCACCATGAGGTAGTCTGTGTTGTGTGATTCTTTGTAAGTATTTTATTTCTGCGGTGGCTGCAAACTGAAGAGAATGTAATTTGTTCCATGTACACTCACCAATGAGGTACTTTCTGTTATTTATTTTCATAAATGTGGATGTTGCTAAACATTTTGTAATACATTAAATGAACTGTTTTCAGTTGTGGTTTGTATTGTAGTACTCACGGCATACAAGAGGAAGATGATAATCTGCAGTCCTAATGGGTTACTTCTGGCTTCTTTCAGGATGGCTCTCATTTGAGGGGATGCTGCTCTTCTACACCGACTTCATGGGAGAAGTAGTGTTTGAAGGGAATCCAAAAGCCCCTCACAACTCAGATGAATATCAGAAGTACAACGCTGGGGTCACCATGGGCTGCTGGGGAATGTGCATCTATGCATTCAGTGCTGCTTTTTATTCAGGTACTGAGTACAGTCATCCTGGACACTCCTATCAGAAAGATACACCTGGTCCTTAAGTGGTATTTCTGCAGTAACAACTCTGGCTTTTATGTTGCACATAGAGTTATCACCATGTTATCTCTGCTACTTACTGTAGCCTAGTCTGACAGAAGAGGAGGGCAGCAGTCCAGTGATAACATGTTTCTGTTAGAACATAGTTCCTTTCACAAGTGACATTTAGAAAGTTTGTTGAGTCCAGAAATACATGCAGCCAGCAGAGACATAGTTTGGGTGCAGTGATATTCAGTGCCCTTTGCCTCCAATGGAGCTCTGTGGTGTAATGCACCACCAGCACTGCGTTGTCTGCCTTTGTGCTTGCATGGCAAGCTACTATTGCATAAAGCTGTGATGATTGCTGCTGAGTTGGGGCTGCCCCAATGTCCGGGCTGTGGGGCCCAAAGGTGAATCCCTGCTAACTCCTGGGTGTCGTGGTTCATTGCACATTTCCACACTGTTGTCTTGTAGCTGCACTAGAGAAGCTGGAGGAGCGGTTCAGCACACGGACGCTGTACTTCATCGCGTATCTGGCCTTTGGGCTGGGTACAGGGTTGGCCACACTCTCCAGGAATATCTACGTGGTACTGTCACTGTGCACCACCTATGGCATTCTCTTTGCCACACTCTGCACGCTGCCCTACTCTCTACTCTGCGACTACTACCAGAGCTGTGAGGTGAGCCCCAGGCAGGATGGGGAACGGGGCTGCTGGTGACACTTCCTCACACTGTGTTCCCTGCAGTTTGCAGGCTCGCACACAGAGGGTACACGCCGTGGGATGGGTGTTGATATCTCCCTACTCAGCTGCCAGTACTTCTTGGCGCAGATCCTGGTGGCCCTGGCCATGGGACCGCTGACGGCAGCTGTGGGCAGTGCCAGTGGCACCATGTACTTTGCCAGCCTGGTGTCCTTCCTGGGCTGCCTCTTCTCCTCCCTTTGCGTCATCTATGAGCCAGCCCTGTCCACTGAGGAGCTGCCACCCCCTGAGGAGCAGAGCCCTCTCCTGCACCATGTGCAGGACCAGTAGATGGGAGAAGCTGCTGCAGCCTTGGCTACCTCACTTGCACCATTCTTGTCCTCAACCACTACGGTAAGGTGGGCTCATGTGCCCTTAGGATGGCAGCGACTGGAGGTGTGCTGTGGGGGACCGTGCTGGCAGTGGGCATGGGGAGCCACAGAAAGGTGTGTGCCAGTTTTGCTGAACTTCCCCCTGCCCGGCACCACGCATCTTTCTCGAGTTGGTAAAGGCTGATCTGTTTCCAGGACCGGTGAGCACAGCAGTGGGAAGCATTGGTGGCAGTGTGGGACCTTCCCTCCAACTGCCACGCAGTGCCATTTTTCCTCAGGGGGGACCCAGAAGAGCAGTGCTTGGGCAGGTGGATCCCAACGTCCTGGCTGGCAGTGAGCTGTGAGGCTCCATTGCTGTGGGAGGACCAGGGCTGTGGTGCACCACCAGCTTGGTGAGCAGAAGTTGCCTGACCCTTGACTGTTGAGGGCTACAATTCCTGCAGGACCTCAGGAAGCAGTGAGGGCAACACGTGGGTCTCACCTTCTGCCCATGTTAGAGCTGGCCCTGGATTGTGCTGCTCAGAACTTCAGAGCATAACGCAAGTACTCTGAAGGCCCGTAGCCGGGCTTCCATGTGCACAGAACTGCAGTCAGATCTGCTACAAGAAGATGCCGTGGGATGGAACTGGCTCCAGACCTGCTCTGTAAGTTCTGACCGTGGTCCACAGTGATGGTTTCTGATCTGTGGTTAGACTTTTAACTGACACTATAATGGCTGATGTTGAGTTAGCAGGATGGGTAGGAGGGTTGGTCTTGGTTTTATTTTGTGAACCAAGTTTCTCTAGGTAGCTAAAGTTTATTCTCACAATTAGGTTAAGGATATAAATCATTTATGTGAAAGCCAGAAGCCACTGGCACGTCATCCTTATTTTCATTCAGTTGTACCTTATGAGTTTTAAAACCTGCTTAGGGATCAGTGGTTTGTCAGCTGGAGCTGGACCCGTATTCCTCTGTGAAGCTGCTGAGACTCACTGCTTGGACTGGTGGTGTTTTGTTACCTGTGGGAATTCTTAGTTATTAGGCTTTGGGAGGTAGCAAATGCCTGAAATGTGACACAATTTGCAGGTGGTCTTTAAATTGAAGAACAGAAATGGGAACAAATAAGTTGGAACCATTTATAGGATTCTTGTCAGTCTGCATTCATATTCAAGTAGGGTGCAAAGGTTTCCCATGGCTGAAGGGTGTTTTAGTGCATCCCTTTAGAGGCTCTTTTTGTTCTTATCCAGGACAGAAGCAGTTTTTTCTGGAGATTGACTCCTGCAATGAGTTGTTCCTGACTGTTCACTTAAGTTCATTTTTACGTGTGATGTGCAATATCAGGATGAAATAACTTGCATAATGTTTAGCTGTTGTGGCATACTGCAGTGCTTGAAACATAACGTACGGTGTGTAAGAACCTTTCATTTTTATTATCAGTTCCCTGCTTTCTTTTTTTGTGAGAAGCAAGTTTTGTGCTATTTGCTATTTACTTTCCTGGAGGAAAGGCTCCTGACCTTATAAAGCCAAGCATTCAGAGACAGAGGAGCGTCAGATTGATGACTGCTCATCCTGCTCCCATCTGTTCTGGCTTACAAGGCACTGCCCGCTGTCACACCTGCAGGAACACCGGTGTCCTGCAGCTTTCATTACGAGGCATTTCCAAGAACGTTTGGGATGAAACTGGACCTGCTGCATGAGCAGCACATTTGGTGCTTCTGAGTGCCTGGTCTGCAACAATCTAAAGAGCTGATTGGAATTGTTTTGGTCTGCTGTGTAACATTTAATTCTTAGCAAACTTATGCACTCAAAGGACTGTTTTGTTCCTATTTGAAGGGGGGTTCAGTTCTCCCGATGTTTTCTCCTTTTAAGTTTTGTAGGCAGTGTTGTTGCACCGAATGGGTTGTGAACATTTTCTACATAGCTGGATTTTAGATGAGTTTGTTGCAAACAAGGATCTTTAAAAAAAGAAAGACAAAAGGAAAAGGATGAAATCAATGTATTTCTCAAGCTGTACGTCACTATGTGTATATCAGTGTATCTTCCTGCACTGGCTCCTCAGAGCTGTGGTCACAGCCCCAAACTGCCGGAGTTCAGGAAGCATTTGGACAGTGCTCTCAGATGTTTGAATTGCAGGTGGTGTGTGCAGGGCTGGGGCTGGACGGAAGGATCCTTGTGGGGTTCTTCCAACTTGGGATATTCTGTTATTCTATTGGATGGTCGCGTGTGTCACTCTTTTCCTCTGTAAATAAGAGTAGGAAATACATTTACATATAGTTATAAAACAATTGCTATGTTGAAATGCATTGCACAATCAAATAGATATTACATTTTCTATTTTAAATTCAATATCAGCGTGTCTTAATTTGGGTTTTTAGTGATATTGTGGGTGTCCCGTGTGTCACCATGATGCAGAATTCCTTGGAAGTTGCACTAGATCCATAAATCAATTAAAAGAACCACAAGAATTATTTATTTGCTTGTTCTCCTCCTTGACATGTTGCATTTCACAGAATGACTCTGTGTGTCACTGCTGAGCTGTGAGCTGCAATAAGCGCTTACCTCGTCTGCCTAAATCTGTGGGCTGCTGCTTAGAGGTAAAAGGGAGGAGCTGGGGCAGGAGAGCGATCTCATGCTGTGCCATAGTTTAGACTGTATAAAATTTAATGATAACGACTTAAAAATTAAAGGTTTCTTAATGGAAGTCATTTGTGGATGCTGATATCTGTATTTAAAGGACGTGTACAGAAGAAAGGAAAGGGGGGAGAGGGAGGAAGCAGCAGCTAATGAATGGTCTCATAACTATGCTGGAGGTTCATGTTTAAATGCCAGTGAATCAAACTGAGGAGCACAGCAAGCAAATGGAAGCTGCTGATGTGCCTTTATGACAAGCTCTGGGTGCCTCCTGGCACGTTCTGTGCTACAGGACAGCTGGGAATGGCCCGTTGTAGCTGCTGCGCGTCAAGCTGGCTGTTAACGCTTCAGATCCAAGGTGGGAGAGAGCAACACGCGCAGGAAGGAGCAACACCCGCACAGGAAGGAGCAACACACAAACAGGAAGGGTTGCACGCAACACACTTTAATGTCTTACGCAGGGAATCGCTCACTGACAGCGCTCACTGCGCACACGGGAAGCGCTCACTCACTGCGCACACGGGGGCTGCGCGGTGCCGGTCTCCTGCGATCCTCCCTCGGCCGGGGACACGACGGAGTCCCGCTGCGCTCGTCGCTGCCGCCGCCGGATCCTCTCGGCGCTGGTGATCGTCATGGGGTGAAGCGGCAGGAATCCCGCCAGGCCTGCAACGAGCCGCGCTCAGCGACGCGAAGCTTCCCGCGGCCGACCCGCGTCCCGCGTCCCGCACTTACCCAGCAGCTTCTCGGCCGGCCGTGACAGCTGCGCGCCGCAGCCCAGCCAGTGCCGCAGCCGCTCCAGGTTCAGCCCCGCCACCTTCTCGCCGCGCGCGTTGGGCAGCGGGTCGAGGCAGCCCAGCTGCTCCAGGTACTTCCCGTCGCGGGCCCGTTTGCTGTGCGCCGCCACGATGCGGTAGAACGGCCGGTTGGTGCAGCCGCCGAGGGCGAAGCGGATGACGACGTGTCCGCCTCGGTAGCCCTTCAGGAGGCCGCGACCTGCGGGGACGGCGACACAAGGTCACGGGTTGCTCGGCCCGGCGCGCCGCGCCCGCGGGTACTCACCCAGCTGCACCATGACGGCGCTGCCGCTCCTCCCGCGGTCGCGAAGCGATGACGCACTTCCGGCGAGACGGGAAACGACCAGCACTCCCCTCGCGGCGCCGGGAACGAGGCTGACTTCCGGGCGGAGCCCCGCCCCCAAAGAACCGAGGAAGGGAAACTGCCGGGAGGGGGCGCGCGCGGCGTTACGGACCGTCTGCTCCGAACGGACACCGGCAGAACATGGAGACGGAACGGAGCGCGTAGGATGAGCACGGCAAGGTGCGAACAAACATGGCTGCAAACAAACACGGCGCTGCTCCTGAAGGGCTCCGTGTCCTCCCGGCCTGCAGCTGGACACTGCAGCCGAGGCGGTGCATTCCCAGCAGGGCGCACCGAGCAGTTCTCAGTCCCTGCTGCAATGAGGTACCGGCTCCGCTTTGTTCTTTACCGCATTTATTGTACGCACACGGACAACAAACCAGCATCCTGCTGTGGTCAAGCACAAGCTGCTTCCAGGTACAGCACGAACGTGTCGCGTCTCCAGTCACGGCGCAGCATCACGCGGCGGCTGCCTTCTCTTTGTAAGTTGCCATCATCTTCTTGATCTCAGCAATTGCTTTGCCGGGGTTCAGACCCTACAAGGAGAAATTCCCAGCTGGTTTCTCTAGCAATCAGCACACCGAGCACCTCCCTGTTGTCCCACAGTCTAAGCTGTGCTGTTCATAAGAGCGACTGGCAGAGGAGACGCTCAGCAACCAGTTTTTGGAGCCCAGCCTAATGGTGCGCTTCCATCAGATGCTGCAGGGGATCCTGGCACTGCAGCAAGCAGGAGCACTCGGTCACAAGATGCTCCAAGAAAGCCTTTCAAAGCAAGATTTTCCTACGATTCAAACATACATTGCATCACAGAGACCCTTAATCCTGCAGTGCTGCTGTAAGGCCAAGCATGCTTCATCTCAAAATGAGAGTGGGGAGACCATGAATGTCCTTCCATAGCACTGTGATGGCAGCACAGCAAGACAAAGCACGAGCAGATTGCCACAGAGCACAGCTCACCGTGCAATCTTTTTTCAGAGCTGATCAAGATAAGAGAAATGAATTAAGCTTGCAAGGGGAAATGTATTATCAACAGTAAGCATGTCTCAAAATCAACAGACCAAGCCCTTGTGTGTTATTTCCCTACGTTGTGTACAGTCAGATCTTCAAACAGAACCATCATCTTTAGCTGAACTACAATAACCTGCTCTGTAGAAAAGGGGGGATTTATCTGCAGTGAATCACATTAAACACACAAAACCAGCAGGCGGTGCTCCTGACAAACACCTGTCAGCCCAGATCTCATTTTCCTACATCCGTGATCCACTCAATTTGCCTTCTTATTACTTCACAGCTCAAGAAGAATTCTGCTCTACCATCAGATTCAAGCACTGCTGAAGCAGAACATAACACAGCTGGCAGGAAAACGAAACTTCATTATCTACCCAGCAACAGGCACAAGGTTAAAGCAAGATGAGGAAGAGGCACGCTCTCGTTTGAGAAACTTTGCTCAGTTCTCAGCAGAAACACCACAGACAGCTTCTGGGAAATGCCCTTCTGGCAGGATGTCGGCACAAAACACTCCCCTCAGCACTGAACACTTGCTGTCATCTCTGTTAGGCAAGTTGCTCAATACATCAGGACAGCAGCTACTGCTGAAGTGTAAGAGAGCGCTGTGCTGGGGTTGTATGCATTACTCACATCACTGATCAGGCAATCTTCCCTATAGCATTTCTGGCAGCATCCCTCACACAACCAGCACTTTACAGTCCCAGACCTAAATCCTGGAAACAGGCTCTCAAAATCACAAGGAAGGGATGTTTCTGTGATGCGTAATATAGTGTAAACTCTGCCATATTCTCTTGCAAACACGACTGCTGATAACTCACCATTTCAAAGCAAAAAGTCAATCAGAGCTTGAAGAAAACAAAACCTACTAGTGATGTTGTCCTACCAATTTGGAAATGACCGCAGAGGGGACGCATGCAGGAGCAACACATACCTTCGGGCAAGTCCTTGTGCAGTTCATGATCGTGTGACAACGGTAGAGAGAAAACGGGTCTTGAAGTTGTGCCAGCCGTTCCTCTGTATAGTCATCTCTGGAGTCAATCATCCAGCGATAGGCCTGGAAGTCAATGTCATCGACACACCAAGTGATTTCCCAAGGTGAAGTAACCAGTGTTGTATTTTAAAAGCAACACCTAACTCAGGAATTCTGGTCCATGACTACATCAAAGAATCATTAAGGCTGGAAAGGGCCATTAAGATCATCTCGTCCAACCACTGCCCCGTCCCCACCAAACCACATCCCTCAGTACATCTGTGTTTCTTCAGCAACTCCAGGGACACTGACGTCATGCTGTGCTCACAGACACCTGCACTGCCTTTAAATAAGCAGTTCCTTGTGACTCCCAGGGTCCACCCTTACCTGCATGAGTACAGCAGGACCCAAGTACTTGTCCCCGTTCCACCAGTAACTGGGGCAGCTGGTGCTGCAGCAGGCACAGAGGATGCACTCATAGAGTCCGTCCTGCACACAGGAGGGAGACCATCGTCAAGCAACAGAAATGCAGGTATTAAAGGGACAAGTGTGAAAACTGCCTGATTTTTCTGCATTCCTTGTCTTTGGCCTGTCCCAATAAGGAAAAGGTAGGACTTTCTGAGATGCCCATGTATCCAAGCACACAGGCTTTTCACAGAGCAAAAGAAGCTTTGGTAAGGAGATAAAAACCAACTTCACCAGTTTTAAGAAAGATTCTCAGGGCTCCTTCAGCTACTTTTAGGTTTGTGTTTTCCTACTTAAATGAGAAAGTGACTGCAAAGATGCTGCTTTATGAAATCCTTGAGAGAATCCCTTTAAGTCCTTACATATGTCATCAGATAACAGTATGAAGTGGTGTAGGAGAATTAACTGTCGCCCTTGGATAGAAATTATTTCAAACTGTAAAATCCTGTGGTTGTTAGGAGAGCACAGCACTAGTTGCACAGTGCTGCTGACATCTTGGGCACATGACGCATCTATTCATCAGATGTTCGCTGCACAGCAAACACAGATAATGGGCAACTTTCAAAGATGCTGCAGACAATTAGACTGCAGCTCATGTGTTTTCATTGTATCCTCTTTAATCAGCCTTCTTCTGTGTTACTCATGCTCATCTCTTTTACCACTTGCCAAAATTTAGGCTGCTTGCCCACTCAGTGACAACACTGCAGGAACAATCACAGCACCAACAGGCCGAGCTTCAAACTGTCGAGCAAATGATCCATCAAGTCAGGCCAGAGGCAACAGAGAAACTGTCAGTTTAACAACACTGTGGGAACCAAAGAAGTCCAGATAACTTACCTGCTCTAGAAACTCTTCAAAAAGCTTTTCCACCCACCTGTACAGGCTCAGCTTTTGCCATTAGTTCCAGGGCTCTAAAACCCAGCGTGCAGCAACAGGACAGTGCTGCTTAGCACGCACCAGTCAGATGCGCAGACAGTGCTGCGCTAGACAAACTACACCCCAGCATAAGCAGCGTTGCCTGATCCCTACACGAATATTACAAGCCTCTGCCCTTCAGTGTTTTCACAAAGACAGAGTTTCGCAGCACAGACAGTGGAAACAAGGTCAGAGTCCTCAGCACAACTGTGTTCTGCTTCATTATTAAATGCTACCCCTAGCAATGCAGACGTGCCACAACACTGCGTTTCAGGGAGTGCTTTCCACCCACATCAGGCTTTGTAACACAGTTTTGTCATTACAGGAACTAGGCACTACTGTGCATTAGTGATTAACCCTGGACTTATCCCGAAGGGACTTTAATGGTAAAAATCATTTTTAAAAAGGGTAACCAGTTTCTGGCGATCTTCTATGGATTGCAGGTACTGCTCCTTGCCCTGTTTCGACTCATCCTTCTTCTTCAGGTAAGGCTCGATGGATTTGTACTGTGCGTAGAAGTTACTCAAGTCCTAGGAGGCAAAAAGATCACACTTAAATTGAACTGATGCCTGAGAGACTGAACATCTGCTGTCGTTCATACAGAGGGAGGTGTTTTGTCCATCAGCCTGCCACATTCCTCCTAACGAGGCTACATTTAGTCACCACTGGTAAGCAGACCCACCCAAGCCAGAGAGCATCAAGAGGAGTTCAGACGTGAATTGTGGGACGTGATCTCGCTGCCATCTCCCAATATTATCCATTCTAATCCAACCCGAACCCCATACTGTCTGGAATGGCGTCAGCATTGGTCACAAGATGCAGAAGGCAGATACTTACTGGAACAAGATCCTTCACCACATACATGTGGGGGAGAGGGTAGATTTTAGTGATCTTGCTGAGATCAGGGTCAATTTTTTTAGTACAGGCCAGGGTGTTTCCACCAGCAATATTCATCGCACAGGAGCCACAGATGCCTGATAGAGAGAACAGAGTAAAGCGGTGGATGTTCACCCTCTTACCCTACTTGAGGAAGATCCTGCTCACCCCAAACTTGCCCCTGGCTTGATTTCCCTTCTGATGTCATCAAGAAACTCTGTACGTGATGAGGAAAACGCTACAAGTTGTCACTGGGCCAAGCACGTTGCTCTTCAAACAAAGAGAAAGAGCTGGAGTTGTGTTTAAGCTCTAAACATACCCTCAGCGCTGAACTTCTTTCCACAGCAAAACCAGTGGTTCGGTCACTTCATCCCTTCACGTAACACTCCACGTGCTGCTTCTCAGGGTGGGTAAATCATTCAGATTTGTTCACAGGTTGGAAACACGAGCAGCTAACACTGGGATTATAAAATGGAGCCAGATGGACCCCCAGCAGCCCTGCAGTCATGGTCAGAAGCATCCTTAAAGGTCAGGAATGCTAGAATAACTCCCAAGACAGAAGCTCCTTTCTGCACCTTCCGCAGCAGGCTGAAGTTGCGCCATCCCCTGCTTTCATTAGCTCCCCATGGTGAGAGAACACACGCTCACAGAACAAACAGCATATAAATAGCTAAACAAATGGATTAAGCGACAATGCTCATGACCTTCAGTAACACAAGGAACAGATGTAGCCCAGGAAAGGGCAAGGCTCACAAAAAACATTACAGACCTGTCACTGATACTGCTCAGGTCAGAAGCTCTGGCATTCAAATCAGACTAATGCTTAAAACATTATATTGGAAAGGCGACAAGTGTTGAAAGGGCATAACTAATTTCAGAGGATTTGACACACATCAGTTGATATGAGTCAGGGAAATGCCGCAGCTCCTCACACCGATGAGCCAGTGCTCAGTGCACAGTGTGCGGGCAGCCCTTCCCACAAGGGCTGACAGTTGGACGAAGCTATTTCTCCCCCTCACTAGATGGCTACAAGTGTTTTCCAGTTAAGGGACCAGGACAATTGGAGGCTGCAAACGTGGGTCCGTGTGTAAGAAACAGGAACATGTGGTCAGATTTTTTTTCCCTGTATGGCAGAAAAGGACGAGATCAAACCAGCCACACTTAGAAATCTGTCTCCAGATTCTCAAAGAAAACTGTTCAGTGCAATTACTTCCAGCTGCTCAGGAACAGTGTTTGCTATCTAAATACCAGATTGAGAACAGTCACACTGGAGAAAATCCCTCCACTTGCTATGCAGATTCTGCAAGAAATGTCTGTGTTGAAGCATGCTTTTCATTTAGATCTGAGTCAGGACATCTTTAAGCATCAGGCAATTACACCTAAATTTCTAGTGCTTGCAAACCCAACCAATTAAGTCAAAAGCTGCTCCATGACGACATTCTTCACAATAACCTTAATTTCAGGATACCAATAGCACTCTTTCTTTCCAGGAAAAAGTGTCACTGAGACTGGGAAGTTTGAATGCAGCCAAAGATGCTGATGAGTACCTGCCTGAGAACCAGCTGGTGACTGCAGCATAAAACCATGAGACAGCCTTTTCCTCACTCAGTCTGCTTAGTTGAAGGGCTACAGTTCTCTCCCATTCGACACGTCTTTCCTCTCAATTCTGCTGCTGTAACGTCTCTTTCCTAAATCCTCCTCTGTTCCTCCATCACTGGAGGGCAGCAAGATGAACACAATTAGGATGGAAACAGGAATGACTGGGGCTGTTTATGTGTATTGCAGTAACTCAGTGTGGGGTGATTATACCCTGTAACTTCACTGCTTGATTCACTAAGGTATTTCATGTGCAGTACCTAGAAAAGAAGAGTGGCATACTGTGGTCTGCCCTGAAGTTTCCTATCGGTTACACACATGCAGTGTCAGCGTTAGCATTTATTTGGACAACAGATTGAAAGATCTTTCTTACCTTCCCTGCATGACCTGCGGAAGGTCAGAGTAGAGTCCAACTCGTTTTTAATCTTAATCAGAGCATCGAGTACCATAGGCCCACATCTATAGCAGAAAACAAAGTGAGTGAACCCATATAATTTCCCCCAGCTTTATCTCCAGCACCATCTAAGAAGCAACTAAAAGGACTTTCATCTCAGCTACAATTAAAACTATACTTTATTTTGCAACAAGATAGAGATCACTTGCTCAATGGAAAGACCCACCTGCCTCATCTCACCCCGGGGTCAGAGCAGGACGGGAGCCATTTCTTTTGCCGAAGCCCAGATTTGGCTCTGCTGGAGAGGGTTCAGACAGCACAGCTGAGAACAATCCTAAAAGCTCTCACCTATTAGGTCAGGTTTTGACAAGTCTGCTTATCCTCATCTGTCACAGGAGGCAGCACTGCTTGCAAAAGCAAACAGTCTTGGACAACTTATGTAATTTTATATACAGC
Organism: Excalfactoria chinensis; assembly: GCF_039878825.1. Taxonomy (NCBI): domain Eukaryota; kingdom Metazoa; phylum Chordata; class Aves; order Galliformes; family Phasianidae; genus Excalfactoria; species Excalfactoria chinensis. The sequence continues at coordinate 6,186,469 of NC_092844.1, forward strand.
AGACAAGACAACATCTAGAAATTATTAACTGGGGCAAATCAAAGCAGCAAAGTCTGATTTCTGTCACGTGCTTCCCAAGCAGAGCTGCATGACTTTGTATCTGAAGCTTTCAGGAAGGGCTTGACATGAATTCCTCTGCAAGACCATAGTAACAAGAGCTCAAGGAAGTGGAGGTACGTGTGCCCATGCCAAGGTTTCTACACCACAGGGAAGACTGTACCCTTCACAGGATCACTGAGAAATGAGAGCTTTCTTGGTGATAACTGCACTAGAGTGTACAAGTTTAATTACTTCTAGTTTGCTGGTCACATTACATGTTAAGAGAACTATAAGAAAACCTTCGCCTTATCTCCAAGGTCTGAGACTGTGAGCTATGAGTAAAATTGCTTCCTTTTGGAATTTGCCCCAAAGTTTACCATATAAATATAGCTCATTAGAGCCATGAACAAGTTTAGGTATTTAACACTTCAACACAAATCAGGGACACAGGTAAAACCTCAGGAGCCACAAAATGAGGTTACCATTTAATTGCTGACTACTACCGTGGCATTCACAGTACAGTTTTACTTGTCACACCTGGCATCAACAGACGAGGGAGGGGAAGTAATCCCACATGTTCTCAGTAAGATTTGATTTATCAGGAAATAACACCTCGTCTTGTCCTGCTGCATAACACACCCGAGGCACTGCCTCTCTGGCTACTGTAACACGGTTTTAACAATGCCTGAAGCTGAATGAGACTGCTGACACCCTCAACTGTTGACTCAGACACCTCTCAGCTACCCTGAATTACTGCTTGTCAGATAACCTGTGTGCACATGCAGCCCCGACATATCTGTGTGCCAGGGAAGCCGAGCAGCGCTCCCTAATTGGGTACACTCACTTATTCAAATCCACTTCATACGTCTGCATACGGGGTTTGTCCCCGGGCTTATCGGGATCCCATCTGTAGATGGAGAACTTCTTGATACGGGACGTAGCTGCAGCAGCCGTCTGAGCTCCTCGACAGATCTGCATTTGAACAGCAGCAAAACAGCCCTTAGGTCCCTCCAGGTGGCTTTTAGTTGGCAACAAAATGACTTGAGGCCATGAGTTTTGGGGCAGAGCTATGGGATCCATTACTGGCTCCGCATTTGGGCACGTGTAAAGAGAATCCTCCCAAGGATTTCACAGAACAGCGCACCTTGGCCCCCACAGCCACCTCTGAGCTGGGGCTTCCTCCTCTTCCTGAACAGCGGAGACGGCCCCAAAACTCAGGATGCGACCCATGGCCCTGCAGCTCTGACGGCTTTGCCACAGCCCCACAGACCCCCTCACAAGTTTCCTGCCACCTCCCCTCCCTCCCCCAGAGCCCACCCTCATTTCTCCTGCCCCCACATCCAATCCTCCTCTATCTCCCTCAGCCCCCAGCTCCCCCTAAACAACCCCAGACCCCTTCCCCACTCCTCTTCACCCCCCAGCCCCTCTCCAATGCCCTTCACACATCCCACGTCCCCCAGAACCACATTCCCTCCTCCCGACTCTGAAACTTCTTCCTTTCCTACACCGCATCCTGCCCCCCATCCCCTTTGCCCCTCTACTCCCTCCCAGGTCCCTTTGCCCCCCCAACCCCTTTCGGGCTCCCCCTGCTCCCCATCTCCCCCCACATCCTCCCGGTGTCCCTCCCCTAACCCCCCGCCCGTCTCCCCTCGCCCCCGACCCCTCGCACCGCCTCCAGTCCCCTCACCGGCCGCGGCCCGGCCCTCAGGAGCCGCGCGGGGACGCCGCGCCTCAAGGAGACTCCCACCACGGCCGCCGCCATTTTGGGCTGCGCAGTTCCGCTCCGCCCCAGAAGTGTTCTCTGAGGGCGGAGACCTGCCGGCCGCCATATCGGGTGTGCGTGGGAGCCATGTTGAGTGTGACGCAGGGAGGATGCGCGGTGCCAGCTCCTGCATCCCCTCATGTTCGGGAGCTGGCAGACAGCTGCGTCCCTGTTATCCGGAATTGCTGTCCTCGTCCTTTTCTGCAGAGGAGGCCTCAGTGCTCGCCCAGCGAAACGGCAGTGCCAAGGCCCAAAATGGCGCCCTCACCTCAGTGCCGCCCCCACCGTGCTCACCGCTATTAAAGCACTCCCCGCCTCATTTCTCACAGCAAATTTATTAGTTCACCGCATTTAAAACAACACATGCTGACAGAGTGGGCCGTGCAGGCAGCCCGCCTAGGGCATGACGTGCCACCAGCGGAAGGCAAAGGGCCGGCGCTGCACGTTGGTGCCGCAGTGCACCTCCCCGAGCCGGCCGTGGTAGGACGAGATGTCCTCCAGGAAGCAGCAGCGCAGGCCCAGCGGCTCCAGGAGGCTGCGCACGTGGTGCTCCAAGCAGCACTCGCCTCCCACCAGCGGCCCAAAGGGCTTGGGGATGCCCAGCTCCTTGGACAGGATGAGCATGGGGACCTGCGGGGTGAGAAGGGCTTTATTGGCACCCAGCGACCTGCCTGGGCAGTCACAATCAGTAACCCAGAGGCCTGTTAGAGCAGCTGGTGGCCCTCATCCGTTGGGGAGCAGGGGCTCGTGGCCGGAGGTTTAGCTGTTTTTCCTCCCCGTAACTCAGAACCCACAGCCACTGGCTGAAGGGGACACGAGCAGCAGGGACACCTCTCACCATGTTGGGAAAGTATGGCATGGCCTTGCCCTTGTCGAGCTTGAAGAGGGCTGGCAGGTCAATGATGTCTTCCTCTGTCAAACCCAGTTCTTTCTTGAGGATGTCCCTGTTCCAGTCAATGCAGCGCTGGAGGGAGTGGAGAAGGGAGCAGGGGAATGAGCATGCAAGGTTCCTGAGAATGGCCTTTTAGACATTGTCTCACCCAGAAGGAGAGTGACTTTTGCCTAAATGCAGCTTCTCCCCTGAGAGTTGTGCAATTATCACAAGAAACACTGGTTTTCAGAAATATGGACTGTTACCTGGACATATTGATTCTGCTGCATCATGATGCCATTGGAAAGGACCTTGTTAATGGTCACCCGTTTTGTGTCTGTCCCTGAATACCCTACAAATACAAACCCCGACAGGTGAAATGAAATGATGCCTGCAGAAATCTGGCTTAAGATGTGGCACAGAGATAGAAAAAAAGCCTGAGGTTACAGCTTTGGGATGAGGCTGCTGGGAGTCCCATTTCTCAGTTTATTGGGAAACAAGGCAGGAGGGAAATCTTTGCCCATTTTGTAATATCTCCATTAGGACTGGAAAGCATTAGAAAGGTCTCAGGCCAGGCTTGATGCAACCTGCCTGTAGCAAGGAGGTTGGAACTACATGATCTTAAAGGTCCCTTCCAAACCAGACCATTCTATGAGTCTATGATTATCCATTTTCCTGCACAAGGAATATAAATATATCACTATCAGAATAACAGTTTCTGTGCTACCCAAGCTCCATAAAATTAGAGGTATCTCCTCCGCAGAAGCCAAATCTCAGACAAATGGCAGACTCCCGGGGGCCCCATGGTGGCACAGATGTCCTTCTCTGATCTCAGTGCATACAGATGAATTTCATCTCCAGCAAAACTGTGATCAGAGGCTGCCCAAACTGGCTGCCATTCCAGAGTGACTGGAATTATCTGGGGTGACACGAGACCCCCCCAGTGTGCCACTCTGCTGGAGCTGGCATTTACGGAGATCTTCCGTCCCACTCCACTAGCACCCTCTCGATGCACAGGGCTTTGTCCCATCCCACTCGCTTTCCCAAAATAGGGCTTGGAGGTGGGCAGGCATCCTGCTGCAAGGACAGGCATGCCAGCCCCTCTTGCCAGCCTTGAAGGGCAATGGAACGGGAAAATATCCCCTTCCTCACATCCCCAACACGTGCACGTTGCTCTAGGTGCATTGAATGCTGCCGCCCTCGGACTGTCCTGCCCTGCATCAAAGCTCAACTTTTATTTTAGGGACAGGGAACAACAGGCTTCCACCCACCCTGGCTGGGATTTGCACAGCTCCCCCAGGCTGCCTGCTGCACACTTGCCTTTGAACATAGTTGCTTCACCCTGACCCTCCTTCTGCTTCTGCCGAAAGAGCTTGTAGCATGCTGCAGGGCTGGCCATCAGCATCCGAAATCGCTGGGGCAAGCAGGAGGAAGAAAGGTCACCAAAGGGAGCTCATCCCAAAGCACCATGTTAGTACTTCTTCCTGTGAAAGCTGCCTCTGCAGGCTCGTTTTTGGCTTTTTGCAAGAAGGTTGAGGTTAAGTTCTTAAACATAAAGACTTTGCTGTTAGTTAAGAACGTATCTTCTTGCGCCCTGAGCCCTCCTTCTAGGGACATGGGAGAGAAGCCAAGGAAACACCAGCTTGGACTCAAGGAAATGAGCTCTGGGATTTTCCCTGATGGGATTAGTTACCCAGAAGGGAAACCATAGAACAGCACAGGATTTTGGGGTACCTTTGCATCAGCGCTGGGCACAAAAGTGACAAACTCATTGACATGGCCCATGGCCAACCAGTCAGAGAAGAGTTCCACAGGAGCCTGCACCTGCTGGGCGAAGAGGAAATCCCGAACCACTCTGGTCATTCTCCTTCCTGCAGGGCTGGAGGCAAAGTCGTAGAATCATTAAGACTGGAAAATACCACTAAGACCATCAAGTCCAACCACCAACCCATCACCACCATGCCCACTTATCTATGTACCCCAGTGCCAGTGGCCCCTGAGAGGGGGGATAAGGGGAATAAATACTGATTCATCACTATGCACATGCACACAAGATGGAAGAAATGAAGGCAGTGGAATTAAGCGCACCAGCACCATAAGAGGATAATTCACAGTTGGTCACTGAATGACCAGGTAAGTGGCTTAATGTGTTTTTTGATGGTATTTAGGGGTACCTGTAATTCCTTTGCCCCCAAACACAGGTTTCCCATCTCTTACGTGGGGAAGCTGCTGCCAATGAGGATCCTTCCCAGTGGGTACTCCTTCCCCGCTGCAGTGACAGGTGGGCTCACCTCTAAGTTGCCAAAGGAGTCAAGGCTGGAGATGGCCTTGAAGAGAGGCTCTCTGCGTACATAGCCAAAATCAGGGCCCTGCAGGAAGGGAAATGGCTGTGGGCATTGCCCCAGGTCCCTCTGTGTCCTTATCTCTCCTGCTGGGCTCAGATATGCTCCAGCAGGTGAAAATACTGAGGAGGGGGAGATGCAGCCCTAAAGGAAAAGCAAGAGAGTGAGAGTTCCTGGGGCATCTGGGCTCAGTAATAAATGGTGAATGCTAGAAGTGTGGGTCTCTGCTATCTCACAACTGCTGTTTAAGCATCCACGTTAATCTAATTAGATTCTGGGGCAGCCATAAAGTAGAGTTTCTGGCTGGCTGGTGCAGAGTGGGATGAGCTCCAGTCCCTGAAGGAAAATCCTCCCCAGGCGTAAGAGCCACCCGAAGGGGTAGGCTTTACTTAAATCTCATCTAAGCCTGATTTTCAGGACTGAATATATCGGGGATTTGAGGTGTTGGGTGATTAACCTGTGGTGCCACTGCTGGATTGTGCCAGGGGCTAATGGCCAAGGGAGAGATTGTAGTCCTACAAACAGGGTGAAAGTGGCACTGGGGGCTAAGTCTTGTCCTTGCTCTCTGTTTCAAGCCAATGTGGTTTGGACAGGATCAGATAGCTGTTGTTTTCTATTAAATCTCTGAGTGTTGGGTTTCCTTAGTGGTAAACTATCGGAGTGTTTCAGTTAACACAGATTTCTCCTGATTTGCTGGAATGGACACAGGGGTGTTTGCAGTAAATGGATATGCACACGGTGTGCTGCTCTGTCCACACCAACCCTGCATAGGCATCCTGCCAAGTCTAACTTCAACGGGGTGCAGCAACATCAGTGTCACCCCAAGGTGACAGAAATGAAGCAGGGAAGTGGGATGCAGGGATGTGCTTATGGGGGGGGGGGGGGGGGGGGGGAAGCCAGGACACCCAAGGGTACGTAATTATGGTCTAAGAGTTGATTTTTCGTTTAAAAAAGTGGAATGTTTGACGAAGCTGGGAGATAGAGGATGCACTGAGTGTGCAACACCTGCTCCCACCCATTTCAATTAAGCGAACCACAGAGCCAGAAGGGTTCAGCTGTGTAGGAACTGGTTCATCCCAGGTTTGTGGGCAGCATCTGAGCCCTATCAGTTCCAGAGGGATTCTGACAGGCTAATTCCCTCCGGTCTCCTTTTTCCTTGGTGTGGGGTTGCGGGGCTTAGGCTGTGGCTGTCTGAGAGGAGGAGCTGCCCTATGTTTGGCTATACAGTCCTGTCTGAGACTGGGAAGATAACAGCGGGATTAGGGGAGGCTCCAAAGCAGAAATTGCAGTGTAACATGTTGGCAGCTCCAGGGGCTGAAATTGCTTCTCTGAATATGAAGCAAGACAATTTCTAAAGAGGGCGGAGAGGAGCAGGACATGGCTTGTGGTAGAACTCTGTAGGTTAGATTGGTTTTGGGGCTTGATCTCAAAGGTCATTTCCAACCTAAATGATTGCTCACATATTGGGAATGAAGAAATACACCTCTTGGCTGGAGTCCTCTGCTTCATGCAGGGAAGAAATGGTGCTACACTCTCATTGTTCATGTAATTCATTATAATGCATGTAGGATTACCAGCAGCTCCTTTATGGGGAATTGCTCCAGCCCTGTGTCCTGGGGGGAGTCCAGCACCACTGCAAAGCTTTTGTGGGGGGCTTGGGTGTAGCCAAACTCGATTTCATCCTAAAATGGGAATGAAAACCCCCATGGGGCACATCAAGGAAGGAAGACTTTGCCCCCTCCCCTCTACTCACCTACCTGCATCCAGCGGTCCCCACGGTTGATGTAGCCAAAGCAAACCTTCAGGTCACAGCCAGCCTTGTTGACCAGGTTTTTTATCTCCTTGATGTAGAGGTAGTTGTCCTTCACACTGGAGGTGGGCAGAAGGGGGATGAGGACTGCCGGGTGGGGCCGGTGCCCATTTAGCCATTGAGACTTCATCACTTGGCCTGTACCTGCAGACGAAGACATTCTCCGGTGCCAACGTGCTGGGCATCATGATCCATGGTGCTACCCTGAACACCACCGTGTCAGTGAAAATTGGTGACAGGGGAATTCCCTGGGGGGATGCAAGCAGAAATCAGGGACCTTCCCCTCCCAGTTTACCACTCTCCCCCCAGATACCCTACCCTGAGCTCATTATAGGATAAGATAATAATTCTTTCCTTATCCCCATGGCCCTTGGGTTTTTTCATCCTTCCCCTGTCCCCTTTCACTGGAGACCCCAACCTCAGCCAAGGTCTCCAGGAGGCTGACGTGGATGGAGATCAGCCCAGGGAAGGTCTCATCAGGAAACTGCAGCCCCTCAACGAAGAACTCGAGCTCAGCAGCTCCACCGGTATACTGCACAACGTGGCACAGCTTCCTCCTGCCCAGCACGTGGACATAGTGCTGCCCAAAGAACGGATCTGCAAGGTCCAAAAGGGTAATTTCAGCAAAAGCAGGCAATTTCCAGAATTCCTGGAGGTTTGGACCTGTTCTGCTTGTGCACAAGGAATTTCCATCATCCCTTTATGACAAAGGTTAAACTCTGTGGGTAGAAGCAAATACCTTGAAAGAGTAGCTTGGCACTTGGGATTTTGCAATTGTGCACAAGGTGGGTGTGTGAAAGCCTGTCTTTGGATAGAGCCAGCACTGCAAAGAGATCCTTATTCTCAGAAGCCCTGGCAGACCCCAGTCTGCCACCAAACCCTGTGCTGATGGATTTAATGAATTTAATGGCACATCTGTGTGGGCCGGTTCATTCCAGGGAACAAAACAGCACGTCCACAGCAGGGAACAACGAGGGATAATATGTCTTAGAGCATGTTGCCTGCTCTGGATGTCAGGACGTGTGGGGTTTTTTGCTACTTCTTTGCTAGGTATTCTTGGATAAATGGCTTTACCACTGTATGTCTCTTAAGTTTTCCAATGGATAAATAAGATTCAAGGCTAGAAAGACCAAGGGAAGAAATGATGAGGGCACAAGGAAGTGCAGACTGGGGAGTACGGACTGAACAAAATCAGTGATGGAAAGACAAGAGCTTGTGGAGATAAAACATCCCAGACCAGAAGACTTACTCTGCATATGAAAGACCCCAACTTTGTCAGCATCAGACATGTGAACGTAGAGCACAATTTCATATCCCCGGGGCAGATGCTGTGGCCCTTCGATCCGTAACACCATCCGAGACATATCCAGCAAATCTGGGTGCATACAAGAATAAACCTGGGCGCTGCTCTGCTGCGCTGTGCCCAGCAGTGTGTGCTTTCCTTGCTACCAACCTTGCCATGCATGCTGGAATATCATCCTGCAGCCCTGCTAGCAAGGCTTGTGGCTTTTGCTTGGCACAAATACCTTTACTTTATTTTTTCTCCCTGGCACAGCCAGTCCCTGGCCTCAGGAAGTCAATGGGCACTGGCTTGGCATGGTTTGGTTTTGCAGGAACAGGCGTGTATTCCTGGCTGCCTGGCCCCGAGCATCCCTTGGCTGAGTCCTGCTGTTTTTTTGGCCATGATCTGTGCACTGGCATGACCTCCAGGTGGTAATTAAAACAAAATATGAGGACAGGAGCACGCTCCCACATGGGGAGCTTACTCAGCAGCGTGGCTGAGTCAGGGCAGAGAGTAGCCAATTCCCAAGCAAGCCTTGGTGCCCCCAAAAAATTAAAGAGGAGGGAATAGCTGTGATTTTGCTTTATTTTTGAAGTGGAGCTGGGACTGGGGCCATGTTACCTTCTTTGCTGAATACCCTTTCGTCATCACAATCTGGGGCAGGGCTCAAGGGGTTGTCCCTGTCGCAGGTGACCAGCAGGATGGCCCCATGTCCCTCAGGTCCCCACGTCCAGCTGGCCTGTAACACCATGCCAGGGCTCAGTGGGATGGGGATGCTCTGTCCACTGACAAGGCTCCTGCAAGCCACAGGACTTCCCATGCAGCTGGGTTACCTTGTTGGGGTTGTTCTTTTCCACCATGCCATCTCGATCTGCGTCGACATCCAGGGAGATCCCTGAGTCCAAGATAGGGCACATGGTACTTGTAAATGACCCCCTCCACCTAGCTAACCTGCTCATAGCTGTAGCCTTCATACTCACCAATGCCAGTGAGGAAGACCCTGGCTTGGTCAATGGGCTGTCCTCCCTCTGCATAGAAGATGACAATTACCTGGAAGACCCAAATCCCCTCACTTTTAGAAGGATGCTATCCGCCTCCAGCCAGGAAAGGGGTCCAGTATTCAGCACACTGATTCTTACCTTATTGTCATTGACTTCAGCGCTGGCCCGGTTCATGCTGAACCTCAGCACCGTCCCCTCATTCAGTGGCCAATGTGACACACCAGGCAGTAGTCCTGGCTCAACTTGGCCCTGAAAAGCCACCTCCACGTTCACCCCCTCTGTGTGCTTCACCCCAAAGGCGACCGCCCCAGCTGGGGCTGCCCTGCAAGCAAGGCATCCTATTTTCAAAGGTCTGAGCACCCTATTTTCATTGGTCTGCAGATCTAGCACCCAAAATCACTCAATTGTAATTAATCTCACCACCCAAACTGCATGACTCTGTGCTCATCACCACCTCCTTTCTACCTTTCTTTGCTGCCTGGGAATGTTTTAAGTGATCTATTTTTTAGTGCAGAACGTGCTGTTTTAGCAAAATGACTATATTGTAGCCTTTGGTGCAGATGGCCATTTTCTGTAATTACAGCCAAAGCATTCTGTGCTGCTCTAACCTAACAACCCAGCCTGGTGTGCACTTTAAGTCTGTGTTTGTTTGCCAAATAGAGTTTCCCAGATCAGAGCAGCAGGCTGGAAAACTTTACCATGGGAACCCCTAATTCTGGGGGTGATTTTATTACATCCAAAGCACCAGTTCCAGTCCAATTTGCTTTTCCCTTGCATCCCCTTCACTTCTCCCATCCCTTATTTCTCATTAATCTGGGGTTATTATTTTTGGGCTCCTGAAATCCAGGCTCCCTTTGAGCACTGACATCCGAGCACTGGCACAGGATCACTGTTACAGCATCATTTATTGGGATTCAGAGCGTGGAAACCTGAGAGCCTGCTTGATGCTGCCTGGGCATTTCTTAAATTGCTCCTTTCTGTTTAATTACCCATGCAAAACTCATAGTTTGTGAGCCTGGGGAATCCCACCGGGAGGAGTTGGACCCAGAGGGAAGCCAGATGTGCTGTTTGGCTTGAGATTTGCAAAAGCAGCTGGTTGAGCACAGGGATCAAAGCACTTCTCCTTTGTTTTTCTTGCAATTACCTTGAAGGGCAGCATTGGAATTGTTTTAGGGGCATGGGGGTTACATTGCAAGATGCAGATCGTCCCCGGTTCCTGCTTTCCTCCCCTTTCCTTTGCCATTCGTCCCCATGTGTACTGCTTGAAATGCCCCATCCCTGCTTATCTCAATGCTCTCCAGTCATTCTCTGAGATACGGACCAAACCCGTTGCCCTTGCAAGCCCATGCACATGCTGACGCTTGAAGGGTTTGGGGATTTGTGCAGCTTTGCAAAGCCCGTTGAGGATTTGTGCTGATGGATTGCATCAAATCACCAAACTGGCTTTGGAGGGTATTTGCACCACACCCCACTCACCCGTAGACGTCGGTGGCGATGTGGGTGCCCAGCACACACAGTGCATGGATGCGGCTCCCGGGCTGCAGCCGCAGTGTGCGCTCCCACGGCATCTCGCTGCTGGGATGCCCCGGTGATGGGCACACTGCAGAGAGCTCTTCCTCCCTTCCTCTTTCTCTTCCTCTTCCTCGACCAACCCCCCACAGTGAATCAGTCCACCTTCAGAACTCTCAGTGCTTGTGATGCTGACTATGAAGCCCTCACTCCAATACAGGACCCTCCAGATCCACAGGAAAATGATCTCAGGAGGGAGGGAAGGGATGGAAAGGGAGGGCAGCTGGCTTGGTGCCACCCCACTCCCAGTCCCATGCACCAAAACGGGACAATCCTCTCAACAGGGAGAATTCAAGATGACCTCAGAGGCATTTTTGCAGCAGCACGTTGGGGTTTGCAACCTTCTCTGCCTTCTACACCCCTTCCTGCTCTCTAGGGAAAAAATTAGGGAGGAAGACGCACAATTTCCCAACCCCGAGGCTAGAGCAGGGTGCTACCCGGCTTGTTTTCAGCTCGCGTCCCTTTGCCCAGCTCGGCGCCGTGGCCGGGCATGCCGACAGCCCACGTGGGCGTGTTCATCCCCGAGCTGAATATTCATGTTGGAAACCAACCTTCTGCCCCAGATTTTGGAAGAGCCAAATCAAGCAATTAGAGAGCGAGGAGCAGAAAGGCTTGGTTTGATCTGCCCTTTTTGCATTGCTTTTGGGCTTTTCTTTTTTAGCTCTCTCTTCTCTCCATGACCGGGCCATAGGAAATGAGCTTAGATCCAGTTTCCCATCTGAAGCGAATTCCTTTTATTTCCTTTTTCCCATGACCTGAGCAAACAAGGATTTTGCAAAAGGGGCAGTTTGCTACTCTTTTTTTGCACATGCAAAAATAAACTTGTTTTCTTATTAAGAAAATGACCCCAAACATCTCCCACCATGCACAGAGACCCCAGAATCACCCCCCCCCCCCCCTTCCCCCCGCCCCCCCACTTGCAGTTTTTAAGTCAGCAGGAGAATTTCCAGCTGCTCACGGGTTTTCTGTGACTTTATGTAGAAATAGATGTATTTATATCCCTGCAGTGATGACACATGGGGGCATGGTAGGACACATGGACACCAAGGAGCAACCAGGCTGTTGGAGCTCTGGGGAAAGTCCAGGTTTGGGGCAAAAATGGAGGAGGGTGGCGGTGTTGCAGGCCAGGGTCAGTTGCTCAGTGGGTTATGTTTGCTGTTGGGCTGGTTCTTGTCTCTTGTCACAGAGTCTTTGCAAGCACTGGGTTCTCTGTAAGGCTGTGGGAAGCTTTGCAATCTTCTTGGGATCCTTATGGAGTCTTCGCAAGCTTCTTGAGTTCTTTGCAAAAGGTGTATGGACTTAGAAAGTCTCGAGGTCTGTGCAAGGCTGTAGGGCTCTTCACGCTGTTGGGGGCTCCTATAAAGCACCTTCACCTAGTGATACCTCTATAAGGGGAGGAAGGATTGGGGGAATCTCTGCTGAGAGATGATTGTTCTGAGGAACGGGATTTTACAACAAGCTGCTCTGTGCTATCAGGTGGGAGATCAGAGCTGGTGAACCATCATGGGACGTGTGTGCGAATATAAATATTCACTTGCTGATGTCTGGAGGCTTGTGGTTTCGCTGCTATAGTCAGTCTGGTCAGAGGAGTTCTCTGGTTTTTAACAATCAGATTAGGAACTGCTCTGCATAAGCATCCTCACTGCTGGCAGATCTCTCCCTGTCCTAATTTTCGGGGACAGGGAGCAGATAGCAGCACAGAGCATGCAAACAGCCCCAGCAGCTGCTCTGTGCGGGCTCTCATGCACAGAGCTTTGCAGCCCTGCAGGCACGTGCATAATATCAAGGAGTAGGAGGGAGACGTGAGGGACCCCGTGGCATCTGCTCATAGTGACATTTTGTGATGAGGAGGTGCAAACACGTGCCTGTCCATGCAGAGGCGATGCCTGGTTTTATCACTTCTCAAAGCATTTTTTGCTGGTCCAAATCTCAGCCAGGACAGGGGATGCAGTGCCTGCTGCAATGCATGGCATGCTCCTAAGCACAAAGCCTCATGCAGACAGGAGCGGGACTTGATAACTGGTTCGATGCCTTCCCCTGTTGCCAGTAATTAGGCTGACAAGGCTCTCAAAATTTGCTGTCTGCAATTACACATGCAGAGTAATAAATGAGGTGTAATTATCGGCTTAGGGAGATTATCAAACTTTCCTTGACAGAGTGGCAGTGCAGGAAGGGTGAGAGGGGAAAAGATGCCCTGTGGGATCTGGGATGGTTGTGGGGGGTCCTGTCCTGCCCTGTAGTGGATGAAAGGATCCAACTTGAGGGGAACAAAGTGAGGTCACCCCAAGCCAAGGGGCAGTTGGGTCTGATGAAGAGGCACAGGGGGTTGTCAGTCATTGTACCATAAGCCTTAATGGCAGCCCCTTGGGACAGGTTATTAGTAGGGAGAAACACTCAGCCCTGAATGGGTCAGATGGCTTAAAAGTGAGATTCTTATGCATGGACGTGTTGGTGCCAATAGCAGGTGGAGGAGGAAGAAGAGGTTGCAGCTGACACACAGCAAAGATGGGCTGCTGGGGCTGGACCCACAGCCAAGAAATGCACTGTGATTAAATCTGAGTGTCCATGGAAAAACAAAAATTGCATCAAACCCTACACAAACATGCGGTTTGGGCCCTATAACATTGTCACTGATGGATGTGTTTTGAGGGAGCAGGGCCCTGTGCCCAAGCCTTGGGAGCCAGAAACCTCCATCCTCTGCCTGCCTGCAGATTACAGAATGTACAGCATGGCCCCCAGGGGCTGTAGGTGTGTTCCCTGTCCAGCATAGGACTCAAACCAGCTGAGCAGGATGCGGTGCCAGAATCACAGCAGGCGGCGAGCTCAGCACCGTGCCCAGTCTAAACCAGTGCGACCACTGGGAAATACAACTTGGAGCCCTTTCATGTAGGCTTGTTCAGAGATGTTCCAGGCAGCTGCCATAGAGTGTTGGGGTACTGCCCCATGAGGACTGTGCTGTTGCCATTTCATATCATCCCTATTGCAATGGAGTAAGCCACAGGGGGGTTCTTGGTCTGTTGTTCAAGGGGATCCGTGATGATGGAGCTTCCCCATCTCCTTGTTCCTCTCCATCCATGGGACATGCCTGCATCCCAGCCATTTCTTCTAGCAACCAGCACATTTCCCATGGGATCTTCCAAAAAAAAAACAACACAAAAAAACCCCCCAAACCCGACAACACCAACAACAAAGCAACAACAACAAAACCCACAAACCAACCTAAATAAATAAATAAATAAATAAATTCCTCAAATGCCTCATGCAAGAAGAACACCCAAGAATCCCTAATTTCCACTGGAAGCCACATGCCTTGTTTTGCTTTCTTTTTTTCTTTCCTCCCTGCTTGCCAAATAACCAGTTCTCCCTGCACCCACTGCTACCCAGGAGTTGTTAGGAAGGGAAGGACCAGCCTGAGCAAACAGTTCCTTTTGCTGCAGCCTTACACAGGCATTGCCCTAATGGGGTAGCTGGGGCCGTGAGTCACCACATGGAAAATTTGGGTTGTTTTAAAGAAAATGCATCATTCTAATGATACCATTATTATAATAACACTAAACAACCATCTTGCATAACAAGAAGGGTAGAAATGTTTAATGCATAATGCTTTGGAGTCCTTATATGGAACTATAAGGGAGGTGAGAACAAAAAGGGGAGAATGAACCCTGAAAGCTGAGTGCTGAGCATCCCCCACCCTGTCCTGCCCTGTACCCCCTTCCCAGCCCCGCAATTACACCCAGCCCCAGGGGCTGTCTTATCGCCAGCATCACAGAGCAGGGCGGCAGCTTTGGGATGGCGGAGGTGGGGATGGCAGGGTCCCGGTCCACCATCGTCATCGAGGGATGGGAGGAAGGAGGAGTTACATTCCCCAGCCTTTTAATCCTGTCGTGCTGGTTCACCTACAAAGCTGGGCAACCAGGCAGCAACCTCCTTCACATGCAGCCGCCGTCCTCAGTACAACATGTCCCAGCGCCAGGTCGTGCAGATGTCTACCAGTCATGCCAGCTATGCGGTCTGCGTACTGGGCACCGAGGTCTTCCTTGACACCCACCGGTAAGGCTCGGGGTCAAGGAGCTGCCATAGGGATGATGGGTTTGGAGGCAACCAATGGCTTTGTGTGTTTTTGGTCTTTGAAAAGGGTGTTAAGGGGAAAGATCTTATGGTGGTTCCACATACAGGTGCGTAAAGGACATGTGCCCATGGGTCTGCTTTAGGATGCCTGAAGGAAGGATGCTGAATCCAACAGAAGCAAGGTGTTGAAGTGTAGCCGAGCAATGACGACTCACAGGCAAAGCCCATGCACACCCCAACTAAGTGGGATCTATTTCTGGCAGAGAGAGCATTGGGCAACAGCAGTTCAAGATGAGCAACTTGTTCAGAGCTAATCTGGGTTAAAGAACAAATGTGTGTCTCAGGCATAAAAAATCCATGAGCGGGTTTGCATAGTTGACGTAATGAGAAGAGATTTTTCTGATGTTAAACATAGGGGTTGCTTTATTGCCCAGATATGGGGCTGTATTTATCCTCCTCTTACATTGTCATTATTTAATAAATTACATCCATAATGATAGCGACTACAGGCCAAGCCAGTTGGGATCACAGTTGGGGCAATTATTTGGGTTGTATATTGGAGCTGTGCTGGGAGGTGCTGACAGCACCCCCCATGAGGCTGCCCTTAAAACCTATTAGTTTTACCCTCAGCCAAATGGGAATACATAAAACATATTACTTGAGTTATTTTTTCTCAATTTGAACTCAAAGCAAGTTCAGTCCCATTTAAGCTTGGGACATAAGTCTCAAAAGGAGAAGATTTGGCTCCTTGGTAGCAAGTCTGAGCTTTGGTCCTAAAGATGTATGGCAGATGCTCTTTCAACATCAGGGCTCGAAAAACAGGAGGTGTTCTATACCTACAGAACCCTCTCTATGCTGGAGAAAATTCAGTGATGGACACTTGCCTGTGGATTGGACTGGTTTGGGACAGAAAATAAAGTGCAGTGGAAGAATTGTGCTCAGTGAGCTTACATCTCAGCATGGCAGTGCAGAGGCTGTGAATGCACAGCTAATAGACCCAAATTTGAGAAGTCATGGCATGCAGTGTATGGGTAGACTGCAGGTAGATTTGCTACATTGCATGCTAGTAAACACATGGCATGACAAGTGGGATGATGCTTTAATCTTCCTATACAAGCTATTGCAGGCATCAGGGATACCATGCCAAGAGCAACATCAGGGGTAAATGTCTTCTGCATTGTTTTCTAACTGCTAAAATTTACAACTGTGTCCTTCTCCATGCATGGCTGGAGAGGTTGGCTCCCTGCAGCAGACAGGTTGGAGCACTCACACAGCCTGTGTGGAGGTGCTGGAGCTGTAATGAGCATGTAGGCAATACTTCAAAGGCCAGGGAAGTCATACAGGTGAGTGAAGGCTCCCTGTGCTCCAACTCAAGTTCTGCTCCACTTTGGGCATCTCTTGGGTCAGTGGGTGGACTGACAATAACCAGCACCCCTGTGAATGACAGCAAAACCAGCCCCGATCTTGGTCTGGGTTTTGTGGTGGGATGCTGAAATTTTGGGGGTTCTCTTCCTGCTGGGGAGGGAGGTTGGGTGCCTCGGCTTCGGAGACGTGCAATTGGGGCTTAACCACAGATGGATGTGATGGAGCTCTGCTTGCTCAACTCTGCCACAGAGATAATGCTTATAAAATTCAGGCAATGCATTTCATCACCTGAAGATGGTTTGCAAGTCCTAAGACCCAGTTAAGGCTGGATTGGAAGGGACCTTAGAGGTCATCCAATTCCAACCTCTTGCCATGAGCAGGGTGGCCACCGATCAGGCTACCAAGGATCCCATCCAATTTTAATTCTGGGAAGCCCATTTCAGTAAATTGGATCCACAGAGGAGAAGAGGAAAGAAAACTCAGCCGATGACTCCGTGCTACCTTCTGTTTCAGATCTACCCCTAAAGGTGCCACGTCTTTTGATGTTCATGCCACGTCTGCTGTCACGGTCCACATCATCCACAGCCCCGTGACAAAACCCATGCTTAACTCCAGATGGCCACTGGATCCCGATATAGAGGTCGTAGTGACCATTGGTGTCACCAGCAAGACTGTCAATGACAATAAGGTTAGTTGCTTTTTATGCACTGAATCTGGAAATATTAGTCAATTTTCCAAGGAAAGTAGGAAGATTGATGGGCAGGCTTAAGTATTTCTATTTAGCACTGACATCACACCTTTCTATAGAATAAACTCAGACTTACACAGAATTGTGCAATTGTTACGTACACAGTGAAACTAAGAAGGAGAAGATGAGGGTGGTTGCAAAAGCCAGTGTCAGGAGTTCCATGTCAGGCAAAACAAATACTCAAACTTTGTCTTTTCCTATGCCTGTTTTTGTGATGAAGCAGGCAGAAATTATTTGGCTGAACCATGATTAAAGCAGCAGGACACTGATGAACCTTCCAACACTTTGTTGTATGGCATTGCTGGATCAATGTACTGAGTAGAAAGACCTATTCATCATGAAGAGACAGGACCTGGGTCACAATCTGGTGATGTCTTTGCAGGTTAAGATTTCATACTACGGACGGGAAGAGAATGAGATTTCAGTGGCTTGGTTGTACCTCACCTGTGTAGGTATGTATTATGACAGCACTCATCCGAACTTGGCCAACCCCTTCCGATGCCACAATCTCATTTGGTTCATGGGATGGGACTTAAATGGGGATGCAGGCTGCCCATGCACAACATGCAGCCGAGGTTTGGGTGTTGACAGCTTATGCTGACAAGCAGTAGGGAAATAATTAATATGTTCTTGTACTGCCTTACGTGGTGCAAAAAAGACACAGGCTGGGCTCTGTCCCCACCCAATGCACTCTATGATCAGTGTCCTTTGACCACCAAGACAATTTGACTGATGGAAGAGGATCCAAAGATGACCATCTCAGTCATCTTCCACTGGCAAACTCATCCTTGACTTCCAGTGTAGCTGGTGTGGAGGAATAGGCACAGAAGTGTAGTTGTCTGACCTATTTTAGGAGTTTAGGATGAGATGAATCATTCCCTTGAAATGCCTATTTTCCTCTGCTGACTACAAAGGGAGTCTAGACAACTAGTCTGGATACAGTGTTCCACTTGGATGGATTAATTATCCTAAATTTGGAATTTTCTGAAGTGCTCACATGATAGCCAGACCTGTGTCCTCAAGTCATGCACATGCTTGCCAGAATTGCCCCTGAAGATGGTTTCCCATATCCATTGGAGCCATCAAGGGCCACTGCTGTCCACAGAGCTTTGGCCTTACAAAAGCTCATTGCTTGCTTGGATTTATGACTTCATGTCCAAAATTTTGGGCCCGTCTTCTCCATATCTAATTCTTTGAATCAAGAAGGACAATTTTTGCTTCAGCACCCACATTTTCCACATGCTGTCTTATTTGGTTTATATATTAAAATAAGCTTTATGTAGGGTAGAAATGAGGCTCTTGGTAAACCTGCAATTTGGTCCAAGAGCTCTCCAAGGATAAATCTTTCTCAAATGTTGCATCACCTCTAATAACTATTTAGTGTCTATTCACCCAATTCATGCCTTTGGCTTCATGAAATCATTCTATGGTCAAGATGAAATTGGTGAAACTGTTTCACCAGTGATGAAATTATGAGATTTCACCAGTATGAACTGGTGAAAACAAGTGGGTATATCCTTGCTGAGGGACCCAAGATGGGAGAAGATAGTTGGAATGGGCAAAGCCATGAAGACTTTGGGTTTACTTTTTACTGTCATGTTTTGAGGTAGTGTTAGGGCATAAAGGTGGAGCTGGTGTTGAGTGACTCACTGCTGGTGTGGGGATGGGCCCAAAATGTCCATGACTGCTCATTCTCATGCCAATGGTTTCCTTCTTGCTCTGATATTTCAGATATATCCCTGGACGTGGATGTGAGCCGCAATGGCAGAGTGAGGAGCAAAGGGAAGGACAAGGTAATGGGAAGCACTGCATGGCTTTGAGCAACACGAGGAAGGAAAACAGGAAAAATCTCCAGGAAGGAGAGGGATTTGGGTGGTGTCTGAAATAGGGAAAATAATGATGCAAATTCTCACACTTCTAATTGAGGAGGAAAACTTTTTTTTTAATTTTGTGCCCAAACATCTTACCTCTCCAGTGCAGCCCTAGGACTTTTTTTTGGCTGTTCCTTTTCGGATTTGAAACGTGCCACTGAATGACTCATCTGTAAGTTTAGCAAACAGCAAGAGATTTACCCCTTTGGCAAGAAATCTGCATATACCCAAGCACTTACGCCCAGATAATTAACTGCAGCCCGATCGGCAGCACAAATTGTACATCAAGATGAGATGCATTTCTAGAAATGGGATATTCTCTTTCAAATGAGGTCTGCCAGATATAACATGGCTTGTTAGAAGATAAGATCTGTTTGAAATAGTCCTTGTTGGCTTGGGTTGAAGGTGACGTTAGGAAATTCAGTGGCTTGATAGCATCACTACCAAAGCTCTCCTGATTGCTCACTGTGGGATCTCCTCCGAGCATGGATGAGGCTGTGGCATTTTCCCATCCCAACCACCACTGGGGGGGCCTGGGAGGGAGGAGTTTTTCAGGATTTGCTCCAATCCCCATTGGATGTTTCTCCTCCAGGCCAAGTGGACGTGGGGACCAGATGGGCAAGGAGCTGTGCTGTTGGTCAACTGCGACAAGGACAGCCCTGGCACAGTGGGGACAGACAGCAGCCAGGTGGACATATGTACCCCTGCAGGTAGGGCTCATCCACGAGGCTCATTCTATCTCATTGGGGTGTTTTGCAGTGTCTCTATCCTTCTCATTCGTGATCCTGCTGATGGTGAAATGAGCTGCAAAAATAGTATCAGACGCTTGCAATGCAATTAGAGATAGCAACAGCATTACCTGTTCCTCCATTGCAACAGAAACTGGCTCTTTTCCACTACTCCTTCCCTGTTTTAATTTCCTGGACATCCCTATAAAAACACAATGAGCGTCATCTCAGCAGGCTTGCCCTATAAATCCAATTGTGACTGAAGCATGGCAAAGCCCACAGGCAGCACTGGAGGCAGGAAACCTCCCTACATCCCCTCTCTCTGTCTTCTTGCCCCATAGACCTGCAGGACATGTCTGTGATGCTGCTGCGGATTCAAGGTCCCAGCAGTGTCTTTGCCGACTACCAGCTTGTCCTACATGTCTCCGAGTCAGATGCAGACAAAGTGCGGGTTTTCCATGCTGTCCGTGAGTATTTCTTCCTTTCTTCCTTCCCAAATATTGATGCCAACACATTGTGACCCCAGTGAGTAAGCCCCTTCTCAGTAGGATTAAGGGCTAAGTGCCAGCACTTGTTGGATACATCCATTTATCTCCAAAACTGGTTTAGAAGATAAGGGTACAGGGGGAATGTAAAGACTGTACAGGGAAAACTAATGACAAAAGAGGCTGTTCAGTGGGATTACTGGAGTTCTGAGAATTTAATGGGAAGATAAGTGCAGGCAGCAACACTGCTGCCAGAGCAGCCCATCTCATTGGACTGTGCGCTTCGCCTTTGAACACCCCAGTTGATGGTTCCCAGCAGTTTTCTGAGGAAAATCAGGTCAAGGAAGCCAGCTGTATCATTAGATGCTTAACTTGAGACACGCACCTTGAAAGGGTTCGACTCGAGGGCATAGAGTCCTCTTTGTATGTGCAGATCAAGTGTGTTCCTCAGAAAAGAGCCGGCACACCTGCTCTTCTGCAAACCACGCTGGCACCGTCGCCTCCTCCATGGTGCCTCCTCGCACCCATGTGGGCTGGCTATTTTGATGTTTCTGCAGGCAGTGACTCACACCCCCAGTACAAACCCGTTTTGGGACCGGGCATGCTCTCCTGCACGCTAGACTGTGTCGGAAGTGGAGAAAACACCTTCTATGTGGAAGGGTTGGCTTTTCCTGATGCAGGTTTCTCTGGGTTGGTTTCTATCAGTGTCAGCTTGCTGGAGGTGCTCCATAAGGTACGTGGGATCTACCTCACCCCTGACCCCACAAAGCCCCCACTGGGGTTACCAACCACTTCTCTTGGTGTTTTGCCCTTGTAGTATTCTCCCGGGACCCCCATTTTCACGGATACAGTGGTTTTCCGCATGGCGCCCTGGATAATGACACCCAACACCCAGCAGCCCCTGGAGGTGTTTGTCTGCAGGTAGGACAAATGCCATTCTATAGCTCTGCTGCCTTGGGGGCTCTCTATAAAGGATCTTTTATCCTTCCATGCCTTATGCACAGGCTTTATGCATGCTGTGCAAGAGCCTAATGTTGCTGCTGCATACATTGCAACCCCAAGAAGAAGGCTGGAGGACCTTTTCCAAGAGCTTGTGCAGAGCTATTACCCAGAAATTGAGTGTTTGGAGTGAGAGGGATTCCTGAGGTCCTTCACACCTTCTTCTCCCTCCAGCATCAAGAGGGGAATCAACTCCAATGAAGTCTTTCTGGAGGAGCTCCAGGCCCTGCTGAGGAAGGCCAACTGCAAGATGACCATCTGCTCCGAGATTGAAAGCCGCAGTGATCGCTGGATCCAGGTCAGCCCTCAATGCTTTTAATGCGTGTCTCTTCGGGGGTTACTTATGGGCTTGTGGGATGTCCTTGGGAGGGACCAGCTGTGTTACTTGGAGAAGCATGCAGATGCTAAGAGATAAGCCAATCAATCATGAGCTAAAACAGTGGGAGATACTGCTGGTAGTGGCAAACTGTACAGACAAGGCTGGGCCCAGGGACATTGCAAGAGGGACCCCAATGAAAGAAGAAACTTGTAGGGCACTGCAAGGGGCACTATACAGGGCATTGCAAGAGGGACCCCATGGGGCACTGCAAGAGGCTCTCCAATGCAAGAAGGACCCCAAAGAAGATTGAAGAGGGACTGTATGGGACACTGCATGAACTGTGATAGGTCTGCCCCATATCTTGTTCCATTTTTACCATGTGCTTTGCCATATTGGCTCTCACACTCAGAAGCCTTTCTCCTCCTCCTCCTCTTTCCCCCAACAGGACGAGCTGGAGTTTGGCTATGTGGAAGCACCACACAAGTCCTTCCCTGTGGTCTTTGACTCGCCCAGGAACAGAGGCTTGAAAGACTTTGCTTTTAAGAAGATCCTGGTGCGTTGGGGCATTACTATCAGTTTTACCCCCCAAAATCATCCTCAAGGGCTCCCCATCACTGCTCTCCTCTGTCCCCAGGGCCCTGATTTTGGCTATGTGACCCGTGTACCTCCTGGATGTGACGCCTGCAGTCTTGACTCCTTTGGCAACCTGGATGTGAGCCCTCCAGTGACAGTGCGAGGCAAGGAGTATCCTCTGGGACGCATCCTCATTGGCAGCCCCCTGCCCTGGTGAGACAGGAAAGCATCCAAAAGTGCTTTGCTACAAAAAATAGTTGGGCTAAATGCCACCGAAGTGTCATTCTAATTGCAAATTTCACATGCAGACCATGTTGCTGCTCCTTCTCTCCTTGTAAAACCCTATTATTATCTCCCCTCTTCCCTTTCACCCTGAACCTACAGTACCCCAAGCATCATGCCTATATTTTTAGTTTTCCCTAATGAAAGGAAAAGCAGAAGAATTCAGCAAAGAGTGAAATCCTGAATAACTGGGAATTGTTTTCTGCTGTGCCCTTGGCACAGGGAACAACAACGTCCTGCAAAGCCCTGCACAAAGGCATCTCTTCATCTGGACAAAAGACAGTGAAGCTGAATCTTGGGGTTTCAGCCAGGACAGCAAACGGAGCAGGCTGTGCTGCTCCATCCTTCGCTTACCCTGACGGGAAAATGGGATTTTCCCAGCCACACCAGGGCTGTAATTATCCGTTATTACAAGAAGTTATAATTAATGTTTTCTCAGCCTGCTGCTGGCTGTCTAGGAAAACGTAGGGAGGGATTTAAAGCACAGAGGGATGGGATGAGTTATATATCTCCATGTCTCTATGCCCCACACAATGTAGAAGTCTGGGATTAGATGTGGCCATCAGATTTGGTCAATTTATCACCTTTTCCCTTCTGAAGTGGGAATAAATACTGATGACTCCC
This sequence comes from Excalfactoria chinensis, assembly GCF_039878825.1. Classification (NCBI taxonomy): domain Eukaryota; kingdom Metazoa; phylum Chordata; class Aves; order Galliformes; family Phasianidae; genus Excalfactoria; species Excalfactoria chinensis. Next base: position 6,209,207 of record NC_092844.1, read on the forward strand.
TTCAAAATTCTCCTTTTTCCCTGTGGGTTGAGTGTTTTGGGGTGCAATCACCCCTGCTCCTTCCTGCCTCTGCCCCCAGGGCCTCCGGCCGTCGGATGTCGAAAGTGGTCAGGGATTTCCTTTACGCCCAGAAGGTGCAGGCGCCAGTGGAGGTCTACTCAGAGTGGCTGAGCGTGGGCCATGTGGATGAGTTCCTCACCTTTGTCCCTGCATACGACAGAAAGGTAATGACCCTATGTCCATCCCCATATCCTCAGCATCACACATTGTTGCAGAAGGCCCTTTCATTTTGCAAGTCAGCAATAAAAAATAACAAGCTTGGCTTATGAGGAAAAGGAAGGCTCAGCCCCATGAATGAATCACCTTCCTTTTGGGGTGGCTTCCTGGGAAGTAGTGAGTTTCTGGGTATCATTCTATATACTGTGCAACCCTTGGGACTGGTGTTGGGTATGCATGGGTTGGCACATGAAAACATCCCACTGAAATCCCAAAAAATGTGTTAATCCTGCAGGGATTCCGGCTCCTCTTGGCCAGCCCCACTGCCTGCTTCAAGCTCTTCCAGGAGAAGCAGAGGCAGGGACACGGCGAGGCCACACAGCTTGTGGGTAAGGCAATGGGCAAGGGTGTCCCCATGTCACTGAGTGCCAGTGATGTCCCTCACCTATGTCCCCATATAGGGATGGTGGGCAGCGAGCGGAGGAGCATTGATGACATCTTGGCAGACGAAGGGCTGAGGAATGACAACAAACATGTGCAGGTGGGCTGCAAAGGGGCTGAGCACACTTAGGTGCTATCTGGAAACAGGATGTCATCCCAATGGTGTGGAACCAAAGGTTGCTTAGATGACTTCATGAGGTTGCTCAAAAAGGATTCAGTGGGGGACATGGGGTGTATATGGCTTCCTGCATGGGATTTGGGGTGGTGAGACGGGTCCTACTCTGAACAGCGCTGCATTGATTGGAACCGCGACCTGCTCAAGCGTGAGCTGGGACTGAGTGAACAGGACATCATCGACATCCCCCAGCTCTTCATCCTGAGGGGTTCCCGTGCAGAAGCCCTCTTTCCAGACATGGTGAGACCACCACCTCACTCTTCCTCACCATCTCCCCTCCACGCTCTGTTTGTTCACCAGTTGGGTGAAAAAACAACTTTTGGTCCATCTCCAGGTGAACATGCTGGTGCTGGGCAGACACCTGGGCATTCCCAAACCCTTCGGGCCGCAGGTGGCCGGGCAGTGCTGCCTGGAGGAGCGGGTGCGGGCACTGCTGCAGCCCCTGGGGCTCTCCTGCACCTTCATCAATGACTTCTTTTCCTACCATGTCCTTTCTGGAGATGTGCACTGCGGCACCAATGTTCGCCGTAAGCCCTTGGCTGTCAAATGGTGGCATGTGGTGCCCTGAGCTGCCCAGGAAGGGTCTCTGGTCCTTCCCAATGGGGGATTTGGAGCATCTCAAAATAAAGTGTTTTGTCAATATGAGCACTGAGGGTACAGTTTTTCCTTGTGCTTCATCCTGTCACTGGGTTGGAATACTGTAGGAGACATTTTTCTTATGGATGCCATCTCCAAGCAACTGGAAGAGGAAAAGGTTGTCAGGAGTAGTCAGCATGGATCCACCAAACAGAAGTTATGCTTGACCAACTTGATAGCCTCCTATGATATCATCACTGGCTGTGTAGATGGGAGGAGAGCAGTGGACGCTGTTTACCTTGACTTAGCGAGGCGTTTGACACCATCTCTCACAACATCCTTGTTATGAAACTTAGAAAACGTGGAATGGCTGGCAGAGCTCAGAGAGTGACCATCAGTGGTGCAGAGTCAGGTGGCAGGTCTGTGACTAGCAATATTCCCTGTTCAACATCATTATCAACAACCTGGATGAAGGGATAGAGTTCACCCTCAACAAGCTGACTGGTGTTACAAAGCCAGGAGGAGCAGCTGACACACCTGAAGGCTGAAGGCTGCCATTCAACAGGACCTGGGCAGACTGGAGAGTTGGGCAGGGAGGAACCTGATGAGATTTAACAAGTGTGGAGACTTGCACCTGGGGAGGAATAACCACTGTAGCAAAAATGCTAAGCCAGGGCCTGAAGCAGTGATGGAGCACCTGGTAGGAAGGCAGGAACAATCCAGGGGAGCTCAGGTGCATGCAATGTACTGAGTGACTGGAAGGGATGGAGCCAGGATCCTCCCTTTCCCAGACCTCATTTAATGGTTGGCAGTGGAAGTAAGGGGTTTCTGCTGGAGATCCTTGTGTACCTGAGGCCTCCTAAGGGTAAGCAGTTTTTTATTATTATTATTTTCTACATCTGCTGCATTTGGGATTGTTCTCATTTGCTGTAGCTGAAGACTTTGCTGCCCCACTGTTATTGTGGTACTTTTCATCCCATTATAGCATTACAACTGCATGCATCAGTACAGGCTGGGAGCTGACCTGCTGGGGAGGAGCTCTGCAAAGAAAAACCTGGGGGTTCTGGTGGACAACAAGATGGTGATGAGCCAGCAGTGAGTCACTGTGACCAAGAAAGGTAATGTTACCCTGGGGTGCGCTGCACAGAGCATGGCCAGTAAGTAAGGGAGTTTATGTTCCCCCTCTGTTCTGTTCTGCCCTGGTGAGTCTACATTGAGATTATTATGTCCAGTTCTGGCCTCCCCAGTTCAAAAAAGACAGAGCTCTCCTAGAGAGAGTCCAGCAGAGGGTCACAAAGGTGACAAAGGGCCTGGAGACCTCCGGTATGAGGAGAGGCTGAGTAACCTGGGTCTGTTCAGCTTGGAGAAAAGAGGGCTGAGAGGGGACCTGATAATGTTGATAAATATCTGAAGGGAGATGGGAGGCAAATGGGTAAGGCCAGGCTCTTCTTAGTGGTGCAAAATGAAAGGGCAAGGAGTAATGGCCTAAAACCTGAGCATAGGGAGTTCTGTACTAACTTGTAGAAGAGCTTCTTTATGGGAAGGGTGGCAGAGCACTGACCAGGTTCCTCAGGGTGGCTGTGGAGGCTCCTTCTATGGAGATATTCAAAACTTATCTGTGCCACCAGTTCTAGGGAGCTGCTTTATTAGGACTCAATGATCTCGAGGTCCTTTCCATCTCCTGTGCTTCTGTGATGAGCGTGGGGAGGAGCACAGTAGGAAATAACACCCTGGCATGGCACCAGCTCAGCTCCAGTGTCTGCTGCATAATTTACGGTGAGAGTTTCTCCTTGGTGACAATGCTGCTTTGTTATATCGGGGTTAAAAAAAAAAAAAAAAAAGAAAAAAAGCAGCAACAACAAAAAAGCACCACTCAGGGAAACCGGTGTTCGGGTGAAAAATCAGCCCTGATTCACACTCCGTGGTCAGGAAGCTCAGCGGTGCGCACCAGCTGGGTGGGATCAGGCTGCGTTAATCCCCTCCCTGCTGCCAGCCTTTATAATCCCCTCGTGCCGTCCCTGCCGGCACTCAGGGGTGTGTGGTGGGATGGCCCAGCAGCGTCGCATTCAGCTCAGCACCCAGCGGCCCATCAGCACCGTCTGTGTGCTGGGCACTGAGCTGTCCTTGGACATCCAGGGGTAAGCAATGGGGAGTCCAAAAGTCTGCTTTGGGGTTGCATTATTTCCTCTTTTCTCCTGCGGGAAGTAAAGCTGGGTTAAGCGAGAAGAGGGTAAAAATAGAGGTACATGGGTTGAGCTGGGGAAAGACAGTGCTAATGCATTCAGGTGGGCTTCCCAAGGGGGTTCAGCATCCAAGAGAATGGGATTGCTTCTGTTGGGATTTTCAGCAAGCACAAGAAAGGTATTTCTTCTCCCATTCCTGCTGGAATTTTAGTATTGAAAATGAAGATATTGCTCCTTTTGCTCCCTGGGGCTTTCAGCACCTGCTATGGGATGGCAGCACTACTCAGTGCTCAGAATGAATGGAGAAGTTTGCAGCCTCCATAGAGAAACAGATTTTGGGTGCAAAATCCCAAAGCCAGATGCAGTCTCCATCCAGGCTCCAGAACTCCACACCAGGGGCTGCTGTGCTGTCCCAGCAAGAAATAGAAATATTTCCTTGTGTGGGTGAATACAGAGTTAACCATGGGGGCATAGCTTGCTGGGGCGTTCCCTGCAGTCATGCATTTGTTTGGCCACAGCCTGGTTTACGGCAACAAGTTTTGCTTTTTCTTCCATTTTCCTTAAAGCTTCAGCTTGCTTTAGTTTTGCTTCTTCGGGTTACTTTGTGCTGCCCCAAACACACCCACTGCCCCGTGGATGACAGAAGCATCGCAGCACCCAGGGTTGGGTTTCTCCCCTGCTTGCAGGAGTTCCTGCCCTAGCAGTGCCCTCTTGCACTGAGCACTGCATGCTGCAGCCTGCCCATTGCCTGCTGGTGCTTCCTCCATCCCCATTTGCTTCCTGCACCCACTGTGGTTTTTCTGTGCTCCGAAGGGGATGCATTTGTTTCTATGGGGTGAAATGTAAATGACTGGGAGGCCTCATGCCATAAGAAAAGAGCTCGGGGGCTTTGATATAGTTTAATAGTGCAAAATTTCTTGGGCTTGAATAATGTGGAGTTGGGGACGTTTTGCAAGACTTGTTGCAAGTTTGTTGCACATTGCAGGCTTTATTTCACTTTGCAGGAGTTATTGTGGTTGCATTTTGTAGAATTTGTTGCCATTTGTTGCAACTGATCATGGCAGGATTTGTCACAATCAAATGCTGTAGTTTTTTTTTAGGTTGAACATTGCAGTTACAGTTACAGATTCATTACAATTGAACACTGTAGGACTTCTTGAGGTTGAATGCTGTTGGGCTTATTGCATTTTGTGGGATTTGCTGCATACTGCAGGATTTGTTGCAATTGTACATTGCTGGACTTGCACCACTGCAGCGGTGCCCCAGCAGCTGTGTTCCCCCAGGTCAGCACCCAAGGATGCCGTCGCCTTCCACGTGCAGGGCACACCAGGTGTGAAAGTCTATGTGGTGCATGAGACACAGAGCGTGAAGCTGCCCTCCAGTGTCACCCGCTGGCCCTTGGCTGCTGGCACTGAGGTGCTGCTCACCATGGAGGCAGTCAGCAAGGACGTCGGGGATGAGAAGGTGGGTGACAGCAGCCCAGCAGCACCCAGTCCCTCACTGGGTGATACTGAACTGGTTGGCTGTGACATCACAGGTCAGGATTTCCTATTTTGGTGAAGCCAGTGCGGTGCCGGTGGGCAGAGCCATGCTGTATCTCACCTGCGTGGGTAAGTGACAATATCTGGTCCCCCAAAGTGGTGTCTCCATGCCACCTCTCCACTGAGCACCTGTTGTCTCTGCAGAAGTCTCACTGGACGCTGACACTGGTCGCAGTGGGTCGGTCAGTAGGACGCTGGTGGACAAGGTAATGTAGTGAAAACAACAGACCCCAACCCCATGGGTGGCCCCAGTGATGGCCCCAACTCTGACTGTCTGTCCCCAGGCCACGTGGACGTGGGGTCCTGATGGGCATGGTGCCATTCTGCTGGTCAACTGTGACCGAGATGACCCCAAAAACCATTTGATGGGTGACAGCAGCGAACCCCAGAGCCAGCTGACAGACAGTCGTGACACCATCGTGCGCTCCTACGAAGGTACGGTCAGCTCCTTTTTGCTGCATTTCCTCTTTTTGGTGACTTCCTCCCCAATTTATCCTCACTGTCACCCCAGACCTGAAGGACATGTCACAAATGGTTCTGCGGACCCGTGGACCACGCACCATCTTCACCAGCCATGGCCTTGTCCTACACGTGGGTTTCAGTGATGCTGATAAAGTCGGCGTGTTCTACGGAGGCAGTGAGTGTGGGATGACCCCTCTATGGGCCCCCCTATGAATCACAGAATCCTTAGAGTCGGAAGGGACCTCTAAAGGTCATCTATTCCAACCCCCCTGCAATGAACAGAGACACCACAGCTGGATCAGGTTGCCAGGGCATTACCCATCCTCACCTTGGAAGTCCCCAGGGATGGGGCATCAACCACAACACTAGCTAACCTGTTCCAGTGCCTCACCACTCGCACTGGAAAAGCCTTTTTCCTCATATCTAACCCAAACCTACCCTCCCTTAGCTTGAAGCCATTTCCCCTTCTTCTGTTGCCACAGACCCTGCTAAAGAGTCTGTCCCCTTCTTTCCTGTAGCTTCCCTTTAGATACTGAAAGGCTGCTATCAGGTCACCTCACAGCCTTCTCCAGGCTGAAGAGCCCCAGCTCTCTCAGCCTGTCCTCATAGGAGAGGTGTTCCATCCCACGGATCATTAATGATGGTGGGCAAAACAAGAGCGGACACCTCCAGAATCCCAAATGCATCCCATGAGTTTGCTTTGTTCCCAGTGGTTCAGTGGTGCACCCGATGGTAGTGGTGTGCTGCTGTGTCCTGGTGTGTGCATGATGCAACACTAAGCTGCTCCTTTTGCAAGGAGCTGAGAAATGGAGGTGGAATGCTACAGTGCAAGGTGGGTGCTGCTTGTGTCCACAGACAGCATCGCACTGGAGGAGTACAGGCATGTGCTGGGGGGAGAGAAGCTTGCCTATGCTGTGAAGCCCAGCCAGCACCAGGAGGAAAGCATCTTCTATGTGGAGGGGCTCGCCTTCCCTAACGCCGGCTTTTCAGGGCTGATTGCGTTCCATGTCACGCTGCTGGAGAGCCCTGAGAAGGTGATGCCCTAAATCGCACAGGTTTTATCTACAGATGGGGTGAGCAATGTCTCAATCCCTCTCCCCCCTTTCAGGGCTTGCTGGAGACGCCAGTTTTCACTGACACGGTGGTGTTCCGTGTGGCTCCATGGATCATGACACCCAACACGCTGGCACCACTGGAGGTCTTTGTGTGCAGGTGGGTGCTGGGGGGGTTGGTGGCTGCATCCCTCCAGGCTCGGCTGCATCCCTGTGCCTCCCTGGTTTTATTTCCCAGTGTGGAGGACAATGAGGACTTTGTGGCGGCTGTCAGCGCGCTGGCTGAGGAAGCCAAGTGCCCAGTGACCATCTGCCCACTGCCCGAGAACAACAACGACCGCTGGATCCAGGTGGGTGATGTGGGGTTGGGGCCCTCGGGCTGTGGCTCCACGGCACTTCCTTTTCCCTCTGCTCCCTCTGCAGGATGAAGTGGAGTTTGGCTACGTGCAAGCACCCCATAAAATGTTCCCAGTGGTCTTCGACTCACCCCGTGACCGAGGCCTGAAGGACTTCCCTGTCAGGAGCATCCTGGTACCTAACTAGAGTCCTTCAACCCCTGGAGTTGGGTTTCCTGGTGCTAGTGAGGAGTGGTGTGTGCTGTGGCAGTCTGCAAAACGATAAGGAAAAGAATGAGAATGAATAAAAATAAGAGTGGGGGTAAGAGTGGGAATAAGAATGAGAATACGAGTAAGAATAGGAGTAGTAATAAGAGAAGGAATGGGAATGGGAATAAGAGTAGGAATAGGAATGAAAAAAGGAATAGAAATGAGAATAGGAATAGGAGTGGGAACAGGAATAGGTGTATGAGAAGGAGTAAGAGTACTGTTAAGAATCAGGAAAGGAATAAGAACAAGGATAAGAATCCTTGGATAAGGATAAGGGCAGTGGATGAATGATGGGCCTCAGCAGGTCAGGCTGATGGTTGGACGTGATGATCCTGAAGGTCTCATTCCAAATGTGTTTGATTCTCTGAATCCACAATAGGGTAAATTAACTAGTAGGAAGGAGATAAGCCAGGTCACCAAGGGCAACAGTAGCACCGTGCTTCAAGGTTTGGCACTCCCAAGGCTCAATGCCAGCTCTGTTTTCCCCCCAGGGCCCCGATTTTGGCTACGTGGCTCAGGAAACATCAGAGAACATCTCCAGCCTCGACTCCTTCGGCAACCTGGAGGTCAGCCCACCAGTGACGGTGCACAGCAAGGAATACCCGCTGGGCCGCATCCTCATCGGCAGCAGCTTCCCAAGGTGGGAGGTGGAATTTTGGGGTACACGACCCCTGAAGGCTTAGGCTGAGGTTCCCATTCCCTGCACTTAGGCTTGGTGGCCGGCGCATGGCCAAAGCAGTCCGGAATTTCCTCGCTGCCCAGCGGGTGCAAGCACCTGTGGAGCTCTTCTCGGACTGGCTGCTGGTTGGACACGTTGACGAGTTCCTCAGCTTCATCCCTGCACCGGATCGGAAGGTGGGCAAGTCTTTTATGGGGTGATTTTTTTTGGGGGGAAACATGGGGTGAGCTCATATTGGTCTCTCCATCTATAGGGCTTTAGGCTGCTGCTGGCCAGCCCCAGCGCCTGCTACCAGCTGTTCAGGGAGAAGCAGGAGATGGGCTATGGGGAAGCAACAATGTTCCAAGGTAGGGATGCTGTGGTACCTCACACCCCCCCAACAAACACTGCCCTCCTGACACGGGGTAAGGCTCCCTGCTCTGTGTTCAGGGCTGAATGGTGTGCCCCAGCCGAGCATAAACGAGATCCTGGGAAATGAAGCACTGCACGAGTTCAATGACTACGTGCAGGTGAGGTCCTGCTGTCCATCCTTCCCCACCTGTCACTATGTCCATCTGTCCACCTCCCATTCCCTCCATCTCTCCATCTTTCTGTCCCACTGTCCCCCCTCTCCCCTTCTCCTCACCCCTATTCCTAACCCCATTCCCTGTCCTGTGTCTCCTTTCCCCTCCTTCTCATCTCCCCATCTCCCTGTCACTGTTTCCCAGGAACTCTGTTTCCATCTTTGTCTCCCTGTCTGCTCCTCTCCCCATTTATATCCTTGTCCTCCCATCTCTGTTCTTCTGTTCCCATCGCTCTCTTGTCTTTCTTCCCTCTCCCCATCTCTGTTCTGTCCTGTTCCTCTGCCCCCTTGTCCCATATTCCCCCCACCCACAACCACACCGCCCCCCTCAGAGCTGCATCAGTTGGAACCGGGACATTCTGAAGCGGGAGCTGGGGCTGGTGGAGCAGGACATCATCGACATCCCGCAGCTCTTCCAAGCTTATGCCCAAAACAGAGCCGTGGCCTATTTCCCTGACATGGTAATGAGCAGCTCAGTGTGAATTTAGGGCTGCACGTTGCAGCCCTTTGTGCTCTCCCTGTTCACAACTGGGGTGAGGAAACAAGTTCTGGTCCATCTCCAGGTGAACATGCTGGTGCTGGGCAGACACTTGGGCATTCCCAAGCCATTTGGGCCGCAGGTGGATGGGCAGTGCTGCCTGGAGGAGCGGGTGCGGGCACTGCTGCAGCCCCTGGGGCTCTCCTGCACCTTCATCAATGACTACTTCTCCTACCACAAGCTGGCTGGAGAGGTGCACTGTGGCACCAACGTCCGCCGCAAACCCTTTGCCTTCAAGTGGTGGCGGATGGTGCCCTGAGCTGCCCATTTTCCCTCTTTTTTCCCCCCAAAATTCCCTTCTCCATCCCTGCAAGTGCCTTCTGCAGCAGCTCCCCCAACTCCCCTTGGAAATAAATGAGGGCTGTTTGCTCCCAGCCTCCTGCTGAAGTTAAAGACATCTTTAAATGGCGTTTAGTGGGGTGATGCAGTACTCTGCATCAATGTATATGGGGGGGAAAAGCATCTGTGTGTTTAACAATGCATGCATAAAAATGCACAAATAAACACATGTGCGCAAGCTTGCAAAATGCATGTGCATGCATTAAAAAAAATGCCCAAAGAAAGTGCATGTAAGTGCATGTGCTGCTTTACAAAGTGGGCATGCATGTATGGGAATATGAACGATAAAACTACACAGAAACAGCCGTGCCAGTGCTACAGCAGGAGGGGTGCACAGAAATCAAGTCAAAATAGCCACATGCAGAAAGTAGAATACACACACTGGAACAAGAGACAGAAGTACGAATACATGCATGTAGAACTAAGTGTGCATGCACAAAAAGACGCATATATATATATACATGCTGCTGCACTTGCGCCCTACTTGCAAAATCAAAGGGGGAACATGGGAAGAGCTGGGGATGGAGGATGGTGTTAGCAGCAGGATGGCGCCCCCTAACGGCTGCGGGTTTGCTGGTAGGGATGTAGGCGCTGAGCGCGCCGCGTTGGGGGGAACAAGGACGGTTCCCTCCGTTCTAATTAGAGAACGCTGTCAGGAATGAAGGTGAGGAACCTCCCACCTTCGTGGCGGTTGCTGGGGGAAGCCTTTGCCGAGCGCACCGCTGCTCTGAGCCATCAGCGGGGATGGGGTGTGCGTGCAGCAGGCGACAGGCGTACACAACGTCCTTTATTTCAACATTTACTCCAAGAAATATAAAAAAAAGAAGACAATGACAGCACTAACCAGGAACCTGCTGCTTCGCCTAAAGAGAACACTGCTCTGAGAGCGCTGTGGTTTATTATTATTTCATGTTTCCAGCCTCCTCCTTTTGCTGGGATGCAATGGAGCGCAATGGGACCTGGAGCCCAAATTGCTTTTTTAGGGGGTGAAAATGGCTTTTTGCTGATTTTCCACCCCTGTTCTTGGGCTGCAGCAAGTTTGTGCCCGTTCGGGCTGGCAGCTGATGGGGATGACCCTGAAATATTGCAGGTAGAAAAAAGTGGGGATAAGGTTCTAAAAGCCCCATCGGGTGCTGTACGCCCTGACCTCCTGCAGCACATCTCAATATTGCTCTAAAAAACAGTTTGACATCTCTGCCCTGCTGCTCTTCCTGTCCTGGAAGTTTTGACTCTAACACACCAAAATAAGCCCCAAAATGAACCCTAACCCCAAAGCAAACATAAAGAGCCCCCCCACCCTACCCCCCCTTTTTTCCCCTCCATAAAGTACTGCAGAGCTCCCCACACGGCTGCACGGGGGGAGCAGAAAGGGATTAAAAATAATCAAAATAAACCCTAAAAACTAAAAAATAAGGTAATAAAATATCACCCTTGGGTTGTGTGGAGGCAGAGCTGGGCTCTGCATGTAAAAGGCACCTCGTTTCTCCAGCACAGTGCACAGCGTCGCCCCAGGAAGGGCTTTTGGCAGATACCAGGCTGAAATAATAATAATAATAAAAATAATAATAATTAATGGGGGAAAAAAAAAGAAAAAAAAAGAAAAAAAAAAAAGAACCAAGGGAAAAAGCTTACACGATGCTTCAGGGCCCGCTCTTCATACCTGAGATTGCCCTGGGATGGGCAGTGGGGGTTTGGGGAATCTGCGGGTTTGGAGGCATCCAGCTCAAAAAATGATGCTGGGATGGAGAAGGGAGCACAGGGTCTGTCCCCGTGGGTACGAGATAACACAGCTGGTCCCACATTCCCAGAGGAACAGGGATGCTGAGGGAGGAGCCTGGGAAACACAACCCTAAAATAACAGCACCCAAAACAGAGGTCATTTGTGAAAAATGGCCCCCAAAATTGCCATGTAGGGGAAAATGAGAGGTTTTACTGGTTGAGTTTTGTTCCAAGCCCACAACCAGAGAAATTTGGTAATAAAGATAGAAAATAATGTAAAAATCTATGCCTGTCCAGGTGAACCCAGCACACCCCTTTCTGTGCGGAACAGCAAAAAATGAACTAAAAAAAACCCTAAAACCCAACAACTAAAAAAGCCTGGATGTGCCAAAAGGTCCTGCGAGGGTAGGGGTGGGAAATGGAAAAGCCACGGGGAAAGGTCTTGGCCGTGGAAGGGGGAACCCAACGCTTTGGAAATGGTCGGAGAACAGGCAGTGGAGCCGCGGGTCGCCCTCAGATGGTGCGGGGGTTGTACTCCGGCAGCTTGCGCAGCTTCTCCTTCTCAGCATCGCTCTCATCGCGGGCGATCACCAGCGAGTGCGCATAGCCCATGGCCACCTGCAGGGAGGGGAGCGTGAGCCAAAGTCCTGCTCCACAGGTGACAGCACTGTACAGGAGGCACCAACTGACAGGGGGGAGCATTGCACAGTTGGAAACATGGCTCAGGTGGGAGCACCCACGGGTGGGAGGAGCTGTTGATGGGCCCAGCCACTGCTAGGGACACAAACGTGTTTGGGTCACTGTTTACCTGCTCTGTGTAGATCCCATCCAAGGTCTTCACCTCTTGGGCAGCTGTGGACGACTTGGGCTTGTGGTCCCCATAGCCCTGGAAGATACAAGCACAACCCCAAATAACTGTAGTGGGCAGACATGCAGAACCTCAGCTCCAGATGTGAGGGGTACAACTGGGTGGTTTAGTGCCGTAAATCCTTCTTACCAGCTCTCCAAAGGTGGGAGATGGGCCCCAGCTGATGGTACTCTCATCCGCTGCCACGATGATGCTGCTCTTCCTGCAGCACGATGCAAGGTGCTGACTCCAGCACCCTGCACCAGCAACCCCCCTCCACTCCAAAACTACAACAGGGAGATTTTCTGGGGACCATCACTCACCCACAGGCCAAGCTGCGGATCTTCCAGCCACACAGGTCCTGCACCGCTTTTGGGTACATGGTGGACTCGCGGGAGGTGTTGGTGGCACCCCAGAAAAACAAGCCACCTGCAAGCCGCCAAGAAGACACATTAGGGCTGCTCCTGTCTGTGGCATTCTGTATCTGTGTGGATTTGCTCCAATCAACTGAAATTAGGGACGCAGGGCGGCCACTCACCGGTCTCACTGACAGCAAAGGAGCACGTATAGCCAGCGTAGATCTGTGCAGCTCCTCGGCCTGGGAAGTCAAAGAGCTTGACCAAGCGTGGCACCATCTCGTCCTTCTGCTCTGCGTGGCCCAGCCGCCCGTAGCCACCAAAACCCCAGGAGAAAACACGCTTCTGGGAGTCCAAGACAAGCTGTCAACAGGGGGATGTACAGTGAGCAGGGCTGTGCGCAGCTTTGGCATTGCTGATCTGTTCTTAAGTAAACACTGCAAACTGAAGCAGGGAAAGCTGGCCAAAAGGGATGCCTTTTTTTTCACCGCAATAACACATTTGCAGAAAGCAACGCAACGATAAAAAGTGAAGGGCCAGCCTGCTGACTGCTCACCGTGTGGTTGGCCCCACACGCCACATCCCGCACCACCACGTTGGGGACGGGCAGGATCTGCCCATCTTTGGTCTTCTCAATGAAGATGGCCACGCGGCGAGGCACCAGCTCGCAGTCGTACTCTATGCGCTGTGCTCGGGCGATGAACTTCCCGTCTGAGTTGTGCCCTACACAAGGACACACCAGCACTAATTCACACACCATTTACCACTTGCAAAACCCCTTTTGTTTCACGTTTGCATCCCGTTTTTCATTTTTATTTACATCAGCTCTGAACCCATTTCAGAGCTGGGAAAACTGAGCAAAGCAATGTTTCCTACCCCCAGAACCCTGTAACAAACCAAACCTTCAGAAAACCACCTCAAAACGTGGCCATACCCAGCTGCCCGTACTCTGGGCACCCAAAGGAGTAGAGGTTTCCTTTGCAGTCCATGATCATGCTGAACTCAGCCCCGCAGGCCATTTTGGTGATGGGTTGCCCATTGTACATGATCTGTGAGAAAGACAAGAAAAAGGCAAAAAGTTGAACTTCTGGGGAGAAAGAACCTCTGGGAGCTCAGCCCCATTCCCTCTTGATTTTCCTTGGCCACAAGCTTCCCTAAAGCATCAGGTTTTCACCCTATAATGTAACAGGAGACCTGGCAGGATACGGCCCACAATCCTACAAAATTGGAACAGCTGTTTTTTCCTAATGATATCATTTTCATGCTGCATTTTTTGTCCACCCCATTTCAAAGCATCTTCAATGGGACGTCCTTACATGCTAATGGGGAACACCACAACACCCTAATGGGGTTTGGGCTCAGTAAATGCAAGAATGTGCTGCTTTTCACCCCCCTTGAAAAGCACAGAACAGAGCAGATTTACCTGCGTAGGGCTTGGAACAGCATCTGTTTGGTTCCCAAGACCAAGCTGCCCCATTTTGTTCTCCCCGAAGGCATACACAGAGCCACTCTCTGCCAACCAAAAGTAAGGAAAAAAACATGAAACAAGGGCATAAATCAGCAGTTTTGGGGCACTCTGCTGAGGTTTCCCCATACCTGTGAGAGCCAGCGTGTGGTTCCGGCCGCATGCTGCCAGCACGATGGCCTCACTGCCCAGCACCTCGATGAGCTTGGGGGCTTCCACACGCTTTGTGTCCCCATGGCCCAGCTGTCCCTTCTCGTTGCGCCCTATGGGAATCATTGGGGTTTGGGCCGCATGCAGCATTTGGCATATTTGTTTTTAAAAGGTTTTGGTGTGTAGCTCACCCCAGCTCCACAGCTTGCCCTCAGCAGTGATGAGGAGGCTGTGAGCAGCACATGGTCCCGAAACCACACTCCGCACCTGAATACCTGAGAGACACCCATACCTGTGTGGCCCCCATAAATTCTGGCCCAGGTTTCGATATGCAGCTGGTGGAGAAAAAACAAGAACAAAAGGAGGTTGCACAGCATGAAATGATTTTTTGTTGTTGCTGTGTTGTATGATGTTTGGTGATGCAAATGCAGCGCATTTTGCTCACCTTGCTGCTTAGGCACTTCTTTGCGGCCGATCAGGTCCCAGTTGGTGGCCCCAAAGATCAGGAGCTGTCCTCTGCACTTGGAGCCCTCAAGTTTCTGCAAGGGGCAGGGAGGATTGTCAGACCTGCAGCAGTGTCAGCCACGAGGAGGTTTTTGCATGCAGGGTGGATGTAGGGTTGCATCCAAGCTTGCGACCAAATGTCATTTCTGAGCCAAACTGACAGGGACAAGGGGGATTGTTTCCAGTTTTGCATTAAGACTGCCAGCGTACGCTGCACGCAAGCACTGCATCCCAAAAAGGAGACGCATACAAAACTCCCATTTCTTCAGCTCCTCCTCCTTACAAAAGGGTCTGGAATTGGGGGGGCTGCTCTTTGCAGGATGGAGCATGGACGTGCACCACCTCCAGTTCTGGCTAATGGTTAATGATGGCTTTTTCCCATCAAAAGGATGATGCTTTGGAGAGGAAAGTGTGTGCAGCACCAACTGCGGACACCTTAGAGGTGCTCTGGGGCAACTGGGGATGCAAATAAGATGCAAATTTTGGTACGGGGGCAAGCTGGGAGCACAAAGGGCTGCAATAAAAGGGGGGCAAATCTGGGGATGCAATGAAGGTGTGAGTCGGGGTCATTAAGGGAGGTTCATGATGGGATGCAATAAAAGGGAGGCTAAGCGGGTGCAATAGGAGTGCATTATGGGGTGCAGTGGTGTTGTGTTAGAGGATAGAATGGCTGTGCAATGGGGGTGCATTACAGGGGTGCAGTGGAGGGCACTGGGGGTGTCACAAGGGGGTGAAAGGATGAGGGCCAAAGGGTGCAATGACGGGGATACATGAAGGGGACCACGGAGGGTAAAGTGAGGGGCCCACGGGGAGTTGCTATGAGGAGGTGCACAGAAGGGGTAAATCAGAGGGGTGCAAAGGGGGGTGCAAAGCCGGGGTGGATTAAAGGGATTGCAATGCATGCATCAGGGGATGTGACTGGGGTGCAGCTGGGGCTGCGGGGATGCAAAGCAGGGGTGAATCGGAGGGATGCAAAGGGGAAGGTAGAAAAGGGAGTGCATCGGGGGGGGGGGGGGGGGGGGAGGGGTGCGCTGGGGGTGCACGGCGGGGGGATGCAATGGGGCTGCAAAGGGCACACGGGCAGCGCCGCTCACGATGCGCTCCTTGCTGTGTTCGGGCTCGCAGATGACCACTGCCTGTCCCCGCGCCGCACCGCCGGGCCCGGCGCCCAGAGCCGAACCCGAGCCGGGCGCCGAGGGCCGGCCTGGCCTCCTCCCTCCTCCTCCTCCTCCTCCCGGGCTGCCGTCCCGCGGCCTCCGCTCTCGGGGCGCCTCGTCGTCGCTGCTCCCGCCGCTGCTCCCGCCGCCTCCTCCGCCGTTACGAGGCCTTCGCCTCCCTCCCGCCGCCCCGGGCCTCCTCCTGCCCGGGCCGGGCTCCCAGGGCGGCCCCGCCGCCTTCCTCCGGGGCATGGCGCCTGCGAGGGGCGGCCCCGGCGCCGAGGAGAGCCGTCAGGCCCGGCCCCGCGCGGAACCTCCCCGTCACACCGACACGGCCCGGCCGGGAATAACCCACCCCCCCGCCATCACTGCGCCCCGGGCCTGAACGGGCAGCCGGGGGAGAGCGCCCCACGGCGGGGGGTCTGCGGCACGGAGGGCGGTGCGGGGGGGCGGGGGTCTCACTTCACAGACGGGATAAGGAGGGGGAGGAGAGGGATATAAAGGTGCCGTTTGGTAGCGGGGGGGGGGGGGTGAGGAGAGCTGCAAAAATGGATGTTGGAGTGGTAAAATGGAGGGGGCACAAAAGGGTGATTGGGAAAATGGGGCAAGGGGGTAAAAGGGGGTTGGGGGGCTATGAAAAGGTTTTGGGAAGGGGGTGGGAAAGGGTTCCTAAAGGGTGAATGGAAAGGGGGGTAGAATGGGAGTGTGGGGAAAAAGGGGGGTACAAAAGGTGGTTTAGAAAGAGGAATGGAGGTCAGAGGAGCCACTGGGTGTTTGCAAAGGGATGCAAAAAGGTACAAAGGGGTGATTTGGAAGGGGGGGGGGCGTCACTAAATGGGGTGATTTGGAAGGGGGGGGGGGTCACTAAATGGGGTGATTTGGAAGGGGGGGGTCACCAAATGGGGACTTGTAAAGAAGGGGTGCAAAAGATGGGGTGCAACAGACGATGTGTAAAAGGAGGGTAGAATTGTGGGGGATGTTAGGAAAAATGGGGTTGCAAAGGAGCGATGTGCAAATGGGATTGGGGTTGAAACGACGGTTACAAAGGACGGCTGGGGGGGGGCAGCAGTCTATCACATCACGAACCCACGCATCGCACCCCCCGCCTGCCGTGGAAAAAAAGACTCGGAGACCATCGCCCCCCCATCACCCCCCCCCCCCGAAAGAAAAGCAGCGCTCCGGGGGTCCCCTCTCCTCTCACCCCTCTCACCCCGCACCCCACACCTCGATCGCGCCGCCGCCGCCTCCGAGCGCTCTGTGTCTGTTTGCTGGGGGGTCCGGGGGGCGATTTTGTTTTTGGTATGGCCGAGTCGGGGGGAAGGGGGAGATTCCGGTGGGGGTGGGAACGCCAGAAAACAGCCCAAATGGGGCTGCAGGAAGAGCAGCCCGGGGTGCCCGTTCCGTTCCCCCCCCCCTCGCCCCCCGTCCTTCCCCTCCGTCTGCCCCCGCTTTTTTCCCCCTCTGTAATTGATTTGAACAATGGGATCTCTGTCTGTCTCTCGCTGCACCACGTGGATCCGCCTTCCTTCTCTCTATTTTATTTTCCCCTTTCCCCCCTCATCCCCCCACTCCCTTCGGCCCCCCGACTCCATGCCCTCCCCCCTCCCTCCCCCACCGTTTGCAAACCTGGTTTAGAGCGAAGGGTGCAGCATACAGACAGCACCGACCCCGGGGCCTTGCAATATTTTTGGTGGTGTTTCCTGTTGCAGGGAAAAAAAAAAAAAGGAGGTTGTGTATTCTTTTTTTTTTTTTCTCCCCTTCTCTCTCTTTCCTCCCCCTTAGAGCCCACCCACCAGATGCACTTAAAATGTAAATAGGAGCCGCCAGAAGAAACGCCGCGCTACAAAACAGAAACACATGTACGGGCAGGAAAAAAAATGCAAAAGAAAAAGAAAAAAAGCTTCAGAGAGGAAGAGGCTGCAAAGTCCGGCGGTGCACAGACAGCTCCATCTTTAGGACAGGAAGACTGCAGGAGGGTGAGAGCCGTGCGCCAAGGGGTTCCCTCAGTGCATGGAGGATGCTGCCATCCCCCTGCTTGCAAAGTTGTTTTTTTTTTTGCTTTGTTTTTGTTTTATTTTGTTTGTTTTTTGCTGAGGAAAGGTGCATCATGCACTGCCTGATGGCAAAGCACTGTTGGGCTGAAAGGTAGTACCCATAAAGTCTGGTTTTTTATTTAGGTGTAAGGATGCACGTGCTCTTCTTAGTGCAAAAAGTTTTGCTGCCACAGTTTATTGCATCCCTTGCAACCTTTATTGCAGATGGAGGATGCACTCATTCCCCTTATTGGTGTTTTTTTTTGTAGGAGTAAAGGTGCACTCCCCCCTTTTCTTGCAAATCAAGTATTTTTGCAGAGGACAGATGCATCATTCATCTTGTTAGCTTTACAGGAAGGAAGGTACATCCCTCCTCGCTGTTAATGAGATTTTGCCAAGATTTCCTTTGCAAAGATTTTGCAGGGGGTGTGTGCATGCGTGCTCCCCAGCAGCTGCATCTTCACACAGCAGCAATGGATGGACAGTTCTGGGACCTGCTCCCAGGGGCTGGTGGTGAGCGATGCCTCGTGCACCGCTGTCTGCAGCTGCTGCAAAACACTGCAGAGGGCCAAACCTCTGAGGCACCTTGTCCTAACTCTGATAGAAGTCAGCACTGGAAATGGAAAGATGTTTGCAGGAATGCAGGGACCCCGTTCATCCGGGGGTTCCAACCTGCAATCTTAAAGCTGTGATTAAAAATGTGGTCGGAATTGATGATCTTTGAGGTTTTTTCCAACCTGGGTAATTCTGTGATTCTATGAAAAGAATGCTAGCTGCTCGACTCCAAAAATGTGTTTTTTTTTCCCCAAAGTGCTAATGGAGTTATAAAGGGGTTGAGTGGAGATTTCAAGGCACAAAGTGAATCCCATTTCTTTAGGGCTTTTTGCCCCTACTTTGGCCGGATCCCTGAGGACCGCATGGAGGAATGCTCAGCTCCCAAGAGTCTTTCCCTTTTTGGCAAAGGCGGCCGCTCAGGTTGCGTCAGGCCGATGGTTAAACTGTTTTTTCTCTGGGATGAGGACAAACTGGTCCAGCCTGTTCTCCCCAAAGGCTGCTGGATGGGGAGTGACTTCACCCCAAATGCCCTCACATGGGCTCTGGCAGCCCCCTCTAGATCCATCTGCAGCCGTTGGACGCCCAGTAGGTGATGTTTGGGGCAAGCCCAGAACTTCAACAAGTGCAAAGCAGAGGGCTTGCAGCACACTGTGCCTGCACTGAGCACCCAGTGCCCCGCTCTGCCCTGGGAATGGGGTGGGTGCAAGCGTGGGAACTGGAGCGCTTTTTGATGTAGGTGTGTGCAGTGCATTTAGTAGGTGCAGAGG
This sequence comes from Excalfactoria chinensis, assembly GCF_039878825.1. Lineage (NCBI taxonomy): Eukaryota > Metazoa > Chordata > Aves > Galliformes > Phasianidae > Excalfactoria > Excalfactoria chinensis. Next base: position 6,228,129 of record NC_092844.1, read on the forward strand.
CATGCAAACAGCCTGCAAAAGTTTTGGTATTTGGGGACCACTTTGACAACTTTTGCCTTCATTGCAGCCATTGCAGAGCGCTTTTGGGTGCCCAGTGGACGGCTTTCAGCCATTGCTGCAAAGTTTGTGGGATGACCTTTGGAGAAGCTCCGAAACCTGCGACTTACTGTGAATGCACGTGAAAACAGAACAATACAAAAAGCCCAAGAAAAATTAACTTGAATTTGCACTGTGGCAGCTGGGATGCTGTTACTCAGCCCTGTGTTGGGGGCAAAGTCCTCACTGCTGCATTGCTCTTATTCCCACATACAGCTCTGTGGGTGCAAAGCAGCAAGCGGCGATGCCATTACCTGCAGCAAAAGGTGGTTCTGGCTCTTGAGTCACCCAGAGGGCACCGGTACTGATTATATATTTTTTTGCAGGGCTTGTCCATCCGGTTGGGGCTGGGACCGGCCTTGCAGCCACCGCCTGCATTTGCAAGAGGCGTTGTGCAGAGGTGTGGCAGCGGGCTGTGCTGGGGGGGGGCCTTTCCTGTGCTGGGAAAACAGCCCCAGTGCTGATGAAACAGGTGAGGTTGGGGGGGATTTTTGTAGAGATGCAGCATTAAAAGCTTGTGTGCATGGGGTGGCCTTTGCATTGCTTTGACTTATTGGGTTTGATCAATGTGGGGTTTGGGGGGGGGGTGGGAGGAAGTTGTTAGGATGAAGCTTGTGGTGAGTTTGGTGCTGAGATCTGACGGGCCAATGGCAGAGGGTGGGTTGGCAGTGATTTGTAGTGTTTGGTCGGGGTTAGGAGGCATCGCTGTCTGCTCCAAAACATGGCTGTGATATTTCTGAGATGGGGTGGAAAAGGACTTTTCCCCTCTGCTTGGAGCCAGGATCTAGCAGCTGCCCTGGGAATGGGGACAGCGATGAGGCTGCAAATCCTGCGCATGGCAATGCGTTGCAGATTTGGGGAAAATACCCTCAAAATTGGAGCATGGTGCACTTCCTGTGGGTAGTAGCTGTGTTTTGGGGCTGCAATCTGCAGCAAATGGCTTTGGGGTAAGAAATTTAAGGAGAAAATACTTCTCTCTTGGAAGTTTGGGAACGCACTCTGTAACCTCCCCCCGCAATCCCAGCTTTGCACCGGGCTGGACTGGGGGCTCTTTTTGTGTACTCAGCAGCAAGAGAGTTAACAGGACTGCAGGGTACAAAGGGTTAAAAGTCAGTTTGGAGGGGGTGGGGGGCAGGTTGGATTGGTGGCAATGAGGATGTCAATCAGCGATGCTTTGGGAAAAGAGAAGGGAAAGGCGGGGGTGGGGGGAGCTGCCCAAATCCCAGCATCCCTCGCTGCCCAGCACTCCCAGCCCCGCCAGCCCCAGCGCCGCCTGCTTGCGGCCCCAGCTGGGAGCTCCGGCGCGGCCATGGGGACCGTCCTATGGGGCTGGAAGGGCTGCGGGAAGACTTAGGGCGCCCACCGCCTGCTGCCGCCCCGCTGCCCTCCTGCTTGGCCGATGCGGACACAAAGGCGGAGGAGACGCGGCCTTCCCAGGTCAGCACAGCCCTCTTCCCTTCCTCCCTTGCTTCCTTCTTCCCAGCCCCTCTATGTGTTTATTTGCACTTATGCATACCCTATGTGGGCATAACCTTACGTTTATAGGAGAGAAGTGGACCTTCTGTAACCAGGAGGCTGGTCCCTACCCTCCTTTTGCAAGCAATTGGGGTTTGCTGCAGGAAAAAGCTTTCCCTTTCTATTCATTTATTATTGCATATGGATGTATAGGATTGAGAATAGGGAGGGAGGGAAGAGGAGGAAGATGCTGAGCGTTGGCCCTTATTGCAGCAGCACAAAGCGATTCCCGCACCCATTTCTGTTGTATTTCTCCCTGTTTTTTGCGCTGCTTGCAAACTGTGCAATGCTTGTAGCCCCCCCAGCGTGTAAGCAAAGCATTGGGGTGCTGTGCACCCACTCCTGGAGCTGTGCTGCTTTCGTGGCGTAATTGAATTGCAGCATTTGCACCCACGCATGGCTGCCTTGTTTTGACGTTTATTTTTTTCCTTTTTTTTTTATCTTCCTTTTTTTTTTTTTTTTTTTTTTTTTTTTTTTTTTTTGCAGGCTTTGAGCAGCCCCTTTATGTATAATACTCCTCAATGATTATTTTCACGCATCCTTTCCTAAGGTCAGCAGATACAAAGCTTGGTGCTGATTGCATTTTTCCTGTTTGATTTTGGTTTGTTTTGGAGGAGGGTGTTGCACTGAGGGGGGATGGGTGTGTGCTGCAGAGACACAAAGTTTGCAAAGGAGCTGGAGATGTGTTTTATTTCGGAGCTTTGTTTCAGGCAGCTGCTGTGTGTGCAAAGCAGGATTTGCCCCAAATATTGGGGGAAACAGGAAAAAGTGGACAAACAGGGCAGGAAAAAAGGCTTCTTTTGGTGTGCTGGGATACATGTTGTCCCCCTGGCACTGATTTTGGGAATGCTTTGTGTGTGTTTTTGTTTTTATAACGGCTCATAATTCTGGTCTCCTTTTTTCTTGGAGGGGGGGTGGAGTTGGGTTGTATTTTATGTGCTGCATTTTTTGTGCTGCATTCGCACTTGTCGTGGTGCACGTTGGGCGAGGAATGAATTTTCCGGTTGATCAAAGATACTGAAAAGCAAAATCAAAAGGAAAGTGGGAACAGCGCAGCGCTGGGTTGTGGGTTCTGCTTGGAAACAGCAGTGGGGATGGGTGCTCCAGAAAGAGCTGTTCTGAAGCAGAAATGCAGCCACTGCTCGGGAGGAGCTTTTCCCATACAGCAAAACCTTTTGGCCAGAGTGAGCTAATAAGAAAAGGGAAAAAGTCCTCAGTGCTCAACGTCCCTTTCTGGCCGCTGCCACCAATGTTTGGCCCCCAAACTCCAGGTCTGAATATTTGGAGAAGATGGGATAAGTCTTCCCCATTTCGCTCATTCCCAGACTGCACTTTGCTCCCTGAAGCCCCTACTGTGAAGTCCTTACATCCCTGCACCTCACTGTGGAGCTGTGAGGATTTCTACACGTGGTCCTTAAGCATGGACCCAACTGCTTAAACTGTTACAGCACCCCCATATTATATCACATCCTGTATATTTTTTTAGAGCTGATGCTTAAAGCAAACTCTGCTTGCATCTATTGTTGAGGTCCCCATCTTATCTTATAAGTTTAATATTTTAATGAGATGTGGATGATGCTTTCCATGGAAATGCCCCCAGGTTTCCAATTTGCACCTCTATTTTTGGGGTGGGGTAAAGCTCAGTTTCCCAAAGGCAGCCCAGAGGTGGCTGTGGGACGCAGAGATGTGTCCCATGGGCGGGAGGAAGCAATAAGGAGGTGGATGAGGAAGTGGCAGCGGATCCTTATTGCTGCCCACACCCCTTTTTATGGGTGATTTATGGGCTGGAGCACCACCTGCTGCTGTTCTGTGTGTTTGCTCAAAGAGCTGCGCTTGGGATCTCAAGGTCTGCACCTGGACATCCTTTTGCCAGTGCTGTCACCGCGAGCTCAAGCCATGCACTGACCCATTTGTACTGGCAGGAATTGGGAACTTGTGGGGTGGAGGCCCCTTTTTTCCCTCTTTACTCCAAGAAGGGCTTTGGGGCCACGTCCTGGGCTGGCAGCCGCCCCATCAGCTGGGCCCTGTCGCTCGGGCACAGAACTAAAAATACTGAGGCTGGGTGCCAGTGTCGGGAGGAGGATGCTGCCTTTAGCAGCTGGCCCTGCATTTGTGGCTTTATTTAGATCCATCTTTATTTATTTCCCCCAGTTGGGAGGGAGACGGTGGCACGCTCAAGTAGCTTTAAATCCATTTTTCTAAGGTATCATTGCAGTGTTACAGTGGGTTCCTCCACCTTGCTCTGTCCCGTCTGGATGTGTTTTCTCAGTGAGATGCCTTATTGGGAACAGGGTAGGAGCAATGCCTTAATTTCATCTTACAGAAAAGCAGTTAAAGCTCATGGCTGGGCTGGAGCCCTGTGATAGCAATGGGAAAATAACCATCCCTGGGACACATGGGCTGATGGGAGATTATGTCAACGGTCAAAACAGTAACTGACCTTATAGTGGGATCAGACCTGGGCTGAGCGTCGCGCTGCCATCCTTCTCCCTGAAAGCAAGAAGCATTGGTGTGCCGGAGCCAGGCTGCAAGCAGAGCTGTTCCCGGAGCATCTTTTTCTGGTGCCCAGGTGGTTTTTTTAATACTTTGGTTTCTGGGAGGCACTTCTGCGGGGGATGTGTTTTCTATTGAGTCTCGGTTTGCATCCATAGGGATAAAACTGGAGCTTCCCATCCCCAATGGGGCGACATGAACTTGTAAAAGGGGGTATTTGCAATGGACTTGGGCCATGCTTCCCATTCCCACAGCACCCATAGATGCCCAGGGCTTGGGGTTGCATAGGGCACTTGTGCACATGGGGAGGATTTGCTACTGCTGTTTGCAAGAGGTTTTGTGTCTCTTTTTGCAGGTGAAATGCAAGACTGAGTAGTTTCTTTGCAGCATGGTGGTGGCATCTGTTGTTCACTGGGTAGTGCAGCTTTTAGGACCCATTTGGGTCTTTGCAGCTTTTTTGACATATCTTGCCCTGCTATGATTTCTCCCCCGTTGCATTCTCCCTTGGGCTAAGGGCTCTGCTCTGCCCTTCCTCTTCCTCCTGGTGACCTTTCGGGGCATCTCAAGTTACTGGAGCAGACAAACCATCGATCACACAGAGGATGTTTTGTTCTTCCCACTCCCTGAGCACAGCTCAGTCCTTCAGGACGAATATCTGAAGCTGGGAGGGGGCTGAACTTGGCCATGCATGGGTCATTTTGGCCACATGCATGCATAAGATTGATTGGGTGATGCAAACTTGCTGTGCATCTGAGAGCATTGTTCTTGCTTCCTTGCAAGGTTTTGCAGCGTTGGGGCAGGACTATTTCACTGTAGGGTCCTGAGGGATGTCCACTGGATGAATATGAGGTTGCGCTGTCTTCTGAATCCATTTTTCCTTTCCTTTCCTGCAGGAAGGGCTCAGGGAAGGGCCCAGGCAGAGTGTGTGAACCCCCTGTGCTATGGCTTCATCCCAGCTGCCCCCCTGCCCCACAGTAGGTACCGTCCTTGCTTCGCAGCCCCCCAGCAAGCTTCCCCCTGGTGAGGAGGACCTGGGTGAAGCCTTCGACTTTGAGGACAGTGATGAGGAGGAGGAGGACGAAGATTCAGCCACTGAGCCAAGCAGGGCAGCAGTCCTTCAGGCCCCTCCTCGCAGGCACCGTGCCGCCAGCTCCAGCACCGGTGAGGTCCCGTTGTTTCCCAAGTGTCCACTTTGGCTGGCCAAGCTCACAAGCTCAGCCACTAACCTGATTTCTCTTTGCTTTTTCCCCCTACAGAGGGGCTGGTGCCAGAGATCCAAGAAGGGTACGTGTAGTTTTGGGGAGAAAATGCCATTCTGGGGGTCACCCCCTTTCTTAGCGTGTCTCAGCCTGGTGCTGTGCCTCAGTTTTACCATTTTATTCCCATTGCTTCATGGCTGCTTATAAAAAGACTGGGAGCACGGAGTCTGAGCTTGGAGCATGCAGGAGTTTGGGGGCGTTGCGGGGGGATTTCAGGGTGCCTGAGGTGGGTTTGCACACAGACACATCGGGGGAAGGTACGAATCTGACAGTGAGGAATATGTACAGCATGCAGCAAAATGGAGCATCACTGGAGCATCTCACTCCTGATCTTTAGCTTTGTGTAGAACAAAGATTAAAAAAAAAAAAAAAAAAAAAGCCTTTTTTTGATGCTTGTGCATCAACCCTGCATAGTTTTTTTTAATTGTTTTTTTTTCCTCAGCCAGCCCTAACAATGGGGTCTCCAAGCCCCAGAGCAGCAGATGTGCAATATGATGCAATAGAGCCGGGCACACATGCAGCAATGCTGTGTCCAAAGGGTCAATATCTATAGCAACCAGTGGCTTTATGAACATCTGGGGTGAACAAAAGTGCACAAGCAGCTGTCAGGATTGCTGCAAAGCACTGTGTTATATTTGCACTTTTTTCTTCCTTGTATTGAGCTGCATCCCTCCCTGGGGGAGTCCCTGTTTTTCGCAGTTTGCAATTCTGCTGCTGGAAAGGTGGAGGCATCCCACCAAGTTTTTAACACGTCAGCTTTTCTGTTGGTGCAAAACTTCCTCCATAGGCTGCAGCTGAGTCTTCACCCTGAGTGAGGTGGAGGCTTAATTATGCTTAATTTTGGCAAATGGGGGTGAGCCTCTCATGTTGAGGAGTGGAAGGATTTGGGGCGTGTGTGCACAGTGGGGTCTACTGCAAGCTCCTTTTGATGCACTTGGGGTTTTACACTGATGGTGTCTTTGCCTTCTCCACAGGCTGCAGGAGGGGGTGAGCAATGGGGAAACCTGTGAGGACCCCCCTGATATCAGCACCCAGACCTGGAAGAGGAGAAGCGGCCGCCGAGGTGGGTTAAAACACCCAGGGTGAGGGGGAGAACAGCTTTAACCCCACATCCCAGCCTGGCTGTGGGACTGGGGAACAATTTCCCCACCGTAGCTGGATTTTTGGGTGCTGATGGGGATTTCTGGGGCTGTTTTCTGTTTTTCTTCCTCTCAAGGTGAGCAGTTTGAGTTCACAGCGGCAGAGGATGATGTGATTTATGATGACGTCCCCTGTGAGAACCTCGATGTCAACCAGGATGGTATGAACAGCCCTTCCTCCCCAGATCCTCTTCTAGTTGGGGGCTGTGCACCCATTTCACAGATGGGCGAACTGAGGCCATGGGAGCAAAATCCACGTACTGTACTGCTAGAGGGATCCACAAAAGGGAGAAAAAGCAGAAAACCAGCTGGGAATATGGGGTTACAAACCCGCAGGGAAAAGCAGGATTTTGTCTGACAGGGCGCAGCCTGATCTACGAGGAGGTGCAGCGGGGCGAGGAGCTGGGCTGGAGCTCCAGTGAGTTCGAGAGCTACAGTGAGGAGTCGGGTGAGGAGAGCAAACCAGAGGCTGAGCCAGCCAAGCACCGGACCTCCTTCCAGCCCAAGGTGAGGCTCTGTTACTTATTCTCATTTATTGATTTTTTTTTTTCCATGTGTTTACCGGAGATGTCTCAGGGCTTGCTCTGCACACGCTCTCATGTGATGCACAATCAGCACAGCGGCGCTTTTGGATTTGATTTCTCTATTTATCCTTTTCCTTCCCCTTTTTTATTTTCCCTTTTGCATCTCAATGCACGGCTGCTGCTCCCTGCTCACTCTTTCCCTGCCAGATTATGGGAACCTACCACCCCTACTGTGCTGCTTTGGAACGGTTTCATGGTTTCTCCTTATTTTTTTAATTGTGTTTGGCTTCTCACCTGAATCTCTCTTCTCTGCTCTCTCTGCACCCTCTGCCTTCTCCTCCTGCCTGGTTTGCTTGGGGCTCAGCTTTCTCCAGACCTGAATAGACTAAAGGAGAGATACGCCAGGACTAAGAGGGACATTCTGGCTTTAAGAGTTGGGGGGAAAGACATGCAGGAGCTGAAGCAGAAGTATGATTGGAAGGTACTGTCCCTCCTCGGCCCCTTCCCTGAATTTCCCAGGGGGGAGAAAAAAAACCTCTCTGTAAGGATATGAGTGCAGCTGTGCTCAGTTCAACCCATTTTGTCTAGTGATGGTTGGAGACACGGGATCATCCATCACTATCGCCTTCCCCATCCCATCTGCATCCCTCCAGTAGTTTTGCCCCTGATCTGCCCACCCCATCAACTCTTTGGGTTTTTATTTTTCAAGGGGCGTTTGGACAAAGCGAGGTTCAGGTGCGCTAAGTGCAGCGGAGAAGGTTTTACCCCCTACAGGGTTGGGAAGGAGATAATTGGGAGTGGGAGAGAAACTTATTGCAAAGCCTTTCTCTGCCTCAGAGCATTCAGGTTGGTAGTTTGCATCTGGTTTATGCCAGGAGTTTCTCAGTTTGCACTAAAACTACTGCAAGTCCAGGTGCAAATTCCTTATGGCCTTAATCACAAAATTCTGCTGCAGTACAACCATGTCGCACTTCCCTCCCTTTCTTGGCTTCGGCTGCATGCTCATGCTTTGCTGCGCTTCTTGCAAGCTGGCACATCACTCTGTCCCCATAAAGGAGACAGAGGTGGCTCCTTGGGTGCTCAGCCCCCTCCTTTCTCAGCTTCCCCATCAGTCTCAGCCTTCCTGGGGAGGAATGGGGATGTGTGATGTCCCCAAGGCACTGTCAGGGGGGACACAGTGCTGCGTGACATTGAGCATCCCAACCTCTTTTGCTCAGATGACTCAACTGATGAAGGCGGCCAAAAGCGGTACCAAGGATGGGCTGGAGAAGACCAAGATTGCAGTGATGAGGAAGGTGACCTTCCTGCACCGTAAGGAAGTGCCAGGTGAGTGGGGTGTCCCCTTCCAAGCTTCTATCAATCTATCTAGAATCATTAAGGTTGGAAAAAACCTCTAAGATCATCCAGTCCAATCTCTGACCCTTCATCACCACGCTCACTAGTCCATATCCATTGGGAATCTACCTTGTTCTTTCTCCAGTTTGTCTTCTGCATTTCATGCTTTTTAATTCTCTTTCCCCCTTGCTTATTCTGATCAGCCCTCTCCCTGCCCTTCCCAAAGCATCCAGCCTGTGGGTGTCCAATTTGCACATATTTCAGGACAACACCAGCCCAAAGAGTATTTGGGCAACGTAGGAAATGATGAATTTTGGGTGAGATTTGAGGTGTTCTGCAGTGTTCCTTATCTATCCCATTAGTGCTGAAGCCCTGCTTGGGGTGTGAACAGATCCTTTCCCTGAAGATAGTCCCACAGCTCTACTTAATTTTGGTGGCGCATTATGCCCTTCCCGTCCTTGGCAGATAAGAAACAGTCCTATTTTCCAGCCAAAAGAAGGAAAACTGCACTGTTTTGGGGTATCCAAAATATGATTCATACCCCATAGGGGATGGGGAGCGTAGGAGAAGGGTGAAGGAGGCAGAAAAGCTACTACCCGCCCCTGGCATCTCAAGGGGGTCACTGGAGCATTGTGGACAAGGTAGGATCCTGCTAGGTGGCCCCTCTGGATCCATTGGGGCCACTGGGGATCTGCTGCGTGTGCTGTGTCCTGCTGCCAGGCTGTGGGACAGTACCTTGGGGTGGGATGATGGCCAAAAGGATCCTCTGAGCATCCCATATGCAATGCTGGTTTTAGTGGGGGGGAAGGCACCCCGGATGGCCCCCCAGAGCCACCAGCGACGCATTGGGATCCTCCCTTCCAAAATTAGGGAAGGAAAAAGGTCACCCGGGCGGCAGCGCCCTCCCCTCTGGTTATTTATATGCACAGCGATGGGAGCGGGGTGCTGGGGGCCGGGGTGGCTGTAGTGGGGCCAGTGACTGCAGCCATGTGGAAGAGAAAGCCATCCCTGCCCCATGACACTGTGATCCGCTCACCCTCCTCTTCCTCAGTTGCTTCGGTCTCGGGTAAGGCAGGACTGGATGCCAGGAGGATTGTTGTGCTTTTGCTCCGCACTTTGCTTTGTGTTGCTGCTTCTTTTGTTTGCCTCTATGATCAGAGCCATTCTTGAAGGAAGGAAACAGAGGGGGTTCCCTAATGTGGGATGCTTTCGGGGGTGGATTTGGCCCCTTCCCACTGGGATCTGACAGCGCTTCAGCTCACAGAACCCTGACTCATGCTGGTGTCTGGTGACAGCTGCAGTGCTTGAGGGCAGGCAGTGCAGGCAGCCATAACACCCAGTCAGAGTCCCTGCAGCATCCCAGCACGGCCCCTTCTAGACAAGGGCTGTGCTCACCACCAGGGAGCTTGCAAGAAGAATGTGAACTAAGTTTGTTTTGTTTTGTTTTTTGGTGGAAGGAGACTCAGAGGAGGAGGACACAGGCTTCCTGGAGGTCACGGTCTCCGACATGAAGCACCCACCGCCCGAGCTTGGCCCCATGCCCACAGGGCTCACCCCCCAGCAGGTGGGTGCTGGGTGGCACGTCCTTCACCTTCCCTTTGAGCATCTCAAACAATACTGATTTTAAGTGAGCACAAAGCGGTGTAACTGGGGTCGCTTCTGCACTGGGTTTCTTTTCCCCTCCCCTAATTCTTTGCAGGTGGTGCGGCGACACATCCTGGGCTCCATCGTGCAGAGTGAGCGCAGCTACGTGGAATCCCTGAAGCGCATCCTGCAGGTGGGGGACCCACTTTTGGGGGGTGTTGTAGGAGTATTGTAGAGGGTTTGCGGGATGCTGATGTTCTGCTGTTACTGTAGGATTACAGGAACCCGCTGATGGAGATGGAGCCCAAAGTGCTGAGTGCCAGGAAATGCCAGGTGGTGTTTTTCCGCCTAAAGGAGATCCTGCAGTGCCACTCCATGTTCCAGATCGCCCTCTCCTCCCGTGTGGCTGAGTGGGATTCTGCTGAGAAGATTGGGGACCTCTTTGTGGCCTCGGTAGGAGGAGAGTTGTGTGCCCTTTCCCAGCAATGGGGTTGGAGGATTGAAGTGATACAACCTTTGTGGGCACTCCCAGCCTAAGCATCCATAGCCCCATTTTAGGGTGCTTCACAGCACTAATCCTGCTCTTCTTCCCTTGCACCAAGTTCTCCAAGTCAATGGTGCTGGATGTCTACAGCGACTACGTCAACAACTTCACCACTGCCATGTCCCTTATCAAGAAGGCTTGTCTCACCAAACCTGCCTTCCTCGACTTCCTTAAGGTCAGTGTGTCGCAAAGGTAGGAACGTGCAGCTGCTGGTCACCATTTTGGGTGAAGCCCTCCCCTTTTATTTCTTTTTGCTTTGCTCCCTGTAGAAGCGGCAGATGGCCAGCGCTGATCGGGTGACGCTGTATGGGCTGATGGTGAAACCTATCCAGAGGTTCCCCCAGTTCATCCTTCTCCTACAGGTATGGCTGACCCCATGCTTTGCACCATACTTTGGCAGGCACAGTGCTTCGGGGGGGCTCACCAATGGGCTTGTTTTGGGGATGGCAGCCTGCTTGGGGCTTGTGGAAGGATCTTTGGGGCTTCCCTTATCCCAGTGGGGGATTTTTCTCCATCACAGCTTGGAGCTAGTGACACTGTGGTGATGTTTTGCCCCCACAGGACATGCTGAAGAACACCCCCAAGGGCCATGCGGACCGCCTGTCCCTCCAGTTGGCCCTCACTGAGCTGGAGACGTTGGCTGAGAAGCTCAATGAGCAGAAGCGCGTGGCTGACCAGGTGGCCGAGATCCAACAGCTCAGCAAAAGCATCAGCGACCGCAGCAGCCTCAGTAAGGTGCGTGTTTTGGCCTCACTCCTCTTCCTCATTCCCTTGCAATGGGAGTTTTAGGGGCTGGGTTTGCAGCTATCCCCTTTGGTTGGTGTTTGCAAAAGTGCTGAAGTTTGGGGCTCCCAGGAGGGACTTTTGGGAAAGCAAAGCTCTTGTTTTCCCTGAAACAACAGCATTTAGCAAAAATAAGCCTGCGACTCAGGAAATTTTCATCTGTAGTCTCCTCCCCTCCATCTATCTGCTTGATTTTGCAACCGTTGGTGGAAAACCCTGCACCAAACTATTGCAACACATCCTGGGCTGCGCTGGAAGCACATGGTGGCCTCTGCAGCCTGGCCCTGAGGCCAGCATTTAGGGACAGAGGACAAAATAAAACCCAAAAGGGTCTGCAAAGGGGGTCATGATGATCCTTGAGGACTCTTGGCTTTTGCCAGAGTGGAATTCACGTGCAGAGTAGTTGCATTGTGGTGCAAAGGGCCTGTGCAGAGCTGGAGCATTTTGCACAGGCATTTCTTCAGGACTTGGAGCTATGCGTGCCCCTGGGGAAGGGAGAATCTTTGCATAGGGGCAAGAGGCACACGAGAGCCCTGGAGCTGAGCCCCTTACCTGCTGTATCCTCCTGCAGATGCTGAACTCTGGGCAGCGGCAGCTGCTGCTCTGTGAGACACTGACAGAGACAGTGTACGGTGACCGGGGGCAGCTCATCAAGTCCAAGGAGCGGAAAGTTTTCCTCCTCAACGATATGCTGGTCTGTGCCAACATCAACTTCAAGTACGTGCTAGCAGCCCCAGGCCACTCTGCAAAAGCAATCCCACCAGCACCTCTCCCCTTCCCCACTTTTATTTTGGGCTTAGAGGGGTTTTGCTAGCCTTACCCCCAAACTTCTTAACCTTGCCTTGGAGGAGGAAGTCCAAATTTGGGGCTGTTTTGGCCCAAATCCTTGTGTTGAGCATCTGTGCAATGATGCTATGGGAGCTCCCTGGGTTTTGGGGTCTCGTGGATTGATGCTGATAAGGGATAAACCCTCTTCTTGCCCCCAGTAATGCATTTTTATTAACACTTTCATCCCCCATCCAGGCCAGTGAGCCCAAGGTAAGCACTGAGTGTGGCTTGCTGTGTTTGTGCCCCATGTTTGGTTGTGCAGGCATGTTCTGGTGCACGTCATGGTTTTGCAAGCTGTACCCACCGTCTGCTTTTTCAAGGGGGATCCAGTGGGGTTTGCAGGATGAGCAACACCAGCTGCCAATTGATTTCCTATTTCACATCTTCCCTTGGCAGAGGCCAGCTGGAAATTAGCAGCCTGGTGCCGCTGGGCCCCAAATACGTGGTGAAGTGGAGCACGGCCCTCCCGCAGGTGCAGGTGGTGGAAGTGGGGCAGGAGAGTGGTGCCTATGACAAGGACAACGTGGTTATCCACAACGCTGGTGCCAAGAAGCACGCACCCACCGGGCCAGCCTCGCACAGTGAGCACCTGGCCTTGAGCCGCATGACTGGGGGGTGTATGGGCAAGGCTACTTCCAATCCTGCATTTCCCCCTTTTGTTTTTCCCCCAAGATAAAGTCTACCTGGGGCCACCGCGGCTGTTCCAGGAGCTGCAGGACCTACAGAAGGATCTGGCAGTAGTGGAACAGATCACCCTGCTCATCAGCACACTGCACGGCACCTACCAGGTACCAAGTGCCAGCTCTTTGGCAAAGCTCCCACCATTCTGGGGACCCGTTTTGGGGGCTGTTGCTGTTTTGGGAAAAAACCTGCTAAGCCTTGGCTTGTGGAGCTGCAGGGGACTGACTTGCATGCTCTGTGCTAGCCCCATGGATATCTGTCATCCAGTTCTAGCATGATCATTTGAGAAAGAGTGACCTTTAATTTCCCTCCGAACCTAGGTCGTTCAGTGGTTGGGTAGGTGGTGGTTGGTTCCTGAGCTCCTCAGCTGATCTGCAGATGGATCCTGGGGACTCAAGCTTCTGAAGGTATTTCCACCATTCCTCTCTTTCCCTCAGAACCTGAACATGACAGTGGCCCAGGACTGGTGCTTGGCCCTGCAGAGGATGATGAAGGTGAAGGAAGAAGAGATCCATTCTGCCAACAAGTGCCGCCTCCGTCTCCTACTGCCTGGCAAGCCAGACAAGTGAGTTCCCAATTCTGGGAATGGATGGGGTTGCTGCATCCACACCAGAGAGGAAGAGGAGGAGGATGAAGGCGACTTAATGACTTCCCCCAACAGGTCTGGCCGCCCCATCAGTGTCATGGTGGTCTTCATCACTCCAAATCCTCTGAGCAAGATCTCCTGGGTCAATTGCCTACACCTGGCCAAGATTGGGCTGCGTGAGTACCTGCTGGAGTGGTCTTGCTTCTAAAAACAAAATCTGTGAGAAGGGTTTGCATCCTGGTGGCTGAGTTGGGAGCAGGTACAAGGTGGGATGAAGGTGATGGGTTTGGTTGGCTGGAAGTAGGAAATGGTGTTTCCTTCCTCAAAGTGTTCTGTGTTTCAATGCTCTTGAGTGGTGTCTCTGGGATGCTTGGTGATGGATCTCAGCTTGGCCATATGCTGTTGCTGTCTTTGTTCTGTTTTTCCCGTGAAATATGGCAGATAACAAGGGAAGAATCCTTCCTCCTGATACCTCCATGTCTCTGTTCCCATTTAACACCATGAGTCACTTCAGGGGAGGAAAAAAAAAAAGAGTTTAATGGTGGAAAAATCATTTGAGCCCGGGGGGGAATCCGGGCACTCAAACACAATTTCAAATGATTTTTGACTCTCTTGTTTTGAGCAGTTTGTGTTGTTTTTAATCTGTGGTGCCTGGGGGATAATCCTGGATCCGTGAGTTAGAAATGAAAACACATTAATGCCTAATGTGAAGAAATGCATTAGGTTTTTCCTTCCATATTTGTGATGGTGTTTTTTTGGGGGGAGTTGTACTAGGGGGTGTTGGTGCTACTTAACATGGTTGTTTGGGCAAGAGCTGGAGAAGATGCTTTGATGCCCACCATGGATGGGTAGTTTCTTGCAGTATTCCAAACGCTGGTGTTGGGGTGGGTGATGTTGCATCTCCTGCTGCACCCAACCATGCTTGTTTTGGGGCTGTACTTAATCTACTCTGCTCTCTACAGGGGAGGAGAACCAGCCGGGCTGGCTCTGTCCTGAAGAAGACAAGAAGAGCAAAGCTCCCTTCTGGTGCCCCATCCTGTCCTGCCACATGCCTGCCTTTTCCTCCAAAGCCCTTGATCTGCAGGTGAAAGCTCTGTTCATCTGCCATGTAGCTCTTTCCCCTTCTGCTCCCTTTTTAGTGGCAATAGATGGAAATCCCATGGTGGACAGGTTGGGAGGGGATGGCCATATTGCATGCCAGAAATTGGCACCGTCTGGTCTGGCTGGGGGACAAATGCAAGGAATACAAGCTGGGCCATTGGTAGGGTTTTGATTCTGGGGCATGCATGGGGTAAATGCAAGTGTCTCCTACAGCTCAGCACTGCCGTGCACAACCCTGTGCAATCCTCACTGTTGGGTTTCTCTGCCGTCAGCACTTCGTTGCCTCAGGGCTACCTCTGGGTGAGTACAATGGGGCAAAACAAAACTAGATTTGGGTTATTTCAACCCTCAAGATGCTAAAACTTAGTTGTGATCCCCACAGGTTGGGGGTGGCCAGGAAGGTGCGGGGGGACAAGTGGAGATCTTCTCCCTCAATCGCTCGGTGCCGCGGACAGTAAAATCCTTCCCAGTGGCATCGCCGGTGCTGTGCATGGAGTACATCCCTGAGGCAGCTGAGGGGGACTCAGTGGGGTCTGAAGAGCCCCGAGCAGGTGCTGAGCAGCCCCCTGCAACTCTGCATCCCACTGTTTGCTTGGGACTGCGGGATGGCAGGTGAGCACCAGTGTGCAGTTATGCATATGCTGGGATGTGCGATTGTGCTCCCGTAACCCTCTTTTGTACACAATCACTGCAAAGGAGCACTGCACCACAGTTTTGAAGCAGTGATCACCAGTACCTCCTGCGCTGCATCCTGCTCTTGCATTTTTCCCATTAGCATCTCAGTGTACGGCAGCGTGGACACGGGGACGCAGTGCCTGCTGACCTGCAAGAGCCCTGGCATGCAGCCGGTCCTCTGCCTGAAGCACAGCCCTGAGTACCTGTTTGCAGGGCTGCAGGATGGGACAGTGGCTGCATACCCCAGGAACAATGGTGAGGACAGCAGCCTTGTTCATGCTTTGCTGTGACACTCCAGAAAAGGGGAATGGGATGCATTGGGTGTGCTGGCTGCTAAAATAGTGCTGGAAGCACCATTTTTGCACCATTTCATCCCCTGCTTTACAGTCCTGAGTGATGGTGGGGGATGGCATTTTGCATTGGCACAATGAATAGGGCTCAATTTGGGCCCTGCAGTGTAGTCTCAGTGGCCAACAAGGGGGAGATGCAGCACCAAAAGTTTTGCTTGGAGGGTGGCACTTGAGGACTTCCTTGGAGTTGTTTCCCTGCTGTTTTTCTGTTTCATCACTAGAGGGTAGAAAAGGGCCTCAAATAGCATTCTTATCTGGGAAAAAAAAACAACTTGTTAGCTCACAATCTGCAGCAGGAAGCACCAAAACTGCTTTGCAGTGCATTTTTAGGGGCTCTGCACCCCACTTTCCCACTTAACAAGCATGCAGGCAAGTAAATAGCATGGATTTGATTTCCCCTCCATTGCGCAAATGCACATGGAAGGCAACAAGCTGCTAGCAGGGTTGGGTTTTTTTTTCTTCTTCAAAACATCTATTTCCCCCCCCCTAATTCTGAGCCTCTTTGTCTCTGCTCTAGGGGGGCTGTGGGACCTGACTGAGCAGCCCACCTGCCTGCCTGTGGGCACTGGCCCCGTGCGTGCCCTCTTGGTGCTGGATGAGACCCTCTGGGCCAGCTGTGCCAACCAGGTCACGGTCCTTGACGCTTCTACCCTCTGTGCTCAGGTACCTTGGGAACATCACCCCCTGTGCCCCTTTTGGAGCAGCTTTCCTGTAACATGTGAGCAGGGATGTTGACTAGGCATCTCTATTTAAAAAAAAAAACTACCCCCAAAAAAAAAAAACAACCCAAAAAAACCTTTCTAACCTTTAATTTTCAAATTTAGTACCTAAACTTAGTTTGCATGTATTAACTGTCATAAATCCATCCTAAAGCCAGCGCTGAGGATGAATAATGCATCAGGGGACTGTATTAGTTTTCTGTCTCCAGTCTTATTTATGGCAGGAGTCAGGTGGGAATTCTCACAAAAGAAAGAGAGGGAGGCACAGTCTGGCTGATGCTATGCCTGATGGCACCGAGCATCTCTATGGGGCGGGATGGAATGGGGTCTGGAGCTCAATGCAGATTGATAGTGTGCAAGCAGCAGCTTACAGCTCCAATTGCTGCTCTCTGCTTGTCTCAGTTGGGTTGGATTCCCTATGGGAACTTGCACTTGTCCTGTATAAGAGCAGGTCCATAAATAGCATCTTGGGAACGTAGCCCCAGGGAATAAATCCCACTGGATGGGAGAAACGGGGAGGTGACCTAAAAAACTTGATCCACCTCTGTTTTGTGCAAGAATTTTGGGATGCTGCACCACATTAATGCTCTCCAGAGAGGGCTCTGTTGCTGGTCCTTTTCTTTTAAAAGCAAAATTTCAAGCCCATAAGGGAAGTCACATTGAAGTGGGTGCATGGTGGTGATTCAGTCCTGCACTCTGCTCACCAGCCTACTGCATTGTGGGCTCATTGCCGCAATGTGGAAAGCTGGAGCTGCATTGCAGCAAGACCCTGGGGTTGCAGTTAAGCAGCAAATCAGTGCCTGGACGAGCATGCACAATGCATGCTGCAGCCACACTCCTGCTCCCAGCGGATTCCCCCATCATGTTAACCCCTAAACTTCCCCTTTTCTCAGTACTGTCATGCTACCAGAGCCTACTTTTCTCCAGAGCACCCCATATCTGCAGACTTGAGCCATTCCCAACCTGCCAACAATGCTAACCTGAGTTTTCATGCCTTATCTGCTGCTTGGGAGATTTTCAGGGAGTTAATTTCCTGGAGATGGTTTCAGGTCCATAAATCCACTGCTCTGCAGTGTGATATTTGGGGTTGAACTCACTGAGAACTCACTGCAGCAGGGAGAGGTGGTAAAATGGGTAGAAAACAGGTAAAGGTGGTGTGGGTTGGGATTTTGGATGTGTTGGGATGTGTCAGAGGAGGATGTTGTTTTCTGTTCCTCATGTTTGGAAGTCAGTGTGAACCACCAGACTCTAAGCAGGTCCTGTGCAGGGGCTGAGTCTTTTCTTGCTGGCTTTTGGTGCAGGAGGAAGGCAGGAAGGTGTTGTCCCACCTTGGTGTAAGCTTGAAAGACACACCTAAGCCTAGCAAAAAGTCTTGTAATGCAGGATTGGGAAAGAGAGTGGTGGGAAAGGCTGAATTTTGCCCCTACAGAAACTAGAGGAGATTGGTGAGGGGCTAAAAGCAAAGAGATTGGTGTCTGCTAAAAGCAAAGCTGGTGAGGAAGGCCAGGACTATCCCACCTTCTCCCCTCCTGATATGAGTCTGCAGCCTTGCAGCAGCCTCTAGAGAGTCCAACCCAGCAGCCTTTTATTGTGATTCCTTCCTTATTTTGACTTCATCTTGATGTTCTCCCTCTGGCAGCAAACCTTTGAGGCTCACCCGGACACGGAGGCCAGTGTGACACACATGATCAAGGCAGGCAGTGGTGTCTGGATGGCGTTTTCCTCAGGTTCCTCGATCCGCCTCTTCCACACCGAGACACTGGAGCACCTGCAGGAGATCAACATTGCCACCAGGACCACCTTTGTCCTCCCAGGTGGGTTCCTCATCTCAGTGCATGAAAAACCTGGGACTTCGATTCTTCAAGTGCCATCCTTGCATCCATCTTGCTCCCATGTTCTTCCGTGCACCCCATCCTTACACCTGTATGCGTTTCTACATGCATGAATGCACCCCATATTTGCACCCTTGCATGCCTTCTTACAGCTCATTTTTGCACCTGTCTTTGCCTGGGTGCACGCACAGTGCATGCACACTTCTACCTCATGCCCTCTGTTCCCACCTCTTTGGCTCTTAGCTGCTTTGGTGTGCCAAGGAAAGGACAAAGCTCAGCCCTGGGCTTGCAAGGTTGCCTCCCCCTTGTTCCAGCTACAAAAAGTTCTAATTGCATAATTAGTGATACGTGTGCTACTCGTGTCAGTTGCTTTTTTCTATTTTTTTTTTATAGGGCGTATTAAAATATTTATCACTTCCTTTTCTTCCTGGTCGAGTGAGCGCTGGGTATTAATGCGTTTTTGAACTCGTGCTCCCTCATCCTTTTTAGCCAGACAGCCCATTAATAAAGTTCTCACTGGGAACTGGAGTTGCATCTCTGCAGATATATTGCTTCACCGAGTGCAACGCTGCAGCACGAAGTCCCTGCAATAAAATATTGATGTGCCATTAGAAGCCTCACTTCTCTATGCTCTTCTTCCTTTTTTTTCTATTTTCCCCTTTATTTATTTATTGATCTTTTCAGCATTTTTTTCCGATGCGGAGATGTTCATGCATGGATGATGCTCAGTTTTGGGATGGTGGTTATCCACTTTGCAAGGGGATGCTGCTGCTGCAAACCTCCTCTCTCCCTTTTTACAGGGCAAAGACACGTCCGTGTCACCAGCCTGCTCATCTGCCAGGGTTTGCTTTGGGTTGGCACCGACCAGGGCATCATTGTTCTGCTGCCCGTGCCCCGGCTGGAGGGCATCCCTAAAATCACTGGTGAGCATCCCAAAAATTCCCTCATAGGACAACATTTGGGCTCTTTGTTAATCAGATCCTGCTGTTTTGCACAGGAAAAGGCATAGTGTCCCTCAATGGGCATGGTGGCCCTGTGGACTTCTTGGCCGTGGCACTGAGCACATTGGCTCCTGATGTGCTAAAAGGAGACCAGGAGGAAGAGGAAGGTGAGGAAGAGAAACCCCCAGAGATGGATGGACCCACACCACGGGAAATAAGGAAAAAAGGGATTTTGTTGCAATACCGTCTCCGTTCCACCTCCCACCTCCCCGGGCAGCTGCTGTCAGTGCGGGACGCTCCGGCTGGGACTGTTACCCCAGAGCATACAGAAGAAGACGGCTCTGTTTATGAGATGGCCGACGACCCTGATGTGTGGGTCCGGAGCCGGCCCTGCACCCGCGATGCTCCCCGCAAGGAGATCTCCTCTGTTGCCATCATTTCAGGGGGCAGAGGGTATCGTAACTTCAGCTCGGAGCCGCAGCGCCGCGGTGGTGATGCTGACAGCACCCTGCTCATCTGGCAGCTCCCACTGATGCTATAGCAGCGGGGGGATGCCTGCACGGCGCCTACCTCAAAGCCACCCTACACGCTGCCATGGGGCGGTTGCATTGGTGCGTGCACCACCCCACCCTGTTTAGTTTTTTTTTAAGGAGAAAGAAGGAAAAAAATAACAAAAGGAAAAGCACCGTAAAAATTGTCATTTTTGACTCCTCCAAAAAACCCCACTTTGCATGTTGGGGAAGGGGAATTTTTAAACATGGGAAGCAATGACCTCCTTGCGGGCTTTGGAGGCGCCAGGGCTGTGCTGAAGGCATTTGTGTGTCTGTGTGTGAATATCTATAAATATATATATATAATGTGTATATTATGAGCTGTATAAAGAAAGAATCTGTATATATTGAAGCACTGGAGATGTAGAAATAAAGAAGAGGTGTGAGCGCTCATTGGATGGTGGCTGTGCTGAAACAGGGTTTTGATGAAATAGCCCTTTTTTGACTATGAATTGAGGATTTGAGGTTACTTAATACTGTATTTTGGGAGCTGGTTGGGGGGCTTCCCATTGGAGCATAGGAGCTGTTTCTGGAGGACAGGAGTCTCCAAGTGCCCTGGTGGCATCTCCCAGCAGTTCCATGATGTGGGTCCTAAGGAGGCCCTGGTGGTGTCTCTAAGCCGTCTTCTCATCTCCTGGTTGTGTCCTGGTGCTCTGTTCTCAGGTTGTCCCTCCCAGGGACATCCAGGTGGCATCTAAAGGTGCGATGCAGGTGGGCAGGATGCAGGAAGGGGGTCCTGGTGCAGACAAGGACCAGTCTCCTGCCTCCATCCAGGCTGTCTCTGCTCTCACTGGCTCCAGGTGACTCCATGGCAGCTCATGGCTCTTCCCTGCTTTGAGTCACTGGGGAACGAAGATAAGAAATTAATGACCTGCTTCCCCAAATGAAGCTCACTGCGTTCCCTCCAGACTGGCTTATGGGGCCAGCCCTCAGTGGGGATTTGGGGCAGGGGATGGGGTGGGCTGCTTAGCCACCAGCAGATGCTTTTTTGGGACACGGGGCTAAGCAAGCAGCAGCCCCACCTGCTTTCAGCCCGGGTGCAGCCGCTGTCTAAATGCAGCCTGACAGCGCTGGAGATGATCCATGACTGTGGTTTATTTCTGGGGCAGGGATGTGCTCTGCAAACCCACGCTGTGGGGGCAGGCTGGGAAAGGGACGAAGCAGCCCCTGGGAGCTTTCAGCCCCCAAACCTGCATTTATTTCCTTGTTCTCATTAAACCTCCCTGCATGAGGGGGTGTCTCATTGTTTGGCGTCGAATGGAGATGCCGACCTGATTTTTGTAAGACAAATGATGGAGGAGCAGAAAATATTTTTAAGGTTTGATGTTTTTTTTCTGCTGTCTCTGTCTAAAGTAGGGTAAAAAAATCTACCAAGTGGTGTGTGTGGTGGGGTGGTAAGCAGTGCAATGGTGCAATTGCGAAGGATGCAGTAGTAAATGGTATATCAAAGCACGTGCCCTATTTGGTCTTAATTCTTCCAAAAATCCCCCAAATGAATGCAAATTCACCCACAGGTTCTCAGTGCAGCCTTATGCAGCAGCTCCATGGGGAGCTCTTGTAGGGCCATGTGCTGCCCATGGGGAGCAGCGGGTTTGCAGCAGTTTACATGGGAATCAGTCTTAAGAAAAAAAAAATGACACGAGGATATCTGTATGTGGTTACACACGTACAGCAGTGATAGGGAGGCGTGTGCTGCACTCCCTCCTCCTATAGATATAAATATATACTTTGCCATAATGAATGCCTAGCAGAAATGGGCTGGCATTTCTGTTTGCAGGGCTGCAATCTCCTGGGTCTGCTGCAGGAGGATGTGATGCCCGAGGAGCTTTGCAGTGCCCCCTGCAAAATTAAAACCCTCTGCAAACTTTGAGCCATGCAGAACTCGTGGGTCAGGCTGGGGAAGGTGCAATGCTGTGGATTTACCTGCTTTGGGATTTGGGATGGGCACAGCCCCATTTCAGCCCCATTCTATTCCCTCCAGCAGTGCCTTCCCACAGCAGCTCAGATGTCTATGATTAACCAAATAAAATTTCCATCTGTTGAGGACTTTCCAGGAGTTATTACCAGCAATAAAACCATATGATGGATCCAATGGGGTAAGTGCCTCCTATTACAAGCAACAGTGACTTTTAAATAAGGTTATGATGTTCCTTATGGCCCTGCCCACCCCATGGGAGAGGCATCCCATTGGAAAAATCCCACTGTTGCACACTTGGAAATGGATCTGTTGGCTAAATGCAATGCTTTGGGAGGTTCTGGAATGCTGCAGCACTTTTGGAATGTAATTTGCAGATGGTGCAGAATGTGCACTGGATTTTGGGGTCTTGCAAAGCTGCTGCTGAGCAGCTCGAACCCCTTAATCTGTTTCTCTTGCAAAGAAGTCAAGGAGCCTCTGTCCTTCATCCATCCCTTTTGCTTCTGTGCTGTGATTGAAGCTGACGAGGTTGGGGGATGCAAAGCAGAGGGTTAACCACTGCACTGCTGTAGCGCTGTGCAGGGATCATCAGGGAAGTAGCTGCTGGAAAGTGCTGGGATGCGGAGCCTCAGTGCTGGGGGTTTTCAACAAAATGTCTACTCCAAATGAGCTGGCAGCAAACAAAAGGGTTTTGGTGCGATTCCCTATGTGCTTTCCACAGGTTTGCATGCAGAGGGATGAGCGTCAATGTGCAAACCGAATTGCAGGTGAGTGCTCAGAGCAGCTGCATTCAGGGGCTTGAAACAGCAGCAGTGGGTATTTCTCACTGCAGCTGCAAATCCAGCTGTTTGTCCCCAGCTGTGGTGGGAGCTGCACTCAGGTAATGCTGCTGCAAGGTCAGCACATTGTAAACCAATGACGTTGGCACAAAAGCTTCAGCTAACCAAGGTAAGAGGGGGGACAGATAGAGAGCAGCACAATAAGCCACCTCCTGCAGCTAACAGGCCATATCTGTGCCCTCTTAATTCCTACTAGTGAATTTTCTCAGCTATTTGAAAGGATTAAACCCAACTGAGCAGCACGGAATAATCTGAATGCCGTTGAATGCTTAACATCCTCAGGAGCATCCCAGGTGTGTGCAAGGCAGAGCTGGAGCATCTCCAGCAAAAGGTGCATCTTGCCGTTGCTTATACTGGATGTGAGAAAGATGCTTCGGGTTCAAAATCCCAGGTGAGATCTGGGGAACATTCGGGGTTTTGACAATGTGACTTAACCCGGCAGTGACACCAACAAGAAGCAGTGGGGATATTTGCACAGGGATGTTGTGCCCCACACTTTTGCAGCTCTTGCTGGCTGCTGCATTTGCTGTTGGAGTGAAAGCAGCACCATGAGCAGTGTGCGCAGGACTGATAGCCACCAAGACTACCCCCAGGCATAGCTGCCAGCAAATGAATGTCTGTTGCAAAACATCCCCTGTGGCATCCCTGCAATGCAAAACCAGCGACCCGCCGGGCTGCAGCTTTTCTATCAAAGCTTTGAAACGTGGTTCCAGCACAGAGAGAACTCGGTCCTGGGAGCGACGATAAAACCCTCCTGAAATCCGTGTTAGTTCTCATGGCTCTGCCCCCAGGGACCCTGCAAGACATCAAACACAGCAGCAGAGAGGAGCACAGCAGTGGAAATAAGCTCCTGTGAAGGCAGCTGGGGCTGAATTCGGGTTCAGTCAGCCCCGATCAGCTCAGCCGCAGCCGTTCCCACTGATGCTCTGTAAGCACTTGGCAGATCCGCTGTAAGCCCACGGCTCCGGGCACTAAATGTTTCTTTTTTTCCCACTTTTTTTTTTTAGATTTTATTTTTCCAGCAGAGCGGGGCATGATCTGCTGCGGGCAAAATAAATACCAGCTGCTAATTGCCTGTGCCAAGCGAATGCCAGACCCGAGCCCTAACAGAGCGATTAACCCCGGAGCAGCGGGATAGCCCTGACCTCTGCTTCCAGCTGACTTCTGCCATGAGCACAGCTTTGGAGGTGCACCTTCAGGGTAAGCCCTGCTGCCAGCTCTGTTCTTGTTGCACACTGTTAATTTGTGGAGACAGCGTAGTGCCGATAATAACCCTATAACTTGGGTTTTGCAGCCCCACAATTGCTCAAGTAGAGCAATGGGGATCATATAATCGTTGTCATAGAACCCTTTGAATTGGAAGGAACCTTAAAAGATCATCTGGTCCAACTGCACGGCAATGAACAGGAGCACCCACAGCTCAGTTGGGTGCTCAGAGCCCTGTCCAGCCTGAGCTTGAGTGTCTCCAGGCATGGGGCACCCACACTCTCCCTGGGATGACCCCATCATCCCCACCCCCAACATTCTGGCACTGTTGGGAGCCCCATATTGCCCTTCCCTAATGCCAAGCTCTCATTCTGCTCTTGGCCAAACCCTGGGGCTTGGAACTAGTAACCTTTCCATGGGAGGAAAGGAAGCAAAACACTTGAGTGATGTCAAAACAGGGGCTGTTCAGCTGTAATTAGCTAAACTAATAATTTGGGCTGTGAGAAGAGCTGTGATTGCCCTCTTCAGTTCTCTTGGATAGGTTTGTTTTTACTCCTGGCTCCACACCCTGCAGCAGCATTTCTGGTTCTGATCCATTTTCCCCACAAGTAATGCGCAGGGGGTGCTGGCAGCCTGTGTGGGCGGCTCTCTGGGAACTTTTTGCTGTATTTAAGCTATAGAACTTGTTCTGGGATGACTGGGGATCATCACAGAATCAAGCAAATATTAACTGCCTTGGTAGCACAAATAGAGGCAATTGCAACCCAGTGGGGTCCCCACCAGCCCCAAGGGTCCCTTTGACTTGACTTGGGCTGCAGTGAGGTTTTTCTGCTCTCATGCTCTGATTAGATGGGGCTGATACCTCATAGCCAGCTTGGTGGCAGCGACTATTAAGCACCAATTTGCCATAGGCATCCTGCCAGTCTCTGTATTTTGGTCTGTAGGTTAATTTTAGGGCAAGCCTTCCCTATAGCTTGAGCAGAGCCCTCAGGACCCACTGTCTAGGATGCTGTTGACTAACCATCCTGTGTCCTTCTCGATGCCCAGCTTGCTGATCTCAAGATGCCATTAAATTGCACTTAAATGCTTTCAACATTTCACCCTGGCACTGCTCAGCTGCTTGTTTGCCCGTTCACACTGATAAACAAGACGAGCCTTCATCCAGCCAATTTCATGGTCTGATTCCTGCACACTAGCATCATACAATAGCGTCCTGTCTAAAAATAATGCAACTTACTCTACATTAAAGGCTGATTCATGATGTCTCTATAGAGCAGTCACTCTGTTACCTTTGCAGGTAGGGGGTAGGGGATTGTGCCGTAGCTGGAGTGTGACTGTATGCAACTTGTGCTGCAATACAGGGATGCTGAGCTGGAGCCCGGGGGCTGCTTTTTTAGAGGATACTTCTACAATGCAAGCATCCTTCTATCACTGCCCAGCATGAAAGGAGCAGTGAAGGGAGTGTTGGATGCTGCAATGCTGGAGTTTCCTCTTCCTGGGGCAGGATATTAGGCAGCTGTTTTAATCAGGAGGTATTGTTTGCAGGAGCTGGACCTCCACATGCCTTGCTATTCCTAGTGATGCACGAGCTGTGCCAGTGAAGGTTTCCAAGAGTAGATGCTGGGGGAGAGGAGGAGTTGCTGCTGCGATTGGGAAACATGCTGGGAGAAGTTCAGGGCTGATTGCAGCCTGTAGGCATCTGTTTTAGCTGCATATGAATGATCCATTCATTGCACTTCTGGACAGCAGCAACTGTGACCAGCATGTATGGAGAAATGGTGTGGGGAGTCTGGCAACAATTCCCTTCTTCCTGGCTTGCAACCATCCCCAAAACACAGCTTTGAGCTCTACAGCCCACCCCAGATGGAAGTGCGGCTTCAGCAGCTAATGAGGCTCACTGAGCAACTCGTACCCTGGAGAGGAGGAAAAAACTGTCGAGAATTTATTAGCTTAATTACATTTTCCTAATACGGTTGACCCCAGTTGCACAGCAGAGTGCTTATCAAAGCTGTAATCTGCCGGACATTATTGAACTCTTAATGAGAGTTAATTGGTTGACATTCCTCCTCGGGATGGACATGGTCATCCCCAGGAATGCGGGTTTTGCTTTTGAGTTGTGGTACTGAGCAGCAGAATGCAGAGATTTGGGAGTTCACAGGGGAAAGGATGGGGATGAATGGGGAAGGGAAGCTGGCTGAGATGGGGAACATGCAGTGAATGCAATCCTGGATGCAGGTGGTGTGATGCTGTGTGCTGGATGTGAGCTATCCTAATAGGATTGAGGGAAGCGGGGGGAAATAGTGCTCTCATGGAAACAAGGCTTAAATGGTTTTGTGTCAGAGTGTTTTTGAAGTCCTTGTCAAAGAGACACTAAGATTGGAAAAGACCACTAAGATCAAGTCCAACCATCAACCCAAAGACGCTTATGGATTTGGGATGCGTCAGTCTCTACCTGTACAGCATCGCATGGGGCATGACCTCTGAGAGGGGGGTTTTTCCCTGTGGAATGTGTTGGTGGGCAGGATGAGCAGGGATGGGATGTTCCAGCCCTTGGTGCAGGTTCTGGTGACAGGCAGCTGTTTCATCCTTACTGCACTATTTTTGTCTCATTTCTTAAGCAAGAGTTATTTAAATTGCTTCCTCCGGGCTGATTTACTCCCATCCTTCGCATACTTCCCTGTCACTCTGATCTGCCTCTAAACTGGCTTTAAGGCTGGTGGCTACCCAAGCTTAAACTCTCCCAAAGGCTTATCCCTCCCGCCCTCAAATTTTGACAGACCTTTCAAGGCGCGCAACAGCTCCACATCTTTTTCTATCCCAGATAATAAGATTAATTACAGCCAGATTTGCGTTCTCCACGATGCTTTCAGAGAGACTCGTTATGTATTTTGACTGCTTTGCTTTCCTATTCACTCCCTCCTTGTCTTTGCACTTCTTAATAACTCTGCCTGGAGTCTAATTAGTGCTCAGAGGGGCACTTGGGGCTGGTTCTGGGGGAGGTTGGGTCATTCTGCAAATTGGATGGTGGGGGGCTGTAAGGATGGTTGCTGGAGGGCTATTGGAGGGTTGGAAAAGCTAAGCTAGCCGATAATGTTGCCACCCCACTGAGATACACAGCCCCACGCTTGTCCCCTCCTCGCCTTGACTTCTGCAGTACAGAAGAGCTTTGCCTTCAGCCCTGTCTTTGTACATCCCTGGGCACCAATGGCAGTGGTGATTGCTGGCTTTCTCATTAAGGCTCTGGCCTGGATATTCCTCCTCTTATTGCCAGCATCAAAGCAGCATACAGCTGGGGAGGAGGTTAGCCAGTCCGTCCATAATTACAGGGCCAGAGCCCGTGTGAACATAAAACCATTAGTCTAATTTGACTATCTAACAAGGAGCTGTGATGTTTTATGCATGGTGCCTAATTTTACCCTCGCAATCTCCTGCTATATTTAACATCATTAATCATTGATTCCCATGGGGCTGGAACCCTGATTAGTGTCAGATGTATTATGGGAGGAAAGGGATTTAAAATATAACCCCTTTCTGTTCTCCAGGGGTGATGAAGCTGGTTTGCCGGTGTGGAGCTGCTGGTCCTTGGATGAGTTGAGTCTGGAGAAGTGGCTGGAAGGTACACTGCCTTTGCAGGAGTTCTTGATGCCATTATTAGGGGAAAAAAATAAGGTAAGAACATATAACATGGAAAAATTAAAAAGCACAAGCGCTGGGCAGCGCGGCTGTCTCACACCTTTCTGGCAGGGGTGTGAAGAGATGGGATGGTGAAACGAGCGTGGCTCATCTCCCCAGCCATGCCTTGCTAATTAAATACGGCTCCCACCGATGTTCTCCTGCAGGTAGGGCTGGAGGGCATCCAAAGGAGAAGAGGCGTGAGATGCCTTTTCGGCAGTGACCCATCCACTCCCAGGGTGCTTTCCCCACTCCTTGTTCCCTGCCCAAATCTTATTAGCTCTGTTTACGTGGCAGGGATGTCAAGCGATTAATTTTTAATGGCTTGGTTTATTGCGTGTTTGAATGGTTTATTGAGTAATTCCCACATTTAAGTGATTAATTCCCCAGAGTTGGGAGCGACTGGTTAGTTTTACATTAATCAGCGTGCCAAGGGAGGGACGATCGATCAATCCTCACTGCCAGCAAAAGTGATGTTAAAATACCTCAAGGTGCAATGAGGTTAAGGGAAAGGAGTAATTATGACTCCAAGTTCCCTTTGCAAATCTGGTGCCCAGCCAGCAGCTGGTCTCTCTCCTCCTGTTCCCAAAGCAAAACAAACCCTGCTAATTAATTTGGAGGCTTTCAAGAGTCCCAGCTCCTGTAGCTTGGTAGGTTTTGTAGCGTTGGGTGTGATTTGCAAGGAGGAAAGTGCATGGGGAGCCATGAAGCAATGGGCAAACATAGCCATTGTGGGGGAATGATGCAATATACAAGTTTGGAAGTGCAAGACACAGCTCAACTGCTCTATTGCTGCCTTCAGAGCCTCCAAAGGTGAGCTGAGATCAATGCAAAACCTTGTCAAGGTCAGCACTTTGGAAGCAAATGGCAGGTGAGACATAGTCACCATATGTAAGGTTCTGCTCTGCCAAAATGCTCCTTAGGGAAGTAGTGTGCACCGTGTGGTGGTGGATGGGGGGGAAACACCAAAAATGGCTTTAGGCAGAGGATGCAGCCCATCAGTCCCAACATTCCCTTTCCTTGCGCCCAGTAATGAGGAGAGGAGCTTGCAGAGATGCTCAGCTCCTGCTTCTTCACCTCCACATTTACTCGGAGGTGTTTATTTCTCCTCCCTTTTAGCTCCACTCCTCATTATTGAGCATCAGTGCAGCCCATTCCTCTCCCACACACTGTTTTTAACCCAAACCTCCTGCAAAAGGAGAAAACAGGTGTTGTGCAGCAAATCCCTGCCAGCTTTGAGAGCTCCTAGGCTGGCAAAGCAAACAAATGATGCTCTTCTTTATTTATTTATTTTTAACACCTCTGCATGGAAACAGTGTTGATCGCTGCCAGCCAGGCAGATGCAAGCTGCTAATGACAGCTCCCGATGGCGCGGGGCTGCCTCTTGTGTCATCAAAGCGGGCGGTGGCGAGCTCAGCTCTGCAGAGGTATTTTTAGCAAAGCTTTGCTATCGAGACATGCTGCTCTTCCCCACTAAGAGTGTGGCAAATCTGGGTTTTATTTTTGCAAGGGATAGGTGGAAATCAGAGACTTAATGGGTGAAAATGGGCTTCTGGAGGTCCTAATGGGACTAAGCAGGGGCTGGGCTGGAAATGCAAGGACAGAGGATGGTTTTTGTGGTTTGCAACCAGGCTACAATAATTGCTTTGGGGAGCAGTGAGTGCACCAAAGCCTTTCGATTTCTCACCTTCAAACCACAAGCTTCTCCTTCTGTCATTAAAAGAGGAGAGGAAAACCCAGGGATTTTGTATGGTGCACAGAATGAGTTGTGCTGCACAGCAGAAATCCTTTTTTCACTCTTGCTGCCAGCAGTGGGGTTGGGTCACCCACTTGTTTCCTTAAGCACTGGGAAAGGCTTGAAAATCCATCCATGCTAATAGCATCCCTGCTCCTGTTTGAACAGTTTGCAGCAGCAGCTAATAGTGCTGGCATTGATGGTGTGACTGTAGCTCATCAGGGGACCGGCTGCATGAAATCTCTGCAAGCTAATATTCTTCCAGCCTGCAGCAGCTGTGGCATTCCAGCCCCAGATCTGCTGCTTCTGCCCCCAGTTTTCTGCAATGGTTTGGCCCCACTGTGTACTTGCTTGGCTCCCGGTCACACTCCAGGGGTGCATGGGGATGTACCTGGGGGATGCTTGGTGCAGTGGGATGCAGCACCCAACTGGGTTGGAAAAGGCCTCTAAGATTATCTAGTCCAGCTGCCAACCCATCCCCACCATCCCCACTGACCGTATCCCTCAGTGCCACATCTTCATGGTCCTTGAACACCCTTAGGACCATTTCAGGAGGACAAAACCCACAGAACAGACTCCTGTAAATGATTGCCTGAAGATGGATTTTTGGTTTGAGGCCACAGCCCTTCCTCCCGTCTCACTTCTCCTGAGGCACTGATTTGGGCTCTGGAGACCAGAAACAATTGGTGGAATGCCTTAAATTAAGTACTTCTTCTACGTGAGTTTAATTTCCACATTCTAGGACAGTTACTGGGCATTAAGATATTTTAAAAATAATTATTAATATCATATTAAACGATGAATTATCGTGAACAATTAAAATTAATTACATTTCTCCAAGTTAATTAAATTATTCCTATAACAGGGAGATGAGTATGCTTCACCATAAAAATTAGTGTCCCTAATGGGAGAACTGCATAACGTGTCACTGGAAGGAGTGGAAATGGATTCAGTGCTCCCAGGTTTCACATCTTGATTCTTTCCCACCTCATCCCCATCCCATCCCCCCATTCTCCAGCTGTCCAAGCATTGGATTGGAGTGGGTGTCTATTTTCAGCTATTTCGCCACATACATTGTATGGGAGATTGGTAATCACAGCCTGTACCTCTGATTAATCAGCTGAGGCAAGTATGGGGTCAGCTGTGGGAGCACAGGTGAGAGTGATGTAGCTGTGCTCCCGGGAGGGGTGGAGCCCGACTCCATCCCCTCTGAGACCTCATTTAAGGGCTGACCCCACTGAGGCAGCATCTCTTGGAGATTGCTCACCAGTGAGGACTGCCCCAGCTTCTTCAGCCAAGGCACCACCATTGGTGAGTTTTCCTTTACTTATATTTACTTATACCTTCTGTACATTTGTTACCATCTGTATATTAATAACCAATACATACATTAATTCAATTAAACCCCAATTTATACACCGCATGCATTGCTCATGGCAAAATCTGCCTTCTTCATGCCTGCTTGCATGTCTCACATCAGGATAAATCCGTTTGACCTTCCCTGTTCTTGGCCATAATGACTGTCATCCTCCATTGTCACTTGGAAATAACTCACCATCATTAAAAATCCTCTTGCAATTTTCTGCTGTTTACCCAAAGTCTGGGCATGGATAAGATGTAATGGCTCTTTATTTTATGTATCTCTTTTTCTCCTTTCCTTGTGCAGGGTGGCCAAGGTTTCTTAACCCTTTCTGGGACCCTGGCTTTGCAATCTCTAATCACACAATGCAATGCGCAAGTTTTTCTCACCCGTCAACTTCTGCTGTTTAAGTTTCATGCAGCCAAAAATAACCCCAAGGCTCCTGAGCTCAGCTAGAATTTCTCTTTGGAAACAGCTTCTGTGTGTGGGTTTTTTTTGTTTTTTCTTCTTTTTTCTTTTTCCCCTGTCTTTCCTGAATACATTTCTAACAGGGGCCAGGATCAAGGGAGAAAAGCAAAAATGGATATTTCTCTTTCTCTAAACCTGCAATGCCCTGACACGGAGCAGTGCCCTGCTTGGATGTGATGCTGAAAGAAGCACTCGCTGACTGTGAACTCAACACCTGGAGCTGTAGCAGCCCCAACCAATGTTGTTTAGGTTAAAGTGGTGCCTTGGTCTGAGCCATCCCTGCCCTAAATGTATTTACTTCAAGGGCTGTCCCAGTTAGAGATTTGCTTGAAATTGTTCCTAGATTTGCCCCGTCTGTAACTTTCCCTTCATGCAGACAAGGAAAAAAGAAAATGCCAACAAATTCCCCCAAAGCCCATAAATGCCAAAATCACACACAGAGCGATCCAGCAAAGCATTTAAGCACCTCCACAGTGATGCTAATGCTGCTGCTACAATTAGTGAGGGCTCAGTGCCTCGATTGTTGCTGGATCCAGCTGTTGGATTGAGGCTGCCCAAAAATGAAGCCGCAGTGCTGAGCAGGAATAGGAGCACGTCCCTGTGCCCAGGAGCGAGGCTGCTCTTGTTTTACAGCCGAGCCGATTTGTTTCCTTCTGCTGAACAAGGCGAGCATTGCTCTCCCGTTTGCATCAGTGGCACCGAGGCAGTGACACGAGTCAGAGCCAGCCTGGGGAAACGAGAAAAAAAGTCTCTGTTAATAAAGCACTGAGCACGCTGTGCTGAAATGCAAACACTGGCTTTTGTTCAGTGAAACACAGCAGTATAGAAGGGTTTGCTTTGCAATGTTTAGTGAAGTCGAAATACAGCAAAGAGAGAGAAAAATCCATTTATTGCAGGGGAATTCTTGCTTTTTTCCTTCTTTTCCTTCCTTCCCTTATAAAACTGAGTTTCTGCAGGGGGAGCAAATAGGTGGTTTGGTTGCTGGGAGCAAGCAGTTATCGGGGCTTATTGGGGCTGAGTGGGGCTCTTTGATTGCAGGAGCGTTCCATCTGCAAACCTCTT
Organism: Excalfactoria chinensis; assembly: GCF_039878825.1. NCBI lineage: Eukaryota > Metazoa > Chordata > Aves > Galliformes > Phasianidae > Excalfactoria > Excalfactoria chinensis. The sequence continues at coordinate 6,259,922 of NC_092844.1, forward strand.
CCTTTTTTGTGTGTCCCCACTCACTTGTGGCTCAGTGGCCTATCTGTGCATACTGAACAGCAGACTTGCTCAGAGGGCAGCTCTGCTCTGCAACAGGAGAGTTCAATTTTTTCTGGAGGTGTCTTTTGCCAATAATTTGCTTTTTCTGGAGCTGTTACTACAGCAGTGTATGAAGTGCAGCAGGCATGGGACATTCTCACTGTGCGCTTCACACTTTTGTGCCAATATCTGTGTATCCATCAACAACCTCTCTAACTTTTATTGGGCAGTCTTGATTATTGGTCTGCAGTGGGCTAGACAGTGGTGCATTTTCTGCAGATTTGGTTTTCTTCTTCTCTATCCGTTATTACTCCAGGGCTGCACCCTGGGAAATACACAGCCAGGAACCAACCTTGCCACTCAGAGACAATTCTATAATCCTCATCTCCAAGAGATGCTGCCTCAGTGGTGGTTGGCCCTTAAATGAAGTCTAGAAGCTCCTTCCAGGAGCACAGCTGAATTACCCTCGCCTGTGCTCCCACAGCTGACCCAACACTTGCCTCAGCTGATTAATCAGAGGCTCAGGCTGTGATTACCAGTTTCCCATACATAGGGGACCATTTATATATGACACCATCTTACCCTTAGATTTTAGGGTCCCCGTTGACCATGGTGCAGTTGTCACCAGAATAAACACTCCTTCAACATCCCTTCCCAAAGCAGAGCGAGTCCCCAGCCCAATCTGATTAAGGGGAAAGAATTAAGCAGTCCCTTTGGATGCACTGTTTCATGCTGTAAGTGGTTTAGCAGCAGCTTGCTGGGAATTAGCTGGGCTGGGAGATAAGGAGGAGGAACAGCTGCATGCAGAGGGTATCCCTGTTTATATTCCAGCTCAAGCATGTTTTGGTTGAATTCCCAAGGTTTTCTCTGCAGTCACAAGGGGAAGAAACTTGCTTCTCTGTATCCAGAGCCTGAGACACTCAGGCAATGATGAGGTGCCTGGAGCTGAAGCCTTAAAAATGTTGTAATCACGGTAGCTGTCTAACAGTGCATTAAAGTAAGGAATTACAAGCACAGAGAGTTCCCACTCTGTGCAAATTTTAGTTTAAAATAATTTTTCATTTAAAAAATAATATATATATATATTTCCTGGCTCCACTCACCATCTCTTTTATGCCTAAATAACCTCTTTAAAAAGTTCATTAAAGTCTTATATCAGTGCCTGAGTCACCACATTGCAGGTGAGCTGGGCTGTGTCAATGGACCTTGCCTAGGACAGAACAATCCCATGGCAAAAAAACCTGTTCAATTTTTGAAAACAATCTTTTGATTTGGGAGGCAGAGAGTGGCTTAAATTTTGTCTTTGTGTTTGAAAGAATCTCTTTTCCACTGAGTGCCTCTGCACAGGTGGGGGGGGTGTGATTGAGTGACAGCAGTGTTACTTTGAAGACGTTTTTGAGCTGATTGCAATAGGTTTTAATGTTCCAAAATTGTCAGAATGGAGCAGCTTTGTAGTTGCAAATGATTTGCTTTGGAAATCTAAGCTGGTTACAGAAGGGAATTGAAATCGCGGGCGCGAAGGGATGTGCCTGGGAGGTGGCATGCCTCAAAGTGATGCAAATCCATCACCCACTGGGGCCATGGATAAACGTGATGGCTCCAGCATGACCCCGTGCCCTCTTGTAAAAATGCTTCGCCCATCCATGCAGGTTTTCTTCTTTTTCTCTCGACAGAAGGTGTATTTTCTAGCACTGTTTCCAAGCCTGCTTATGGAATAGCTTTGCACTTTCCTCCTGCACCACAATTTTGCCGCTGGTTTGGGGGAGGTTCTGGGGGGAGAGGGATGCTGCAGGTGGCTGCGTTTCTGAGCCCATTAGTTCCCCTTGCTTTCACATAAGGATGTTTTAAGTTTAAAATAAAGTAATATGAATGTGGATTACAATAGAACGCATTTTTGGTTAGATGAGCTGGGAAAGAATAAGAAATAGTGAATCTATAACATTTTGTCACGACTAAGCTCAAGAGTGGTGACATAGAGTGTGAAAAGTTAAGGCTTGGACAATAACAGCTTCATATGGGTCTGATGCTGACTTGGGTACCTCTCTGTGTTTGCATTTTTCATCCAATATTTTTCAAGCCTCCCAGTGCCCATAGCTCTACAACAGTAAGATTTTCTTGTGGGACAGGAACTCTTTGCTTGTGCTGGAGCACTGCTGTTGGGAGCCAGTGCAACCACTTTGCCCAGCCAAAGGCTGCTTTATTTTTATGTTGTTTATCATTATTTAACCTTTGTTCTCTGTTCCTCTATGGCAACGGAGCTATATGTCAAACATGTTTCACCCTTCTCTGGTCTGACACTGCTGCTGGATGTCAGGCCTTAGGGCTGCATTTTCCTGTCCTTTTCCAGGTGACAAACCCCCTTTCCATGCAGCTGGCTGCATACATGGTTTTTTAGTCATGGGATCCCCATTCCATGCTCTGTTGACATTGAATCCTTCTCTGCATCTTGCATGTGAATTATTCACACCACATGCAGGCTGCTCTGTGCAGCCTGGAGTCGTCCTGCTGTTGATTTTAAGGCATGGTGACAGGTTGAGAACTGGATCGGTAGCATTAATACGTGAGCGTGGGGCACGCGGTGCTAGCGGAGCAGATGTCGTGGAAGTCACAGTGCGTTAATAGTGTGATGAGGCATTGCAGGGATGCTGCTGAGATGATGCCACTTCAGAGAACAAATGGGTTGTAGTGGTAATTAAGGATGCTCTGTGCTGCTTCTGCTCCCATGAGCAACTCCTTAGGCTCCGAACTTCAGTGAGAGCTGCTTGTTGGGGTTGGGGGCTGTCTCCTTGCCTGGTTTTTGGTACCTGTAGTGAAGATTTTGGTGCCAAAGTGGGTCATGCTCCTTTCCTTAAAGATCAGCAGAGAGAAATAAATGCTGGTAGGGTACCATTATCTTGAGCTAATGTGACGCAAGGAAGCAAAGCAAACAACTAAAAAGGACTTTTTTTTTTTTTTTTTTTTTTTTTTTTTTTTTTTTTTTTTTTTCCCTTCCCCCTCTTGGCTGCTAAGACCATGAAGGGCATGACTGAGGTGTGAACATCTAAAGCACATTTTCAGTGATACAAGAAACCCAAGGTGGGTTTCACCTTTATAGCTTGAAAGCCAGAATGGTCAGAAAGTCAGTATGTGAGATGTCTGCACCCTTGATGCTTGCAAGCTGCTTGTATCTGCCTTGCATCTTTACAAGGAACAAGTCAGCTGTGAGGGAGCAAAACCTTGGGCTTGGATCCAGAGCCAAAATCAGACTCTACTGTTGCCAGGCTTGGTAGTGCTCACTTGCATCACAGTATGAGGGTTTGTCTTCACAGCCTTCCCACCCTGCCAAGAAAAGCATAAAACTGGGATTACTCGAAACCTCGTGCAGGATGGCTGCAGTTGGTTCCAGCTCTGCCTTGGGTGCTGGGATTCCAGCCAACATGGGATGTGTGAAGGACCCTTTTCAGACCTTGTTGGGTTTTGGGCTGTGAGGAGTGGAACCTGTGGTCCTGCTGAGGGCTGGGGAGCTCTGCACTGTGTGGGACAGTATTTGAGGGGGTGGCAGTGGGTGGTTTTGCCCCAGCTCAGCCAGTGTGCCAGCACCCTCATTAACACTGCAGGAGATTGGTAGTATATAAGCATGGAACCTGGATAAAGATGGTTTCTTTGTCATTCTTCCTCAAAGTAAAATCAATTTCTTCAGTGTAAGTAAAAGCTATGTATAGCCATGGGGAGATGCTCAAGTGCTGCAAAAGGCTTTGCTCAGGGGGTGGTATCCATTCAGCAGGCATGAAGAGCAACGTCCAGGAGCTAGAAATGTGGGGCTGAAGGCTTTTTTGTGTACATTGATGCTGCAGAGGTGGCTGTGCCTCTTCCAGCCTCCACTGCGCTGCCTCTTTCTTCTGCTATAAGATAAAGGAGCCCAGCTGCTCCTGGTTTGGAGGACGTGGAGATTGTGATATATTTATTTATTTATTTTAAAGGCTTTTAATTTAAAATGAGTATCTGTGAGAAGCAAAAGTCTGTAAGAGGGTTAATGACTCGGCCGCTGTTCCCGCAAGCCGGCAATAACCTGATAAATCGCTGAGTACACTCGGGCTCGTGTTGCCCCGGCTCAGGTTATTTCCTGCACGGTGGCGACCTCCGAGTAGGTAATTGCTGCCTAAACGCTCTCATTTGTCCTCCCGTTGTCAGCCCAGGCGCGGCGGAGGTTCCTCCTGGCCCTGCCTTTCTCTGAGCTGAGTAGGAAAATAAAGCAAGTTTTCTTCCTCAGGTTTGCAAACAAAATTAATTTCACTCCAGCACGTCCACGCACCCAAATTTTTCCTTCTTTGCAAGCCTGGAAGAAGTGTGGGGCATCTTCAACCTTGTTGCAATGCTTATCCTTTCTTCTTGACTGCTGTTGCCTTTGGCTTGGTTGGGAGCATCCGTCACTTGCTCCAAGAATACTGTCAAATTCTGAGCATCATCTGCAGCTACATCCTTCTGGGGCACTGAGAGGGACCTTGGATTTCTTTATTTTTCCATTTTTGTTCTTCCTGATGTTTTTCTGCTCACAGCCCCACTTGTCGTCACTTGGTGACAAGTTGATGAAAGCTGCTCCAAAAAGAGGCCAAGGAGACAGATTGGTGTGGAGAGGAGGAGGAGGTGATTTGTGGAAATCAAACTCTATAGCCTGAGAGATATAGAGCAGGTATGTTTATTTCAGCAGTGTGCGTATGCCGGGTGCAAGGGGGATTGCTCCCTCTACCTTGCACACCACAGGGCAAAAGCTTGGTGCAGCTATAGGCAGAACTGACACATAATCAGTCATTTTCCCGTACTTTGTATACATATTCATTATGTTGCAAACAACACCTTAGCATATGGTCCCTTCCCCTTGTGCATGCTTTGTGAGCAGTGAGGGTACCCTCCTGGTGGTCATGGGATGAAGGCTTGTTGTCTTCCTCGTGAAGGCTTGTAGTCTTCCTTGCTGTGAGCTTCCAGCCCTGCAGGAGGTGGTAGCCCCAAAGCAGTTCTAACTTGCTCTGGGAACATCTTGTCACCTCCTCCCCAGGTGTCCTCCAGCTGTTCTTAAACCCTTATCTTTTTCCTTCCTGACCCTCACGTTGTTCTAATCCCAGCTTGTTACTCTCCCATTCTTCCAGAGGCCTCTACGTATTGGCTTCTGTAAACTATCTCTGACTCCCTTCTACCCTTTGTTTCTGTGGACTTTTTATTACCCCCCAATTTCCTAGCTTCTGTGGATCCTTTCTTGGTCTTCAGAGGGAGGGGAGGAAGGATGAGGAGCCGAGCTGCCACTTGTCTGCCAGCATCATTTGATTGCGTATCTTCAGCATTTAAGCTCACACTGTGATCAATCCCCTCCTCCATTTGTGGCGCATTTTCCAATTTGTACGTACAGTGTGCAAGAGTGAGTAGCAGATGAAACTGAGAAATGCAGCTGATTTCAGTTCTTTTTTTTTCCCTGTTTTTTCTCCCTCCCTTCCTTCTTACCTTTTGCTTCCTTCAAACTGTTGTTGGCAGCAGCCTCGTTCCCAAAGGCAGCCGCACCTGTTTTCAGGATTATTTTTACAATCCCTCTGGCACCCGTATCTCCTCCTGCACAAAAGCCTCTCCTATAAATAAATCCTGGCTGTGCTCCCCCTCCCTTCATTGCTCCATCTTCCCCTCCCATCATCTGCCCCTGGACTGTGGAGATGGATCCTGGAGTGGGGCTGCCCAGGGAGGAGATGGAGTCACTATCAGACCTGGAGGAGTTTGAGAGCTGTGTGGATGTGGCACTGAGGAATGGGGTTAGTGGGGATGGATTGTGACTGGATTGGAAGCATGTTGAGTTTTCACCAATCAGGAGAACCCAAAGTGATCTTGAGCTGGATGAGTATGAAGGATAAATCCAGGCTCAGGCCACGGAAATGTTGCACTGGTTCACTGCACCTCCACCTGAAAAACTGGCATGGCAAAAAGGCCTGGGGAGGGATGTGAAACCTTGTGTGCCTTGTAGGTGTAGCTTGCTTTTGGGTTTTGGTGAGGTTTGCTGAGAAGGAGAGAGGGTGCAGCCAGTAATGAAATGCTTCTCACGTGCCTTAATGAAGTGCTGAAAGACTCACTGCCGGGCTTGCGGCAAATTAGATGTGGATTATTGGAGCAATGAGAATTGAACGACCCGAGATGTTATCGGAGGAGGGGGGGAAATGCGTTTCCTCATTTTACTGCGTCCTGCAGTGTGCATTTAATTACCTGGAACAGACTAAAATAAGTAACCCCAAATCCAGACTGGAGGTAGATTGCACATTGGCATCTTCATGCACACTCCAAAAGTATAACTTTGGGGATTCACAGTGCTTAAACATGTGCACTGCATGTTTCCAAGCAAGAAGCGACGCTTTGCTGAATTTACACCCCATTCAAGTCCTTTCAGCAAGCACTGCAATAACAGAATCCAACTGGGATTGCCCCCCCCTTCCCTTTGCATCCCTTCAGTGCGTGTGTGCTCTGTCGTCACAGGGCATGTCTGGGCTTTGTGTCCCCAGTGCAGGCTTGGGGCTCATTTGGAAGCCAGCCCTGCTAGTGGAGAACAAGCAGATTTAATTAAACATAACCTTCCCTTCAGCAGGAAAATAAACTGTATTCTCCTTATAGGACAATTAGTATTTACAGCCCCTCCTCACTGTGCTTCCTCCCTTTTTAATACTCTTCTTTATTATCCCTGACTGGGAAGAGATGGCATTTGATTTCCATAAATTAGCATGAGGAATTGGAGGGAGGGGGAGCAAAAAATACAAAGGAAAGGGAAAATAAGGAGGATAACAACAGAAAGAGCAAGGAAATTTGGGGGCTAACAGTACTATAGGGTGGTAATTTAGGGGTTTCCTCCACATTAAAGCAAGCAACTGCCTGGGAAAAGCTGGGGAAAATATGTTTCTAAGCAATGAGCTTGGTAGAGAGAAAGCAACAACACCTCAATTGGAGGAGAAAGGTGGTGGGAGGAGGTGGGGACGGAGGGTGTTTTCTATGAAGTTCACCCAGTCCCTGGCGTTTAGCAGGAGATAAAAGCGTTTGTTGGCCTGGGCAGGGAGCCAAAGCCCATGTTTATCTGCTCATGGATATCAAATGTGATCGGGGCGGCAACCGTTAATTCCGTTTTCTTTGTGGGAAGCATCCAGCAGTGTCTCCGCTCTGAGGAAATGTCAGCTTGGTGCTTGCTGGCACTTTGACTCCAGGAAAGCCCCCCAGTAAGGACACCTTTGAGGTCAAGCTTTAGGAATGGTGTGAGCTCAAACTTGCTGCTTTGGAGGTGTTTTGTGTCCAAATTTTTTGTATCGGGGTTTTAATGAATCCCCATCATCATCTGGTTGGATGGGGATGGGGGATCTCAGTGATCCCATCCATGTGACGTACATTTGGAGGGGGTGAGCCACATTTATCCATTTAGAGTGAAAATGACTTTGTGTCCTTATTTGGACATGTGAAAGCAGGTGGGGAAGGCTACTAAAGCTGTTCTGCCTTGACCTTAAAAAACAAACAAAAAAACCCCAACCAACTAATCTTCTTTAATACTGTTGTGAAGTTGACCTGCTTTTTAGATGATTTTGTGGCTAATTGCTGGCAATGGAAGAGTTTCAGGATCTGAGGAGCTTTTATTTGTAGCTACCAAAGCTATGCTGCCATTACAGATTTGCTGGACTTGTCCCCATGTTCTCATTGAGCCACTTGGTCCCCAGTTTTAGGCTATGGTTGGTGCTCTGGAAGGATGCTATTGCACTGTAATGCCCCCATGCAAAGTGCTTTCAGTCATGAAACATAAATGGATTCTCCTTCTTTAGGTCTTTCCAGGTATCTGTGCTAGATTTTTGTGAGGGTCTGTACTCGATTATCCTTACCAGTTCCTTCCAACCTGTGATATTCCAGGATTTTTTTGGTCATCTTCCTTCTGATGGTGGTTTCTAGGGGTTAATTGCTGGGGCTTGGGATTCTTCGTTGATGCTGGTTCCTACCCCTCCAAACCCAGCTACCTGTAGCTGATGAACAGTTGCACATCTAGAAGCACAAAGGGGTGATGGCCCATGGTGCACCCTGCGTGAAGGTCCCATCCAACCCTTTTGAGATGCCCACATCCCATCAAGTGAAACAGGTTGGAGGCTTTTCTCTTTACAACGAGAAGTCAATGTGTTGTTCACTTGTATTTAAAATGCACTCAACAAATGGAAAATACTGTCTGCAACGTATCTGCTTACTCCCTCATCCCGAGCTGTCAGTCAGCTGTCCTGACACTGTGGGTGTGATTGATGGGTGTGCAGAGGTGACATCGCAGCTGCTCGCAGCGTTCCAGAATAATGAGTGGCTTGCAGTGACTGATGCTGGAGAAGATGGTGGTCATGCTGAACCCTCTGCTTCCAGCAGAACCCTTGGAACCCAGTTCAATCAGTAAGGCTTCCAGCAGTCTCTTGCTTGTTCTAGTTACAGTTAGTGTGGTTTGATCTATTTTGAAGGCAGAAGATGCGTAAAACAGCTGAAACGTGTAACAGCATTTCAGTGGTTATTACAGAAGCACCAGGATTCAATCTGCTTGAGCCCAAGAGTGAGAAATTCCTAGAAAGCCAATTTAATTGACACATCTGAATGAACTCTTAGTTAAAACGGCTTGTAAATACCATTTTCTTATTTTAAATGGACTTGTTTGTAGAAGGCCAACCTGATGTTGGCATTTTGCTGCTCTGTGGAGACCCTTCCTGTGGATATTTCTTTTCTGTGACAACTGCTGTTGACTTCCCCCATCACCCACACATCTCACAATGGAGGAGTGCTACTTAGGAACAGGAAAAGCAGAATTGTAAATTCTTCTGGGGTGTCCCTGTTGGCCTTCCTCTCCAAACTCTTTCTGGGGGGCACTGGAGGATTTTTCCATTTCTCTTTCTTTTCCAGTCTGAATTTCCCTCCTTCCCTTGGAGATTTAAATGATTTCAATTTGGGCCATAGTGCGCCTGGTTGCTTTTGTTGCATTTCCTCAGGAAACCTGAGCTGGAAGCCCTCAAAGGCCTTTTCTTCTTTCCTTTTTTTGACATCTCTTCCCCTGGTGCAGCTTCTCAGCATCCTATCCAACATCTTATCTTTTGACAAGATGGTCCCCAGTGACGCCTGGGATTTGCATGGATAATCCTTGAGGGCTAACAAGTCAGTGCAACCTCTGAGGAATTGATGCAGCCATCCCCCTCCCCTGAACATCATCAAAGGTGAAGGGGTGTACAAGTGTATGGGGAGTGTTCGTAGCATTTCCCTCACCCCCCCTTTCTTTTTATTCTAACCTTGGTCTCAGCCTGCTTTTCCCTCTAGAAAAGCATGACAGTGATATTAGGAAAATAAGATTTTGGAGAGAACTCCCCCAGATCTGCCCACGGTCCCTGGGGCACGCAGTGCTCCAGCATAAGGAAGAGCACCCATGGGGGAAGAAAAGGAGAAAAACATCAGAAAAAGAGTAGTGAGGAGCTGAAAAGGCTGGAAAATACCCTTTCCTTTTTTGTAGCTGCTTTCAGCATCCTTAAAACTGCCCCATTTTTGCACAGCACCCGCAGGTTGCTCCCGTTGCTAAACCTGCACTCCCCTTCTTTTGGACCTTAGCTATATTTATCAATATATACGCACAGCCCTCTCTCTTTGTGTGCCTGCAATTTCACCAACCCTATCTCACTTTTTTAAAATGAGCTGATTTTTTTGCTTGATAATCCTTTGAATGTCGCTCCTCTTCCTACACAAATCCTCACAGCTGTTAGGACTTCAAATCCTTCATCCATCAAGAGAGGCAAGGAAAGAGGGGGGCAGGAGGGGGAAATGAAAGGTTTTGTCCAGCACGTACCATAGTGGCATAGGCTGGGAAAAGACACTGGCAACACGGTTGATGCAAAGAACAGGGAGAATTTCTGGCTCTCGTTGTATCATTAATCTGTCTGAAGTGGCTTTGATCTCTTTTGCTTTAATTAACTTAAAATTATAATGGGATTTTATATATTTTTACACAATGCACATGAACTGTACCCATTGCTGAGCCTGCAGTGCAGTGACACAGGGGCAGGTGGTCCTGTCCTCCACGGACACTGGGCATCTTTTGCAGTTGGTTCCCATGTTGGCCAGGGTGGGAGGTATTCCTTAATTAAGAACAAAAAACACCACAAAATGGAGTTAAATAGGAATGTTGGACCAGGAGAGATTGAAGTTCCCAAGCACAGTAGCAATCTTCATCAACTAGATAGAAGCCACTGGGGCACGTCAGGTGGAAAGGAAAGGATTTTGGGGATCAAGAATAATAAAGGTTAAAAAAGACCACTAATATCATCCAGTCCAACCTTCATCCCATCACCACCATGTCGCTCAATGCTTGACCTAAGAATGCATCCCATAGCTCTGCTCACCCATGGGAAATTAGCTTTATTAATTAAAAGGAGTCTGTGGGTATAGAGAATTCACTTTATTAGGTAAAACTGCTCCTGCTGCTTTTAGGAATAGCCAAAATAACCTGAATGTTCACTGATTTGAACATTCAAATGAGTGCAGAGATGGGACTCTCCCATGCAGCAATCAGCTAACCCAGCATTACAGAATAGCTTATTTTTAGGAAATCCTCTCAGAATTGATGCACAAAGTGGGAGCTTCTGTTTTTATGGGAAACTGGAATGGGAAGAGGATAGTAGTGATTCTGCCCATCCCACTGCCTCCTCCTTGCCCTCCCCGCATGTGCTCGGACATCGATGCCTCCTTATTCATCCTCATTAAGTCCTGAAAGTGGCCAAAGACAGGGAAAAAGGTGCCAATTAAGAGCTTTATTTCAGCTATCCATCTTCCTTTCAGGCTCTGGGCTCACAGGAGCAGGACTTACAGCAAATGAAGGAAGACTTAAACACATCAGAATGACTTACAAAATGTTTAAGTAAGATTTCCATCGGTCTTTTCTTGGCAGTGGGCTTTTTGGTGTGGCAGGATGGGGATGATTTACAGCCTTATGAGTTCCACTTCACCCAGAGGCAGTGAGGAAGGGGAGGGAGGGAGGAAGGCGCAAAGGAATGGGGGCTGAAGGTGAGTGGAGGGAGATTGTAATGTGAGGCAACATTGTGTTCTTCTCCAAACTAGCTCTGCAAGAGCAGGTCTGCACAGAAATCTGGAGTTTGCAGCTACGTTTTGGTGTTAAGAGTGATGGAGTGGAAATGTGGTAGAGGATGAGGCTGGGAACACCAAGAGGTGTTCAGTGGCTTTGCCATTTTCAAACTAGGATTTAGAACTTTATCTTTGTAAAAACAATGGGGGAAGGAAAGCATGAAATGGTTGAAGCAGAGTGAAATGCTGTGATTGAACTGAGTTGTATTTTATTTTTTTAGGCTTTCAGTATGCGGAGTTTCTTGAGTTTAAAATACATGTATGCATTTCCCCCCTGCTGTGGGGCAGATCCATTTTTCAGTATCCTGTCAATCTTTGTAGTCCTGTCTTCCTGGGGCAAAACTGGACGTTAGGAAGCAGAAATGAGCTGTGTTTTGCAGCATGTTAAACCTAATACTGAATAGCAGGGTGTTTACACCCACAACTCATTTCTCTCCATCATTTCAAGGGCTTTTTTTTTTTTTTTACCACTGTTTTCTGCTAGTAAAAATGAGGCTGAGTTTCTGTTAAGAGGATTTCCTGAGATGATTGCATCCAGCTCCTGGATATGAACCCTGGAGCTGCATTTGGGTTGGAGTGCTGAAAATAAACCATGTTGTGCAGGCTCAGAGTCCTTTTGCATACCTAATGGCACCTGAGGTTAGTTGCAAATGCAGCTTTAGGGGAGAAACTGAGAAGGTTGCTGCAGAAAGAATGGTTACATAGACACCTGTGAGGTTTTTGAGTACATGGGCAAAGCTTTTGCCTTTGGAACCCATTGGATCTATTGGTCTTGGCCCAACTTGAATAAATTACATCTCCCCTGGCATCTTTGCTCTTCCATGTTAAACTCCCAGCTCTGGGAATTTGCTGCAGGATGTAATGCTGAGGGGCTGATGGATTTCTGCTGCTTAGAAGCAGTGGAAGGAAAGGACGTAGAAAATCCTCAGGCAGTCATTTGAAGAATTGAGATCATCAGTGACGGGAGAGAAAGGAGTTGGAATAAATCTCAGAGTGAAATTAATGCAGCTTAGGAAGAGACAGGAAGGATCGAGGGGAGAGAAAAAGTGTTCCCTTTGTTCAGCTGTGAAGCTCTCTGAGTGAATGTATCCACGATAAATCTAGGGAGAGAGCTTGCGGATGGAGAGCACAGTGTGCCTAGTTCTTCTGTCCCAGATGAAGTTGAAAGCTGCTGAGCATTATTCAAATGCATCCCTGCAGACTAGCTTCATCTCAGTGCTGGTTTATGCAAAATCAGGATCTAGAGCATCCCTCGTGCCCTTATCTCATCCATCAGGTGTTTCTCCTTCTCTTTTCTTCCTAAATCCAGAGTTGGGTGGAGGGCTGGGTTTGCATGTCAACAGCTTGAAGGGGGAGGGTTGTTTCCCCAACTCAATTCCTTACTTATAGGCATTCCACACAGGCTGAACATCCTAACGTTGGGGGGTTATGTAATGCCTCTTGTGCTACAGCAGTGTGGGAGCAGCTTCACTCATATGAAATGCGGGAGTGGGGAAACTTGTGAGTGCTGTGAGCGTGTGACCCTTTTTGGGAGGGGTTTCCCTTTGTGGGATGACCCACAATGCTCTTAACCCAGTGGCACTGGGGAAAGAGGCATAAGGTTAATATTGTCAATGTGGAAAAAAGAAATCTGGTGTTCTTTACGCTTTATTTCTGTAGAGCAACTCCTTTGCACTTGTCCAATGAGAGGTCTCGTGCTTACATGAATTTGAGAATGTCAAAGATAGCATTTCCTGTTCTTTAGTTTAACCTGAGCCAAACTGAGAGCGATCATTGCAAGGGAAAGACACCAACTGACTTGGTCTCCTCCAGGCTTTGAGTTTTGGGGAGCAGCCCCATGCACATGACAGTCTCTTGGGTGTTCAGCCCTTGCTGATGACACTGCTCTGCCATAAAGTGGGGATGCAGGTGTGGAGTGCTGAGCCCCAGAGCCCTCATTGCAGAGATGGAGCTTTTCAAACTTGGAAAGATCCCATCAACTTCCCCTTGGGGAGGCTGAATTCATTAATGGGGATAAGAAATCGATGGGCTGTGATCTGAAATGGAGCAGTAATGCATTAGCAACAATTCTGTGGAAATGCAGAGGAGAGGCAGCTGCCCTAATGTGATTTGCCAAGGCTATGGAAAGTGGCCAGTGGGCTCTGTCTGTCTTTAACACGCAGCTCCTTCCAACTCTTTGCTTTCATGCTTTTCAGGATCCATTTCTCAGCTTTCAAAGATGCCAGTGTAGATTTTTCTTCCTCTCTGTGTTGGAATGTGTTGTGAAAAAGCTTTTTCCTAGATTTTTTTTCCTTATAAATCAAGCCATGGTGTCATCGTCAAGCTAATCAGACTATTACTGCATGATGGTTTTTATAAAACACTCAAAATCCAAGACAATATCTAGCAGAGGAACTAATTTGGCAAATGCTTCAGCTGGGTACTGTAATTCTCCCCTTTCCTTCTTGATGCCAGAACCAGTGCTGGCTAAAAGGACTTTGAGTAATTTCATATTAATCCATCTCTTTTCAAGAGGAGCTTAAAGGACATTCAAGGCTAGTGAAAGGCACAAGGCCAATGTAATCCTGGGTGCAAGGCTGCTTGGTGCCATGCAGCAGGCATGGGATAAGGAGGAGAGGAGGGAATGTGTACCCTGAGTCCCTTGTGCCAGAATATTTCCAGAGCAAGCAGAGGAGAATTGGAAATGCCATGTGTTGCTCATCCATCCATCCATCAGTGAGCTATTGGGTTCCTGGTTTTTAATACTTCTGTGTGTTGTAGTGAAGGGAGAAAACAGACAAGGATCCACCATGTTAGTGTCTGGTGATACTTTCCCATGAGTACTGCAAGCAACATCCAGGTTAGAGATGCTCCTCATTGCAAGAGGAATGGCTTCAGTCTGAATTACCATCAAGGTCTAGAAGCTTGCTTTATTTGAGGCTTGATGCATGCAAATCCTATGGGAGCACAAAGCAGCTCTCTTGCTTCTCTCTTCCCCAAAGTTATTTCCCCCCTCAAGCGCTGAAATAAATTACTGATCTAATTAAATATCATGTTGAGTAGATGTAGCCAATCTTCAGCTCGGCTCCATGGGTCTCTTCGTGTTTGAGCCTGTGCTGTGTTTCTGTGGCCACTTCACTGAACTCTTTTTGTATTAGCTGAAATCTGTCCTCATTGTGGACTATAACGGTTGAGTGAGCTGGAGAAATGCAAAGAGCATGCGATGCCTGGAGACTTGCTGAGTTTGCAGGTGTGTGCCATGGTTGCAGGATCTTCAGTAAGAGATGATGGCCAATCAAAAGTTAGTAGGAATCTTTAGGATTCCTTTTTTGACATAAAACTGATGTTGAGAGCTTTGGCATTCCCCATGCTAGAGCATCCTCCAACTCTTTTGTGCTTTACTCACCTATGACTGAAGGCATGCTAGCACCAGAGGAGAAGGCATTTTCTCCTCATCCCAAACTATTTAAATCTTGACACTGCTGTGCTGGGCTCTGGAGAGCAGGACTGAAGGCAGAACAAGGGAAGTTTCTGCTAAATGCTTTAATTTTGCTGGCAAGTCCTTTTGGCAATGCATGGAGGAGGGGAGCAGCTCTACACCAACGCAAACAGTCCGCTTTTGTGCCCAGTCCTTTCTTTCCCTTGGCTGCCAGAGAGTTTACCAATTAAATGGTTGTTTTGGGCTCTAAAACCACAAATTAGATCTGCCAAAAGCCTTAATGAGTGCTTTTCATTTCTCTTCCTCTTTTTTTTTTTTTTTTTTTTTTTTTTTTTTTTTTTTAAAGGTTCATTAAGGACCCACACAGAGCATCAATGAGTTTCTCAAGCCATTCTCCTCACCCTCAAATAATTGCCCAGTCAGTTCTTCACTGCCCCTTACTAACCCGGGAACTGGGTGTGAGATGCTTTTCATTGGGCATTGTTCTGCTCTTCCCTTCCTTGTTTCCCCACTATCCCTTTCTCTGTGTTAGTTTTTGTTGGGTTTGTTTGTTTGTTTGGAGGGGGGCTTTTTCCCTCTTTGGTTTTTCATGCCAAGCCAAGGAGCCCTTGGACAAACGTTGATTAGAGCGCATTGGGTTTGACTCCATCATTGATCCCCAGTTTTCTCCTGGACATGGAGCTGCTCTCATTGCAGTTTCTGTTGCTGTTGTCAGCCTCAGAAACAAACTTCTCCCCAAAGAGCAGAGCTCTTCAAGGGTAGCAGATGGTGATGAGGAGGAAAGTCGTGGGCAGAAGGATGCAAATGATCTTGGATATCTCTGCAATATTCGTTTTATCAGGGCTGTGCTGCTGGGGAATGTATCATTCAGCTTGTTGCAGGCTCTTCCCCCAAGGTCACCGAGGTTTTGGGTGGTTGGTGAGTGTTTGGTGCTACTTTAATGCTTTCTGCATCTCAGTCGCTATCACATCACGGACCACAAAAGATCTTTTCTAATGTAAGAGGCATTGCTGGAGGTACTGCTCTAAGACTGAAATTTCACTGTGTCCATGGGCAGCTCTGCAATGATATCTACTCTGTCAGTCAGAACAAACCTGCAAATTTCAGGACATTAAGATTTCAGTTCCAGTAGCAATTCTATGTTTTGATCAGCTCTAATTGTGGGGTGTCACTGTGCGCTTCTTGTGTGATCCGAGCATGTAGATGTTTCAGAAATCTCGAGAAAATAACAAATTCCAGAAGGTGTTTAGCTTTCAAAAGTTGGTCGTTTTGCGGCAGAAGATTATCTGCCTGCATCTTCCTAAAAGGACTGCTTGCACCCGGACCTGGTGTTAACTCCTGTAAGCAGGCAAGGATGGCATAGTGCTGAGCTGACATGTTTTAATATTTAAGGAAAAACCATAATAACATATGCAGAAATGATGGGGAGTTTCTCAAAGCTACTTATCAGCTGCAAAACTTGCCCAGACCTCTTCAAAACTGTAAAACTCTGCTCTCAGACGAGTGTATTGTGCATTTAATTCTCTGTGCAGATCTCCTCTGTATTGCTAGGCAGCTTAAGATACTTTAATGTCTGCAGCAAAGGCTCGTGGTGACACATGTAATTAAGTCTTGCAGAACACCCTTCAACAGTAGAGATCAAAGCAATTTGCAGAATAAATGTGCGTCATTATCTAGACTTTACAGGGAAACTGAGGCTTAGAGAGGCAAAATCTCCCAGGAGACAAAAACTTGTGGCAGGGAGGAAAAGTAGGATTCCAAAATCCCTGTTCTGCTGACAAGGCAAAACTGCAGAGCACTGAAATTTGCAATGAATATGTTTGGTAGCCTACAGTGAAGGCTGCAAAGGGGGGATAATTCAGCTCAAAAGATGAAATGAATTGAGATGCAAACAGATTCTTCACCCCCCATCCCCCAAAAAAATCCTCCCAAGTTTTGAAAGAACTTTTCTTACTGCATGGGGTGATATTTTTAAGGCGAAAAATCAGTATTTTGCTATGTTGATCCTAGGAGCCTCATCCTAAGTGAACAAACACAATCTGTTTCCAGTTCTGGTGCTATAAAGTGGAGTGACCCAACCTATTTGCAACCCATGGACACTCTCTCTTTCCAAAATTTCTGCTGCTGCCACATTATGGCAACTCCATAGACCAGGAACCCAAGATAAGATGGAAATTTAAGATTTGACTATGTTGTCGCTGTCCCCAGAGGTGTTCAGTAAATGTGGAGATATGGCACTGGGTGACATGGTTGGTGGGATGGGTTGATAGTTGGACTAGATTATCTTTGCAGTCTAATCAAACCTTTATGATCCTATGATAGACTGGATCAATGTGCCAATGTAAACTGTATGACTTTTGATCAGGCCTAGTGTCAGGTCCTGCATTTTAGTCACAGCAACACCAGGCAACCCTACTGACTTGGGGGAGGGGTGGCTGAAAGCTTGCCTGATGGAAAGGGACCTTGTTGTACTGATGGACATTCGGGAAATGGCCTCAAGTTGTGCCCGGTAAGGTTTAGGTTGGGTATCAGGAAAAACATCTTTACAGAAAGGGTTGTTAAGCACTGGAATGTGCTGCCATCCCTCGATGTGTTTAAAAACCATTTGGATGTGGTGCTCAGGGACGTGACTTAGCGGTAGGTTGGTAGAGTTAAGGCAGTATAGTTGGGTTGAGGTTGGACTTGATGATCTTTGAAGTCTTTTCCAAACTGACCAGTGCTATGATGTGCCTACATACTGACGTTCTCATGGCACTGCTATGTTGAGCAATGCTGGCATGCGCGTTACTCTTTTTGGCCAAGTAGGAGTGCAGCATGCCAGAGGTGTCCCTCAGCTCACCATTTCTTGACCCTACGTGGTGGTGATGGGCTGCAGCCAAAATCTGATGGTCCTCATTGAGAAGAGCTGGATCTGCTGCTCTCCCATCTAATGTTCTGTTTCTAAGTGCTCTCAAGATACTACCCATGTACTTTCCTTGCCATAATTAAATTTTGCTTTGCAACTACAAAATAAAGCCTCCTGACAACCAGTGGAAAAATAATTAGTGGCACATTGTGTCATTAAACACTAGACTTTAATTAAATTGCATAGAGATAACTGCCTCTAACTACTGAAAGTCTGGAGTATCGAAACAGCTGAGTACTCAGCAGAATGGATTAAAACACCTCATAAAACAGACAAAAGTCAGGTCCTTTCCTCTGGCTGATTAAGCACCTGCCTAAATAGGGCATCATATTGGGTCTTCCATGTGAAAATAGCTTACTATTCCTTTTCCTCCCTGCTTGTCATCTCTTTGGAGCTAGAGCACATTTGTCAGGGTGAAGTTCCACCCTAGGAGGAGGTCCTGCTTCTGTCATGTCGGCATCTCTATGTTTGGTGACTTTCTCACGTCCCTGCTCTGAGATGTTTCCCCTGGCTATGGGGTGGTTAGACCTGAACCTAACATGACAGTGGAGGTCACCCTTGAAATGTCTCCTCTGTCATCATGTGACATGGACCACAATTTTGGTGCACTGGTTTTTTGGAGCACCTCAGTCATTACATCTAGTTGCTTGCCTATGTACTCCATGATATTGAGTTTCTATCCATAAGGCTTCTAATCACTCCTGACCCATTTTCAAGGCTGGTTTTGGTCACCTGCATCTCAAAACCCTTTTCTGGCCGTGCACCAGCTGCTTGTTTCTGCTCAGGGAATGCTGGGCTGTGCTGGCTCCACAAAGCTCACAGAGTTTTTGGGCAGTTTGTGCATGTTTAGTGGGGGGGGGAAGGGGGAGCAATTGAAGTCATATGAGGTGAGAAAGATACTCCCAGGCTTGAAGTTGCTTTCTGAGCTAGAAAATGCTACATTTTTCTAGGATTTCTGCCTTGTCTTGGATACAGTTGAGATCCTCCTGCCATTGCTGGCCCACCCCAGTGTTTTGTGCTGACTTCTCCAAATGCCAGCAAAAAGCACAAGCCTTCCTCTGTTGTGAAAATTTAATTACTGCTTTCTCGCATGTTGCTGCCAGACCTATAAAAAGAGGCTTATCAGGAGCGATGAGTTCGGCATCCTTGGGAACTGCACCGTAACTCATCCACAGAGCAGAAACGCAAAGGGGCAGCTCTTTTTGTGGCCTTTTTCCAGCAGCCTTCTGCTGGCAGTGTTACAGCGAGTCACTTTTTCAGGGTATAAATGCTATAGGTTTTCTTTTCCCTCTTAAATAGAATTAAAATTCAACTGCTGCTCCATGGGTTTGTGCTACATCTTCTATTCTCTTCCCACTTAGGGGTGTAGTTTAGTGGACAATATTGGTGATAGGTGGATGGTTGGACTAGATGATCTTTGAGATCTTATCCACTTAATGATTCTGTGATTTTTCTTCTTATTACTTCAGTTGTGAATCCAAACTTCATTGGGAAAAGCTTTGTTTTTATTTTTAAGTGATCCTGTTACTGGAGCAAAAGAGCTGAAAGAATCCAAGAGGGACATCGTTGATATCTCCTTTGCTCACCATCGTGTTGTAGCTTCCCGAAAGTTGAACCTTGACTTCACCAGCAAGCGGGTGTACATACACATCTCCAGAGAGCAAAAGTTGACTAGAGCAAGTAATAGGGAAAGAGAGAAAGTTGTAAGAGTTCATTTTCTGCATGTTTCTCAGTGTTTTTCTTTTTTGTAAAACCACATTATGGACTAAGGTTGTGTCTCCAAAGCAAATGGTCATGTTTTGGGCAGGGTGTTCAGATGTGCCTAGAATGAGGATGCCTGACAGCCCAGAGATGGATGTAAAGCAGCTTGAGGAGGGCAAGGTCTCCTCTGAAAGATTTGAAAATCCATTGAGAAGCAGAAATCCCTTCTGGATATTGCTTTGCTCTCAAGGCAAGGGGTCACTTGAAGCAGCTCGCTTATAACCACTCTTGGCTTTCTCCCCATGCAGGCTGAATCTCTCCCTTTTGCCTGTTCATTGCTTTGCAACAGGTTTCAGAGGCTCACTTTGATTTATCATTGCTAATTTTTCTCAAACATAGTGTTCCTCTCAACTTCTGTTTTGTTGGGATCAGCAGCAGAGTGCAAACATGAAGCAGCACAATGCTTGCTGTTTATGGTTTTTCATTTGCAACTCTTTTAATGAAAAACATCATTTTCCTGTGGCTCTGCAAAAATATATATACATATGTATGCTGCTTGTTCTTCTTCTTGAAGCATGGATGTGTGCATACTGGGGTACAAGCTGGACTTGGTGGGACTTGGCTGCCCTCCTGCAATGTCAGTTCTGTACGGGTTTCCCTGCATAATTTGGCTGCTGGGACTGAGGCTGAGTTGTGCATCCAATTGGCCAAATGCTTCCTGTCTCATCATTTCTCTCTTGTATGATTTGACTCTTTTTCAAGGTCGATTTTAGGTTCCTTGATGCAATGCTTGGCTGCGCAACCTTTATTTTGTGTGGATTCTCCAAAATTGCTGCAAATCATGTGTTGTGGCTCTGATGTGTGGACAAATTTCTGTACCTGAGCAACGTGGTGCTGCCTCTGTGCTCATGCTGAGTGGTGTTTTTTGGAGGGATTTGCTCCTGCATGAATGATCTGGTGTGAATATGGCTATTTCGGTGCTGGGGTGGGCAGCACTGAGCCATCTGGCAGCCTTTTCACAAGCAGGTAGCTGGCAAGGTCAGTGCTTGGTGCTTTCAGAAAAAGGCAGATTAAAAGACACTTGGATCAGGTTTACAAAGTTTGTGCTGCAGGCTGGAAAGTCCTTTTTGAATGGTGTTTGTGCAAGTGCTTTCTTACAAACTACAGTCTACTGCAATGGGGCACGGGGGCAAGAATGCTGCATGTAGGAGCTGCTTTCAGCATTGCGTAGGGATAAATGTGCAATCAAAGTATCATAGTGAAAACAGAGGGAAAACAGTGCGTTTGTGAGATAAGATGTTACACTGGCTTGCCTGTCTTTATCTATTAGCTTGGTGTTTTATACGCTTCAGCTATCCCGGGGGGAAAGGGTGATTTGTTCCTTGGGGGAAACATTTATAAAGTCTCGCCTACCTTGGAAAATCTAGTCTCTAAAGGGTGATTGCAAAGATTGGACTTATTTATCCAAGTCAAGAGCCTGGTAGGAAGGGCATGATGAGCCTGTGAAATACTAAAAGATGAGAAATCAGATGCTGGCAGTCCTGGAAGATGAGAGGAGTCGGTGACTGAGAAACACTACAGAAACCCACTGGGGAAAATGTGAGTTGATAAAAGGAACGTTTTGCGCATCTGGTCTGTAATGAGACAGTGTGCTGCCCTGCTGCAGTTCTCAGTTCCCTCTTCCAGCTACCTTAACTCCAGGCCAGTGCATGCTATGGTGTTGTATCAGTTGCAACAAAGGGGCTGCTCCCTGCTTTTCTGATTTCAAAGCACCTCCCCCCCCCACCCCAACCCAAGCTGCCAAAAGCATTTTGTTATCCTGTCTGCATCCAAACTTCAGCCAGTTTATTTTGCTCTTTGCCAGGTATTCAGTTGTGAATGGATGTAGCTCTTAACCACAGCCCATTCTCCATCTCACCTGAGGAGATGGGGAAGCAATTTGTATATTTATGAAATATCTTTTCACAGGATACACAAACAGTAGCAGGGTGTCTTGCTCAGGGAAAGGCTGGGAAATGTGCTTAACAAACTGTGCTGAAGGCAACACAGGCAGTACTTGAGCAGACAGGATTTGACTTTTTCTTTCCCCTAAGGTATAGAGGTGCAAGCTTTTTCTTTCCCCAGTCTGTCCACAATTCCTATATTTTGGTGTAGTGACAAGATGCGCAGTCCTCTTGGGTTTGGCCCAAACTCTGTTTTTGCAATCAACGAGTTGTCTCATAAGGTGTTTAGCAGGGCTGGTGAGTAGCTTCCTTTGAGCTGTGTCCCTTTAGGAAACCCATTCTCTGCCATTGCTGCTTGCCCTGCACCTGAAATTTGGGTTGGTTGTCTCAAAGACAGCAATTTGGGGATCTTATATCCAAAAGCATATCAACTCTTTCCTTTGCCTGTCTCTTACTACTGGGAAAGCTCACGTTAAAGAGTTCATAGAATCAGTAAGGTTGGAAAAGACCTCTGTGATCCTCTTGTCCAACTGCTGATCCATCCCCACCATGCTCACTAACAGCGTCCCTAAACAGAGTCATAGAATCACTAGCGTTGGAAAAGACCTCTAAGATTCCCAAGTTCAACCACCAGCCCACCCCACTGATGAGACATAAATTCCATTTCCATGATTGTGTGACATGCAGAGATCAAGATGCCAATGACAGCATGGACACAACAGTAGCAACCTCACTTTCCAACAGATTACTCCATCTCACAGCTGCCCTATCTTTGGTGATCAGAACTAAGATACTGCAAACCCTGTGTGTGGGCTTGCCTTGCTCACCTGGCTGTCAAACAGTTGACCTATATGTCCTCAATCTGGGCTAAAACAAGAGTTTTTTTGCACTCCCGCTAGCAGGAGAAATCACTAACCTGGCTGCTGGGAGAGCTTGCATAATTCACCTTCCTTCCAAGGCATACTGAGCAGAAAGCAAATAAGTTGCTGCTGGGGATAAAGGAGAGCACACAAACAAGCAATTCCCATTTGCACCTTTGGAGAGGAGCCTTGGACGTGAGGAAACAGAAAATGCGTTTGCAAACTTTACCTGAGACTGAATTTTGCCTGTTTGCATCAGCATGCATTGTTGTTAGTTGTAATTTCTTGCTGGGTGATGGACAGGGCTTGAAGTCAGCATCTAGAGCAGAAAATAAATGCTCTCCTCAGAGATGGATGCACGCTCCCTGCTCTATGAAACATATTATGTGCCCAAGGTGATACAGACGTTGTAAGAGCTCCCCTGACAATACGTAAAAATTTATTGTTGCTTCAAACCTCCTCTCTGTGGGCCTCAGATTTATGGGCTAAGAGGTGAGGTTTTATGGAAGCAAAGTGTGTAATGGGAAGGTGTGAAGAGGAGGTGCAGCGGTGGTGACTTGGAGCAGAAATATTTATAAATTGTAGCAAAAAAACCGAACAAAATAATTTTTAAAAATGTATTTTTTTTTTCCCCTGGTGAAGGTCAGGGCAATCCTTGAGGCTGGGGAGCGATGCAGATGGAAGCAAGCTTTGTAAAAATGGGATGAGGAGGGAATTGAGGTGGCATGGCTGAGATGTGAAACCAGATAATAGAACAAGGCATGGTGAGACAGCTTTAGAGGAGGGTAAATACCGGGCTGTCTATGGGCAGCATCTCTGTTTGAACAGACCACAGCAGCTGTTTGCTCCTGTGATGAGAAGTGCTGCAGTGCTTCCTAAAAGCTGCACGACTCAGTGATGCCTGGGGCTCAGTGGATGAGCTCTGGGCAATGCAAACCCCTTTCCACCTTTCAGTGGGGATGCATTTACGAATACACGTGTTAACGGCGTGCAACCTATGCTGGATAAACTGCAGATCATGCACAAGGTTAAGTATGCAACTTATGATAGGTGCACCCTAAATCAGGACCCAAAATTCAGGCTAGCCTACAAAAGTTGGGCACAGCGGAGCAGGATGTAAGAAAGACTTGACAGCCTTTTCACTTTATGCAGAGCAAGTGAGCAACAGCAGTGAGTGCTGATAAGTAAATAAAATCAGAGAAAGAGTCTGAAATTATTATTTGAACTTATTTTTAAGGTTGAGGAATGCATAAGAGGCCCTAATTTGGTACTACTGGGTTCTGTTTCGAATCGAAAGTATTAGAGGAAAAGGGAAAAACATGGCATGTTCACCTGCATCTAGCACAGATGATATTGATTCTCTTTTTGAGCTCTAGAGACTTGGAAAAAGAGTTTAAAATTAAACTGTGTCATCCAGAGTGTCAGGATGGAGGAGGGAGATGAGGCAGTGAAAAGGATGCCTGCAACTTTTAATCTTATTTATATCAACCCCATGGCTGTCATCAGCCTATTTAAGCAGCTGCAAAGATGTTCTCTTGAATGCCTTCCGTGTATATATATCTGTGCATGTGCACTTGTGTATTTATTCAGCTCCAGGGGGGACTCGTTTATTAAATGATGGGAGATGTTTCACCAGCTGAGGCCAGGCTCCTTCCACAGTGTGCAAACTGCTTCTCCCCTTAGGGTGCTTTTAGGGTTTTGAGGCTGCACAGGGAGTTTTTAGCATTAGAGACTGGGCAAGGTGTGCTTGGGATGGACATCACGTTGGGGTGCCCGTTGCATTGGAAAAGGAAAACACTTCTGTTTATGTTAAAGCAATTTGTTGTCCCCTTCCAAGCCAGAGCTTGGTTTTCATGTGAGCCTCAGGTCAGTGCCATGGGATAGATGCTCCTGGAGCCATGGTCGTGTAGCAGAAATCATTGACCTTGCAGTGCTAAGTTTTGGAATGATGGTAAATGGAAAGAAAATGTTATGGGTTCCTGGTGCAGCCTGAGCATGGGGGGAAAATCTGAACAGCTGGTGATGTTTCATCTCCATCATGGCTGAAATGGTTTAATTTTATGATATGTATATATCACAAATATATATATATATATTTTAAGACAGAGGTAAGGGGATTTCTGAAACAGAATACTCTTCCCAGCTGAAAAACTGAAACTTCCCATCTGTGGGGAGGGAGAGATGGCCAAAATAATCCTTTAAAAATAATCACCATTCTTCTAAAAATGTGACTTTCAAGCCCAGAAAGCCTCCTCCCCAGGTGACTTGTGGGCGTGAAATGCTGCAGGATTTGGGAAATCAGATTTTTTTTATTTTTATTTTTATTTTTATTTTTACTTTTTAATTTTTAGTGGAAAACAGCAAATCTGCCCTTAACGTTGATTCATGGGCTCAGAGGAAGAGATGATGGTGCTGAGCAGATGGGGATGTACAAGCAGGATTTCATCTTATCAAATGGACATTTCTTCCTCCCCTATGAGTATGTAATGAATGACAGGATCTGCATTTGGTGCCTACATGTAAGAAATTGCAGCGTGGCAGCAACTGGTGTTCCAAACTGGTTTGCACTGGTGTCAGCTGGGAGGGACTGTTCTAGGCAGGTGGCTGCAGTGGATTTTCTGTCCTTTAATTGGAGCAGGATCAGTCTCACTGAGCCATGCACACCGAATGCAAAGCTCTCCCTGAACACAACCCAACTGCTTTCTTGTTTTGTTATTATTATTTTTTTGCATGCAATGTGTGTGCAAAATGCATGTAGCAAAAATAATAATAATAAAAAATAAAAAATGTTGGGGAGAAAGATGTATATCAGAGCATTAGCGAGACTAATAATTGAATGGAAGCAAGCACCTGTGCTTGTGATTACACTGGAGTGGGGCAATAAGAACTTGTTAACAGCATTAACCACTGGCACAGATTTATATGAATAATTGCAGCCCAGACACCGATCTTGGGATTCATCCATAGTGCTGGAACTGGCTTGAATAATACCTGAATATTTTGGGGTCTGTAATGTAATATTTTGGGAATAGTGCCTGAATATTTTGGGTTATGAAACATATCTCCTTAAAGAATTAGGGCTAAGAGCGCTTTGATGGAGCGCCTCCAACATGTGCAAGAGCAGCTGTGGGTTTGGGTGCTCGGTGCTTTGCTTTTGAATCAATGGTGGAGTGTGTTAATTATAACGTATTCATTATATGTAATAAGTAAAATATGTATGCTGCGAAAAGCCCCTTGCTAACATGATGCAGCCCTTTTGCTCTCATTGTCAAGGGGAGAGAAAAGCATCAAGGAAATTGCTTTAATTTCCTCCTGGGACTTGGTGCTGCCTGGCCAGAAGGGACCAGTTGAGGGCATTTGGTGCTAAATAAGGTGCTAAAAATGAATGCAGTGGGAGGGCAGGGTTCCTTGGAAATAGAAACAGCTGCTTGCAGGGTCATGCTTAGCCCAAGCTGGGTTTGAATGAATGCAAACAGTGGCTCTAAGGAAAACTTGCTGCTGGATGAGCTGTGATTTGGGAACACTGCTGTTTCACTTTACAGTGGCTTTTTATTGTTAGAAAGGGATGAAAATAGCGAGACCTTTTGCTATCACAGCAAAGCAAAGCATTCGGGGTTAAGCGCAGTGTTGGGTGGTTATCCTACGGTGATGTTTCTTTGCTTTTCGACTGCCTGGGTTTCTATTTTTGATGGAGAAATGCCAGCAAGGGTCACGAGCAGCTGCGGGGTTGGGAAGAATGGGTGGATTCTCCTGCTGAGGCATTTCTATTGAGAGCAAGTTCTGGGTCCATAAATTGAGATAAATCTTCCTTTCTGTGGAGAAAATTGGATTATTTGAAAATGGGTAAAGTCTGAGAAATTGGTGCCAATGCTGCAACCACATCCGCAGCATTCCAATGCCTAAATTCTCTCCAATGCATTTCTTCCCAATGACCCAACCTGGAATATAAGAAATCCCAATTCCTTCTCTTGGGATAGGATTTCACCAGAACTTTTTCCCCCACTACACCCAAGTTGAAGGAGAAGCACAGAATCAGGGATTCATTAAGGTTGGAAAAGACCTCTAAGATCCCCAAGTCCAACCCAACCCAACTGTTACAATTGTTGCGGTGGAAGGATGATACAGGAGCGTAACAGTAAAGGGACCAACATGGATAGGATGGTTTTGCACAGGAGGAGTAAAGGTGCTCACCCACCTCTGATGATCTCAGCTCACAGAAAGGAGTCCACTTTTTCCTAATACCCAACCTGAAAATCCACAGGGATGGAGCAGGGATTTGCAAGGCACAGGGACACTTACAGCTGGATTAGGTGCTCAGAGTCCCCCCAGCTCACCAGAATTCCTTTATTTCACCTGCATGTGGGCATCTTCCATCATGAGGGATGGTGCAGGGTAGGAACCTGCTGAGATCCTCAATACAATCTATTGAGTTTTTCAGCCAACAGGGAAAAATCAGATCTTGCACAGACTCAGTGAGGACTTGTTTGGGCAAGGAATATCCTCCCCCCAAAAAAGCCCATTTTGGGGTCACCTGACTCCTGACAAAGTGCTGGGAGGGCAGGCAGTGCAGAGAGCTAGAGACACGTGTTGCTCTTTGCCAGTTTCCTCATTAATCTTGATTATGAAGCCCTCGTGCTGAAGTTAATTTTCTTGTAGATGCATATCAGTCGTGTAGCTGGGAATTTGGTGTGCTGTAATGAGGATCTGCAGCCTCGTCACATTATTACTCTGCTAATTAGTACACAGACTTCTCTGGAAAGGTCAGGAGCGAGGAGCTGAGAAACTTCACCTTTTTTTTTTATCCAATTGGGGTCATTGGATGCAGGGAGAGATCTGCCTAAAGCTCTGCCTGTATTTCTGCCGTTCCCAAAGGTGTTGAGGGCAGTGCTGTGGATCTTGTTTTTGTGCTGGCTCCATCCATCAAGGACGGGAAGGCTGCTGGCTCCATCCTCAAACAGGGATTTTCTGTTGCAACGGGATAAAGCTGAGGGAAAGCCCTTTTTTTCAGAAAAGACAAAGAACAGCCAAGTCAGCTCATTTTGTGTTTTTGCAACCCCGGGGCTGTCAGCAGAGTACCTTAACCAGCCTCTAAACTCACAGGAAATTAAAACCCAGGCAAAACCCAATGAAGCCAGACACCCAATATAAACGGCAATATCTTCATCCAACAATTTACATCACTTACTGTCTCCTCCAATGTCCCGGGGTTCAGCTGACAGCCTGCACGCTTTTCTTGCGTTCCACTACTAAATCTGGAAGCTGTCAAAGGCGTTTTGCTGGGGAAAGACTCCTTCTTCAAGCACTTTGAGATGCCCCTCCCGCTTATTGGGGGTGGCTGTGCATGCAAAAGGCGGTTAGGGACACTGGTTAGTAAGCAGCATTGGTGGCAGGTGGATGGTTGGGCTGGATGATCTTAGAGGTCTTTTCCAATCTTAATGATTCTACAGTTATCTTCCTGCTAAACATCCCTCTTTACGCTGCTTTGAGCTGGGTGACCCTTTTGAACTTTGAGCCTCATCTTCCTGCCCCCATAAGTGTTTCTCCTATGAGCTTCATCATCCAATGGATGGGAAAAAATCACTGTTTGCCTCCCCCTTGGGCATGGTAAAGATAGCAACGCTACTCCTGCTGCTCAGGCACTGATAGAGCAGAGAGAAAATCCAGTCCTGTGCAAAGGAATTTCAGCGATTAATTGATTTTTATTCGAGTTGATTTTGCAGTGACCTATGCAGAGCCTGATTTCTTTCACTGGGGGTTGGTCGGTGAAGAAGCGAGCCATAAGGCAGCAGATTCCATCAATCTGGTGCTGCGGGTTGCGTTGGTTTGGAAGCTGTGACCCCCAGGGACGATGCTGGGGTGTTTGCACGAGGCAGGCTCAAAATGAGGGGAGATCCTGCGGTTTTGAGGGGTGGGCGCGGTGAGGCTGGGATGGAGGGAACAGCCTCCCCCCATCCCCACACCGACCCACACACTCACAACTCGCAGCTCCGCCCCGCATCCAGCTCTCATCCATCCCCTCCCATCTCCCTGCAGCCCCGCCCTGGGGCCGGACCGGGGCGGGCTCAGCCGGGCGGTGGGTGCCGGGTGGGGGGGTCGGGCGGCGGCATCGCGGTGCCGGAGCTGCGAGCGGTCGGCGAGGCGGAACCGAGCCCAGCCCGGCACCGCCGCGATGCCCTCCGGACCCCCCCATGCAACAGCCGCTGGTTCGGGGCACCGGTGAGCCCTCTGGGGCTGCCCTTCTCCCCCTTCCCCCCCGCGGACGCTATGCGGACCATGAGCCCCTTGCCCCTCTTTTTACTGCTGCTTTGGGATCTCCTGGACCTGGCACTGGGTGAGTTCCGTCACCCCCCTCCCTTGCCGCTCCTCCCCCCTCCCTCGGGACCAGCCCTGTGCCCTGACCCCAGATAACGGGAAGATGCTCTGCTGCCAGTGTGTGGGGGCACTGGGCTCTGCGCCCCCCCCCCCCCGCGGCTTGGGAAAGACAGTCTGTAATGGGGAGATGGTTCTAGACCTGGTAATAGGACGGAGGTTTTGGATCTGGGAATAGGGCATAATCAGTAGGGCAGTGGTATTGTACTTAATAATAGCGTGCCCAGGAATGGGGGACCCAATAATCGGGCAGTGGTTTTGGATCTGGTAATAAGGCACTGTGTAATAGGGCAGTGGTTTTGGATCTGGTGATAGGGAGCCTGGTCATAGGGCATCAGTTTAGGTGCTCAGATTAGAGCACCTGTTAATAGATCTTTAGTTTTGGACCTGATAATAGGGCAGTGATTTTGGATCAGGGTATAGAGCACCCAGTAACAGGGTAGTGGTTTTGGACCTGGTAATAGAGCACCTGGTAATAGGAGAAATCACTAATATAAATGAATTTGCATTTGGTAATGGCATATCAGATACGGACCTGTTAATAGGATGTCTGCTAATAGGATGCTGGATTTGAACCTGTTAATAGGGCACTTGTTAACTGAATGCTAGGTTTGCATCTGTTAATAAGGCAGTTGCAAGCAGAGCACCTAGTTTGGACTCGATAATAGGGGAATTCAGTAATAGGGCAACCCATTTGGATCCAGTAACAGGGCATCTGTTAACAGGGTACCAGTTTTGGACCTGGTATTAAGTCACTCATTAGTAGGATACTTGGCTTGGACCAGGTAATAAATGAACCATCTGATAGGGCAATAGGTTTGGCCCCTTTAATAGGGTACAAAATTTGGACCTGCTAATAAGGCAGATATTAATAGGACACCGTTTTTAGACCCATTAGTAGGGCACTTGCAAATAGAACACCCAGTTTTTACCTTTTAATGGGTTCCCTCCAACAGGACATTGTTTTTGAACCATTAATGGGGTGCTAACATTGTCCTCGTTAATATGGCACCCGCTAGTAGGATGTGCAGGAGTACCCCATAGCCCATGCCCAATATAGTGCGTCAAAGCCCTGCCTGCTCAGCTTCGAGTGGTGGGAGGTGAGTGGCGCTGATTGTGCAACTGTTGGGATTTTGCTATTTCTAACACACTTTTTCCTTCACGGAGCGCAGCAGTCAGCTGCTGCAGGGCACAGGGAGGGGGAGCGGTGGCTGCGCTCTGTAGGATTGGCACAAAGGCACCAATTCTTCCCCAGTTTGAGGCGAAGTACCCAATATTATCCTTTGGGGATAGCACAGATCCATCTGCATGGAGCCGAGTTCCTCTTTTAACATGCTCTTCTGCTGATGATTGATAAGAGTGGGGATGGGTAAGGCTGTGTTTGTGGCATGTGTTTGGGGTCCAAGTGTTTTTTCCTGTGAGTCAGTGTGGGGCTGTGGGGTGAGAAGTGATATGATAGGATCTGATCATGGATCTGAGTTAGTGCTGCGACAAGCTCAGCGTTCAGCTCATAAAGCCCTACTGAAACTTCTGTGTGTTCCCATATCCTGAGGTTGAGCTGCTTGAAGCATTTCCTCAGCACTGTCCCAAAACCCAGCAGATTCCAAGCAAAAAAGAAAGATGTCATTGCAAAAAGCCCATCCCAATGCTCTGGCAGTGGATGGCAGCACCCGAGGTTCAACATTGGGCAGATGGCTTTTCCTTGGCTGAGAACGTTCTTGGCCTGGGGATGCTGCACCCAGGGATCTCCAGCCTTGTTCTTGCCAGGGATGCAGCAGGATCCATCCCTAGGAAGGGGATGCAAGGTCCCATTGCTTTTTCCCCCACAGCGCCTCTCTGAAGTGGTTAATCTATTATTTATTTATTTTTCTTTATGTGCACTGTCTGTAATGCACGGTGCATGCTCTGTGTTGTCCCTGCGATTTCCCTGATTGCTGCCCCATCTCTGGGAGTGTGACTGAGCATCCTATCAGCAGCACTCCCACTCAAGCATAGCATCCCTAGGAGCATCTGTGAGTGTATTTTGGGGCTTTCCATCCATCACCTCTGAATGAAAAGCCCTTTTATTCCCTCAAACGATGCTCCCTGCTTTCTGAATGTGTGGTAGGCCAGCTGCATCCTTCCCAATACAGCTTTTCCCATTAAAACAAGCTTAATCTCTCCCCTTGGCTGGGAAAAGCAGCCTGGGCATGGCTCAGTGGGCTGAGAGAGCATCAAAATAGAAAAATGAGGGCATGTGCAGGAGGTGAGCGGTCAGACGGTGGCTGGCAATTGCCCCATAGCCTCTAGGTGGTGGTTTTTGGACAGGCACAGAGTCTCATCTGCACGCAGCCTGATGGCTCCTTGGCAGCTCCAAGCAGTTTGCTGGCAGACTGCTCAAACTCACTGCCTGAAATACGCTCCTATCACATGCTCATCAGGTTTCTTCTAATGGGCAGGGAAAATCAGAGCTGCGTTTTGCAATCATGAAAGGAGAGTTAAATGTGTTGAAGTCTGATACTGGTGAGATATTGATATAGCCATCATCTTAGTGGGTTTCGGGTAGAAAAGGAGAAAATTCAGTGCTCAGGTGTCTGGGAGTTTGCAGTGCAGAGAGAGGAGGAGGAGCATCCCTGCACCACGTGCAGCACAGCCTGCTCTAATTCACCTACGAGCGCACAGCACTGACCTGGAAAAGCAGGACACGTTCTGTCAGCCTTCCTGCTCCTGTTTTCCCATCTCGTATTCAGCTCAGGGTCACCTCCTTTTTATCCCTTTACTCCCTATTTCCATGAATTTCTGCTTCCTGCAGAGCCTCGTGCCGCCCGACTAAATCCATAAAGCCCTTCTGACAATCCTCCGTGCCGCACTAATTGCTCTTCCCCTCTCCCAGTTAGGCCAATTTTGCTACTCCCTTCTCTCTCTCCACCAGCTGCGTTTTGCAGCTCTTTAGAGCTGCCAGCTTTAGTCCAGAGTGTTCCTACAAAGCAAGCTTCCTCCCCTCACCCTGCACCTTCCCAAGTTAATAAGCAGCTTTGGGGCACAGAGTTATTCCATGCTTGATTTTCCTGCAAAACCCCCATGTTCTAAATCCTATTTCTGTGTTCCTGCAGGTGCTAGAGCTCCGTTTTGGGGCAAATCCCTCAAATTCCCCATTCCTTGCTGCAACAAGCAAGTTCTTAGTGTTGATGGAGGGTTTTTAGAGTTAGGGTACTGGGTAGGCTGCGGTTGGACTTGATGATCTTCAAGGTCTTTTCCAACCTGGGGAATTCTATGGTTCTATGATAGTGCTGCAGCATTTAACTTTAGGTCTGGCCAATTTCCTCTTTTTTTTTTTTTTTTTAACCAAATTTTGGCTTCTCTAGACTTACAAAGGTCACAGAGTCAGACTGTGTGTGTGTGTGTGTGTGTGTGTTGCATGTCCTGGTTTTGCTTTCAAGACCCATGAGGTGAGTAGCCCTTGCTGTATGCAAGGTGCCAAATCCTATCTGCAGTGTGGTAAATGATCTTACGTGCTGCATGCTAAACGCTATATATATATATAATCATAGGATCATTAAGGTTGGTCATTTAGTCCAACCGTCAACCCATTTCCACTAGTAATGTCCCTCATTGCACAACATACCCTGTTCTGTATGCAACATGCAAATGCTATATGCAATGCGCTGTATGCTGTATCCACTGCAGCCTTCCTGCATGCAACACGGGCTGTCTCTCGTACCTTCAGGCCCTTGCAGAAGTCTTCAGGTTGCATCCAGGCTTCAGCAGCATGCAGGTGCTATTCAGTTCCTGCACTGATGCAGTGGGTTTTTATGAAGCATCTGATATGCACAGGGAGGACAGGCATCGCTTGGCGCCTACTGTTGTTTTACTTACTGCTTTGGTTCACCGCCCCATTTGCTTGATTTCATTGACTGCAAGTCGGTGGTTGGGGAAAAGTCCATTGAAGGAGCCCCCAAACCCTGTGGATTTTTTTGTTGTTGTTGTTTTGTTTTGTTTTGGAAAACTTCCCAGCCTGTAAATCAGCCTGCACAGAGCTAGAGCGGGGAGGATGCAGCTGATGCGCTGTTTGCTCCCTGCCAAGCTGCTCTCTTTGCCCTTTTGTTTGCTTGCTGCTGAGGCACTTGGTGTACTGATGGACTTGTTTGTAACTAATGGCTGGTGCTCACATTATCTCTCTGGCATTATCTCCTTCCCTCTTTTTCCCCCATCTCCTTCCTAAAATAAACAGTCAATCACAGCTTGTTTTCAGTGCAGGGCTCCTACCCACTTTGGGATGGATTCATGGTGCAAGTGCCAAGGGCAGGCAGACTCTTAGCTAAGTGCAGGACCGTGACCCACATCCAACTGTGCAGTCACCATCACTGCCAGCTCTATATTTTCCATGGCACGAAGCCTATAATAAACAGAGGTTTGGGTACCATGCAACACTAAATGCCAGAGAAAAGAAGCAGAAATGGGTAAATGAATAACCCCCTGTTAGCAGGATCCTGACAGCCCCATGGCTGTTCATCCATCTGTCCATCCATCCATAGAATCGTGGAATGGCTTGGGTTGGAAGTTCCTACCCCTCTGCCACAGGCAGGGCCACCAACCTCCAGACCTGGTACCAGAGCAGGCTGCGCAGTGTCCCATCCATCCTGGTCTTAAGCACCTCCAGGGACAGAGCAGCCACAGTCTCTCTGGGTAGCCTGTTCCAGCACCTCACCACTCTCTGTAGAGAACTCTTGTAAAGCTCTTGGCTGGATCCACAGCAAAGCCGAGGGACTTCTGGCTACCCTCTGCTCCCAGGAGGCTTGGGGAACATCGAGATAAAGATGCATTTCCCATCAGAAAGATGCTGTGAGCAAGAGGCCCTTCCCAGGACCACACATTTTCTCTGTTCTGCTGCCGGGAGCAAATCTCCATCTGCAAAACCCTTTTTAGTTGAAAGACAGCATCCCGGAGGGCCAGAGTAGGGATTTTGCTCCTCTCTGCCCAAACCTCTGTATAATTTCCTTTTATATAATGCCTTCAACAATGTACTTCAGAAAGGAGGGTGAAGGGATTAGCAGCTGTTATTCCAGCCCCACTCCACCTCCCTGTGCTTGCAGATAAATCCTGTGGCTACATCCTGTCTGCCCAGGCTGGGAAAATAGGAGCTGGAGCTTCCTCTGCTGTGATGCACCCACTTTGCATTTACACTGATATATTTCTTTGCAAAATGATTGGAGGAACTTCAGTGGCAGGGATAGCAGGAGTGAGCTGGGAATGCCCCTTGATGGGGGTTTGCTTTTTCCTGTAAGACCAAAGAGATGCTTTGTGTGTGGGACCAAAGTGACTGTAGGGATGTGAGGGGATTGGAAATATGGCGGTGGTACTCCTGTTGGCTCCTGGGTGTGCTGCCATCATTGGAAATGCTTTTGGGGGGGATGGATTGCGTGGATAATGTGGAATTTGCTGGTGGAGAGGTTGCTTTCTGTATTACAAAGGCTGATCCCCAAAAGGAGGTTGGATCTTGCTGCTGGCAATACTTGAAAAGAGGAAAATGATGGAAAGGAAAATGGCTCTGGAAGCTGCTGGCTCTCTGCAGGGTGGGCTACAAATGCAGGAGAGGTGGGGGGGGGGGGGAAAGGCTTCACCTTATCAGGTATCACCCAAAGCATTGGAATTGCTATGATTTAGAGGTGTGTTGGGGAGGCTGTTTTGCTCCATGCTGGATGACCAACAGCCTGGATGAGATTGAGCAGATACAACTGTTCCATTACAGCTTATATGCACGTAGAGATGAAATATTTTCATGAGCGCTAGCAGAGGTGGCTCTTTTAAAGCTATATTTACAGCTCATTGTGCTATTATTGCTGGGATTGGCTTTTTTTTTTTTTTTTTTTTTTTTCCTGTCTTTTTAAGGAAATCTTAGGAAAGATTTGATGTATGCAAGCTGGCTGGAGGTGGCTGGGTTTCCTTCTGATGGAGAGAATTTACTCTGCTGTAATTATAGCAGCAGTGTGGGAACACAGCGGAGCTGAAGGAAGCCTGGTTGCCAAATTTAAGCCTTCTGTTTGCAGAAATGTATCTTGGTTTTTGTTGTTGTTGTTGTTTTTGGCAACAGGAAAACACATCTGGGTGACTTTGGGGTAGGTAGGAGATGGTTTTGCAGGGGCAGGATTTGATCGCTGGGACAGGAGAGCTGCCCATGTTCTGCGATTTCCCATTGCAGTGGAGCTGCATTCTGTCGTGTGTTTGTCCAGACCCCCCCTCTTCTACCCTCTGATCTGCTAAAAGCTTCCTACAGTGGGAAAACAACCTGACTCTTTAAAATTTCAAATGCTTATTTAAACAATGTTATCTCTCTTGGAAGGGAGAGAGTATATTGAATGGTTATATTAGTGCTTGGTGTAGGACAAAGGAGATGCAGAGAGATTTTTAACATGAGGATGTTAATCACTTGTGCCACATTGCCTGGGAGGTGTGGATGTATAGATCTGTATATGGAATATGTGCAGCACTCCTGTGAGGATGAGGGTGGGAGAAGCAGGGGGCAAGAGGCAGCCAGGCAAGAGCTGAGCATCCCTTTTTGTTCGCTTATTTCCACTCTGAATGCTGGCTGGCTAGAGCCTCAAAAGGTGCAGGAGAATGGGGATGCTGTGGCTATACAGGACCTGTATGGGATATAGCATAAAGGGCCGTGTGGTGCTATATTTCACCTTTTTCTACTCAAAAGCTGGCTGGATGGTACCCCAAAAGGTGTGGCAGGATGGAGATGCTCTGGTTGTAAGGGATATGTAGGAGATATAGCATAGATGGCTAGATAGGGCTGATAGCATGATAGATAGTATGAACAGCCTGAGCTCCTTCTGCCCCTCGACAGGGCTGGGATGGGAAGGAGAGCGTTTACAGCTTGTAAATGGGCTGCTTCACAAATCGTGCTGTCCTCTCCCTGCTGGCAGGCTGTGAGGAAATCCTACCGCATTACGGAGCCTCTATTACCCGCCCTCATGGGAGCACTGAATTAAAGGAAATATTTTATGATCCTACGCTTCGTTATGTTTTATTAAAAGCAGAGCATCAGCCTCCCCTGCCACATTCATCAGATCACTGGCTCTGTTGGTTTTTCCCCCTCCTGTCCCGAGCTCTTGCTGCTGTTGCGGTTGTTTCTGATGTCACTGGTTTGTGCTCTCCCAGCAGAGGCAGTGTGGGGAAAATGGGACAGTTGAGGTTTTTTTGGGATGCCCCATTTCCAAACAGGCTTGGGGACATGGAGTCACGATGCAGAAATAAGGCAGTTGGGTTTTTTTGGGGGATGTCCCATTTCCAACTGGCTTGGGAGTGCAGAGTCGTGATGCAGGAATAGGGATGGATGCAGAAATAGGGATGGATGTGGGAAAGTGGAGAAAAATGAACAAAGATGGTGGGGGCCTGTGGATGGGGACCAGTACGTCCTCATGAGCCTTTGGGATACCCCGGGAGAAAAGGAGCTTGGAAAACCCAGCTCTGCTCTATCTCAGTGCAATCAAACTCATGCTGGGAGGGCTAACGGGATGTCACAATTTTGGGGGGAAAAAAACCAACAAAATGCACAGAGCTACTTGGGGCATCCTGTTTCCTTCTGCTCTGCTATCAGTCTTGCGGATTGACGGCAAAAAGCCGGCCAAATAATGATAGTCAGGCATATCTGGAAGCAGTCAGGAGACAGAAAGGTATTAATTAGCAGTTATTTCTCAACGGAGCAGAGATGGATAGGGATTAAGGTAACAGCCATGTGCGTTCTCTCCACAGCAGCAGCAACATAACGGTAAATCAGGGTTATGAATCAGTGCTGTAAGAGGGTGATATGTTTTAATCTTATTAGCGGCAAAGCATTACTGGGAGAGCAAAGGGATTATTAATCACGGAGTGTAAATTGGGGAGAAGAGAGTGGCTTCAAATTAGCAATCTGGCTTTGCGTGGCAGGCGTTGGAGATGGAGAAGAAAAGAGGCAGATAGAGGATGGGTGAATGGGAGGATGCCAGGGGATGTGCGCCGAGCTCAGGCTGTCAGGATTGAGATAAAGCAGCCCAGCTCAAGGTAAAGGGTTGGAGCATTGCTGTTCCTTGTACTGGTGTTGGGTCTGGGATGTCGAGGTCAGCCCCTGAGCAGGAAGGTGGTAGGAAAAGAGGTTGGTTGTGTGGGGCTGGGCAGGGGGCTGAAGGGATTTCCTGGGTTATGTATGTAAAATCCAGTACATGCAGGTATCCATCCTACCCAGCCCCATTCACTCTACATCTCTCTGTCCTTCTGTCCAAACCTCTACCCCTTTCTCTGCTCCTCCATACCCACATCCCCCTCTCCATTCTTCATTCCTCTCTTCATTCTTCCTTTCATTCCTCTCTCCACCCACTGGCACTTTTAACATGGTGGGAAACCCATGGGCAGCACCCAGACCCAAATCCTCATCCTTGCTCTTAAGGAAAATTAGTTTTTATTTTCCCCTTCTGTCCACCCCAGTCTTGTATTTCTCTAAGCTAAAGCTGGAGGAGTGGAAGGTTTTATGGAGTGGTGTTTCAGATGTCACCATTCAATATTGCACTTATTTTTTCTGAGGAATAGTGCTGGTCTCTAATGATCCCTTGCTGGTTCTCACGTTTCGCTCATCTTTTGCTACATCTCAGGTGTTTCTGTAGAATGGTGGATCTTGCTCTCCCCCTTGCAAGTGGGGGAAACTGAGGCACAGGTGGGACTTGCTCCAAATGTACACTTGACACAGCTTCCAGCTCCACTAATTAACACATGCGAGGATTATGCTCAAGCCTAGATTAACGAAGTGAGCTATGGTTTCAAATAATTGGCTCCTGGTGTGGTAATCCTCACCCTGATGTGATGTGGGGCAGAGACCTTCTGCTTCTGCAGGAGCAACCCTCATTTGCACAAAAATAGGGATAAGGCTCCACTGGGGATGCAGCAAATTTCTTCCTAAGTTTCAGCATCTTCATGCAAGTGTATCAGCTTCAGTGTGAGGCTCTAACACTGCATCCAGGTGTTGCTCACATATTGGAAAAACACCGTGGTGCAAGCAAGCTGCTTTTGGTTTGGAGGAATCTACCTTAAATTGCTCATTTGTGGTTTCTCAAACAGTGTGAATGGCACGTTGCTCCACAAGCAATCAGCTCCAATTTGCATATATGCATCCATGCAAATGAAGAGTGTGATCTCCATTTAAAAATCAGGGCATCTGGAGCCCTGGCTGACCCATGAGTGCTTTAGGTTTCAGTTTTGGCAGTGGCAGAGCCGTTGCTTGAAATCAGTGGGCTGCCTGTGTTTTTTTGGGGGGGAAGGGCTTTGGGCTCTCTCAGGCTCTGTTTCTCTCTTTTCCTGGCTCAGATGCTATTTAGGACTCTGAAAACTCATCAAAGCACCCATAGTAGCCAAATCCCCTCTAAATGGGGATAAAGGAACGAGAGAAACGAGCAATGTCTAATCCTTCCAAAAGCCCAGAACCAATGACCCACCACAAGTCACAGCCACTGATTCCAGCATCATTCCAGCTGTGATGAACCACTTCAGTGCTGCACTAAGACGAGATATTTTAGTAGCAAATCAGTAGGATGAAGATGCAGTGGTAAAGCGTGCCCCTTCCACCCCAGCATCATTAGGAGATGAAGGCATGCATCGTTTGCTGGCAGCTTTAGGGCAATGTACTGAGCACGCAGGGGGAGCAATGATAAATAAAATGTTAGTGTGCTGGAGTAAATGCTGCTAAACATACTTCACGTCTGCGCAGCTGTGAGAGATAAATATTCTGTCTATAATTTATGGGCACGGCTTTCTAGACTGTGCAGGGGGGTCTGGTAGTAGCTAATAAAATGCGTTGAGAAGACTTACCATTGCAGCAAACGCAGCCCTGTTTGGAATTTGCGTGGAGGGGAAGACCCATCTTCTTCATATTGCTTGATCTCTTTTGAGTATGATTTATGGGTTTGGGGGCTCAGCAGGTATTTCCAAGTGGTTTTGGTTGATTATCTGCTCTTTCTCTATGGGTATGCATGCAGAAAAACTGCTCGTTTATGAGTAATGTCAGGCTGTATCATCACAGCTGGTTCTTGTCTTCAGCTTTGAGGATATTGAAGTGTTTCCTAAATGGTTGATATTTCCCATTCGTTTGAATATGATAACCCCAAAGTCTTGCTGCTCCCGCTTATCCCCTGCCTGTTTCTCTCTTCCAAGCCTTATTCTTTCATGTTTTCACTCCCAACATTAGAACTTTTTCCACTATCTGGAACATCTCTCATTCTGTAATGGGTACATTTGTCTTTGCTGTCATTTTCCTCTTTCCAAGGACGCTGTGTTGAGGTGGGCGGGAGGTGGCCCTTGGCTTTATGACTGCAGGATTTCTACCATCTATGTCATGCTTTGGAGTTTCTCTCCGACCAAGTGCCTAATTTTATCCAGGGATCTTCTAAGCACCAACATGAATCATACAAGGTTATCTTGGGTGTTGTAACAAGGTGTGGACTTGCTCCAGAGAAATGCCACAGCCATTTTACCAAACTTCCTCAAAGCTTTCGTTTTCTTTTTTTCCTCTTTGTTTTGTTGCTGTCACACTCTGGGTTGCGTTGCACAAGCTGACCATGCATTGCACTGTCTATGGAGTTAAACAAACAACAAAGCTTACTCACAGGAATGACCAATTTCCCGAGGCTTTCACACAAACATCTTGCTTGACGGAGATGTACTACAAGCACTAACTCGATGCCAGGAGTGAAAGGAGCTTTCTCATATTGTGCTCCGGTGAGCTGGAACAGCGCTGCTGTCAAGCCTTGGCTGGAAAAGGCATGACAGAAGATGTTAAAACGGGTTTTGTTTGCCATGCATGAGGTGTGTAGCTGCTTGGATGGCTCTGTCCTGTTGCAAATTTGTTTGTTGGTGACACACTGGAGGTGACAATAGGCTTGTGCAAAGCAGGCCTTTGCATTTGTTTTATTAACTTGTGCTTGGTGATGGATGGTCTGTTGGCATAATTCTTTGAGAAGCCCTTGTGTGATGTGTAGTGTTGGAGAAGCACTGCAGGGATGTTTGGGTACCGTGGCACAGCATGACATTAGGCTCTAGTTGGGGAGGGATTTTAGTTGGCTGGGGTATTTTGGGGGGAAGGAAGCCCAGGATTTAAGAAAGAAAGAAAGCAAAAAAGCCGTGGGTGGTGTTCAGGAGTCCCATCTCAGTTGAGTTTGTGAAACTGTTGGAAGTTGATGTTGGAGTTTGGCCTTATGCGCCAGTTGGACTGTGACACTGTGATAAAACCTGACTGGCAAGGCTTAAAAAGAGGACGCTGGTTTGTAGAGTTTGCAAAGATTTTTATCACAAAATCTGAATTGAAGCGGACCCCTTAGGACCTGTATGTCTCCAGCAGCTGTACTGAAGGGTCCCTCTGAACTAATGGTGTCAGTGTCCTGCTTTTAGTGGTTTTCTCAGTTAATCTTGATTTAAAAGGGTCAAAAGGCCAAACCAGCCACGCTCAATCAATTATTGATTAAAATTATTGATTAAAATGACAAAGAGCTAGCAAGACATGTGACACTTCCATAAGATGGAGGTAGCTTGTTGTAGGCTTCGGTGTGCCTATTGCAACCTATTTCATTGGAGAAAATATACTATGTATTCTATATGTCTTTTCCCTGCAATTCCATAGGATTTAGGTGCTGGTGTGGTCTAGCAGCCCCCATGCAGTATAATTAGAGATACAGCTGCAAAGTGCTTCCTCCCTCTTATGCAAATGGCTGAGGTAAGAGGCATCTAATTAAATGTTTGTACTTAATACGCCACGGTGTATAGGAAGATGAATTTTAATTACTGGCTCTTTAATTGTTTGGTCGGCCTGTTCATATCCTATTTACACAGCATTAATACAATTTGCTCTCTGCCAGCAGGGCTCTTCCTCACAGTGGGAGCGAGATTCTCCTTCTGCTCCAGGTGTCCCAGTGACGCTGGCTCTTATGGCTTTATTGCATGAATAGAAAAAGAAATACAGCATGAAGAATGAGCAAAAAAATGGTAACATCCAGCACAAATTTTGGGTGGTTTTTGGGGGCATTCTGTCCTGTTGATACTCAGCTTTTGGTTTTCTGTAAGGAAAAAGTGAGAAATCAAGCAAAACTCATGCGCCTTTATGCCTTTAAGAACAGAAAGGGGCTCCCCTCACCTTCTTCCTTTGCAAAAGGACCATCTCCTTTGGACGCCTAACACTGCCTCTGTCTGTCACATCTGATTTCACTTGTGAATGTTAAACCTGTATTAAAATACTTTTTTCCTCCATTTTGGAGGGAGAAAGAAACCAACAAAAACCAAACAGCAGTGCAGCAGCTTGACAGGAGAAAAGGCTCCAGATTTAGCAAAATGTGGCCACTTTGTGTTGGGGCTTCTCGCCCCTTGCAGCCCTCCTGGGTTAGTAGGAGAGGCAGCAGCCGATTATAATTGTAAATTGCCTGGGAAGATCATAAATAAGGCATTGCTGGAGCCAGGGATATAGCCAGGGAGAGAGGGAAAAAGTAATTTGCTGTGCTCACAGGAATGGGGGCAACTGCTGGTATTTAATCTTTAATGAACAAGATGTTGCCAAGTGCTCCCAGTCACAACACGTTTGCTTAATGTTCCTCAGCCCTAGAGTTTGACATCTGTGGCCACAGAGCCACACCTTCAGCCTCACCTTGCACCCCGATTACCTCCAATGCGCCTCCCATTATCTTCCTCCCTTCTGTTGGGGAATGCAATTGTTTGGAATCATTAAGGTTAGATAAGACTGCAAAGTTCATTAAGTCCAACCATCAACCCATCTCCACCGTGTCTACTAACCGTATCCCTCATAGTTATAGCATCCCAAGTGATGCTAGATTCTCTTTTTCAAGGGGCAGAGTGCCTCCTCCACCAGCAAAATCTTGAAGTCCTTTCAAACCCTGTGCAAAGTGGAGCTGTGCACCTGGAGGATTTCCCTGTGCTTGCTGTTAGATGCCAGCAGAAGAAACCCTGGAGGGCAGAACTGCAGAGGAAAATGAAAAGGCAGAGAGAGCAGGAGCCAGCTGGGCTGGCCTCATGTTAAAGGTCAGCAAGAGGAGAGGAGAGGGAGACAAAAGACTGGAAGACACAAGAAAGGCCAAGCCTTGAATGGAGGAAGGGAGATATCAGAGCCAGAGAGAGCAGGAGGAAGGAAAAAGGGGAGAAATGACACAAAGCGCCCATTGGGTTGCTTTTCCTGAATGTTTTTTGAGAACCTAGGGACAGGAGGTGGTGAAAGAGATAGAGAGAATTATGTATGAGCTCTGCTAGTCACAGGCTGATTGAAGTGGGGATGCGTTCATATCATCCATGTGGGCACCTGGAGGATGTCCCTGCTTGGCTGCCCGTTCTGACCCAGCACCAGAAACAGCATCGCCACTCCAAAATGGCCACCCCGATAGGCACAGAAGGGACAGGCTGAAATGTGGGGTCATGTCCCAGAGAGACAGAACCCACTGTTGGTTTGGCATTGGCTTCTTGGGGAGCACTGAGACTTGAGGGATCGGTAAGCATATGGGGAAGGCGATACCAATCAGTATCCATGGACTCACGTTTTCCTTGGATGTAACTTCAAAGTAACTGGGCACACAGTGACGGGTTTTCTTGACAGGGTGTGGAGCGCTGTGGGACACTGGAACGCACCAACATCCCTCAGCTTCTGCATGCATGTTGTTTGCACCGCCTCCCTGCAGCCATCCTGTAACTGAAAGCACGGAGAATGTTACAATGTGCTGCTTTTATTAATGTGTCACTCCCTATTTAAAAGGACATTTCACTTATCTCTCCCTTCCCCCTCTTTCATAATTTTTTTAAGTGGATGTCGCAAGAATTCCCACTGCTTGCTATCAATATAACCCCCCCCTTTTTTTTTTTTATTTTTTTATTTTTTTATTTTTTTTATTTGGGGGCCAAGTAGGTGCTTCTCCTTGCTTTGTGCTCTTTTCCTCTTTCACCGTTTTCCTTCTGCTTGGGTTTCGCTCTGAAATGGGCATCTGTTGCTGGTTGAACATGAGGAGTTCTGGCCCCTGTAGCGCTGATGCAAAAAATTGAGAGGTTGCAAAGAAATAAGAATGTTGATTTTGCAAAGTGCAAGACATCTCATAGCAATGTTCAGTTGTTTGTAAATAGTAAATGTCCACCTGGCACTACCAAGCCTGAATTATCTTCTCTGATACTTGGACATTTGGATGCAGTTGGTCCACCCGTGAAGGAGCAACTCAGCAGTGGCCCAGTTTGGATTTGAGGCTTGGTTTTGAGCAAAGGTAGATGTAGGAGCTGGGTGGCGAAAGCCTGTAGCTATTGGACTTTTGCAACATATAGAGGGGGGCAGCAAAAATAAATAAAAAAAAAATTGTTTTTTTTAAGCCATTTGGAAGCTGGAGATCAGAGATGTGTGTGCAGGGATTCAGATGGGGATGCTTTTGCTTTGCACTGCCATGCACGAGAGTGGGGCTGCAGCCAGTGCAGAGCACTATGCGGTGCATTTTCACCCTCTGTGCCTCAGCTTACCCATTGAAAAAAAGAACAAAACAACTACAGGGGCTGCATTCAAGCCACGCTGGGACTTCTGTATTTTAATAACTTGCAGGCACAAGGGAAAATACAATCTCAACTCTGTCACCTGTCACTCGTGCTGCTGCTGCCAGCCTCATTTAATT
The DNA here is from genome assembly GCF_039878825.1 of Excalfactoria chinensis. Lineage (NCBI taxonomy): Eukaryota > Metazoa > Chordata > Aves > Galliformes > Phasianidae > Excalfactoria > Excalfactoria chinensis. The sequence goes on from NC_092844.1 coordinate 6,302,920, forward strand.
GGCTGCTTGATCCACACTGGGGACAGGAGGGAGATGAGATCTTGCCTGGGGGCTGCTCACATCTACTGGCAAGCAGAGCTGTGCCAGGCGCAGAGCATTGCTTTGGTGCTTGTTGCTTTCTGTGCCCAATCTTTTGCAAATGTCAAAAGTGGCAAAAATGGAGATACGCCCACGAAGAACCCGCGTGACCCCTGCATCATCCCTGCTCCTCTCCTGTCTCTGCCAACTCCAGCTGCTTCCTCTGCAAAGGAATCTCAGTTCCTCCACCACTCGGGGCTGTTTGCAAACCCACCCCTATTTGTTCTGCATTGCTTTCCCATCCGATGCAAGTAGCTGTTAGAACAAAATGGATTTTTCCAGTGGATTTTGGGGTGTGCTGTTTGGAAACAGTGCCAAATGGAATTCAGTAAGGGCTCAGATCTGCAGGGCTGTCAATCTGCAGCTGGAGGAGATACAGCAAACTCAAAATGAAAGGCGGTTGCCTGCCCTCTTGACCCCAGCTGTGTGCTCCTGCAATGGGTTTGCGGCAAAGGGAAGGAAGGGAGATGGGGAGAGGAAAAAAGGAGAAACAAGGCTGCAAGTTGCAACTGTGGATCCAGAATCCTGACTGGTCCTTGGGGTTGGGGTTTGTACACAGGTCAGCTCAAGCCTCCAGAGCTGGGTGAGATTTGGGTACCTGCAGGCAAGTTGGGTGATTTTGCAAAGAGAGAAAAACAGCAAAAGGGTTTTTCCTTACATAAATAATAACATAAATAATATTTAAAGGGTTTTCCTTTTTTTTTTTTTTTTCTTTTTTTTTTTTTTTTTTGTGCGTTTGGTGCATATGATGATGATATCCATGTATGTAGGATGGAATCAACTTGTAGTCTGTGAGCAGAGCCATAGAATGCCCCCAAAACCACTAGGAACAAATTTTTGGCATATTATCCAGCTCTCATGTCCCTTTTCTCCCCTCTGTTGCAGCCTACCTGACAGTCAGCATTGAGCCACTGCCGCCCGTGGTGGTGGGCGACGCTGTGACACTGAAATGCAACTTCAAGACGGATGGGAAGATGCGGGAGATCGTCTGGTACCGGGTGAGCTGGTACCCAGGCTCTGCCCTTGGGGTGGGGACGCAGAGGCAGCCACGTGGCATGAGGTCATGGATGATGGGGATGAACGTGGCCATCTGGTGCAACAGTGGGAATATGAATTGTGCTGCTGTCCTTGCACAGAGCCAACAAGGAGATGGCTGGGCTCTTAAAGCAGGGAGGAGGGGGCGGGGAAATGAGTTGGCAGTCATCTTAAGGCGCTCTCATTTATTTATTTATTTGTTTTTGTGTGTTTTACTGTTTGAGTTTTTTGGGGGGTGTTTTTTAGGCTGGTTTTGGTGTGTGGGTTCTACAGGTGCAAGGGGCTGGCACCATGTGGGATTTTGGAGTTGCAGTTGGTGCCATCTGGGTTTCTGAGTTGGGATGAGTGCCACTTAGGATTTCTGGGTTTGGATCAGCCCCACTGAGCAGAGGAGTTTCTTGATGTTGGATGGGAAATGGTGCAAAACTGAGTGCTTTCCTGGGCTTTCCTGCACACTTCCTTCCCCCAGCAAAACAATGGCAGATGAAAGGGCTGTCCTTGTCCTTCATTATAGGAGGTTTTCTCTTGTTCCTACCGTGTTGTTTCTGCTCCCCAAATGATGAGCTGCTGTGCCTTAAAGCTCTCTGCACAGCCTGCAGGTGCTGATGGATATTCTCTTGCATGAGTGTGGTGCGTGCGTTCCCATTGCGTCCTGCTGTAAATAGGTGTGGTTAGGTGTATCAACAAAAAATATATTGAATTACTAAACAAAAACAGTCCCAGACCCCTTTTTAGTGACTCTCTCTGGGGCTTTTTAGTGGCTTACTCTGGACCTTCGATTTTGGGGAGGAAGAGCCTTTTTTGCATGGTGCAATCTTCACCAGGCTTTTGCTTCCCTTTTCCACTCAGTAATATTGGATTAACCCATTTTCCTGCAAGCTAGGGCTGGATTTGCCTAATCCCCATGTGTGGAGGCATGCTCAAGCCCTCTCTGAGGGGACAACACATGGAGTGGCTGAGCAAACCACATTGGGGGGTGCCATGGAGAGAGTGGGAGGGGAAAAAATAACCCAGCTTTTATTTTTATCTCCCTAAATCCTCCTGTCTTCCAGTTGTTTGGTTTTTGTTTTGTTTTGCCTCCCTCGCCTTTTTTTCCTCCTTTCCCAGTGTGCTTCCTGCATTTGTAAATCATTCTGACGGTGCTGTTGTGCTTTGTGCACTGGAGCAGCTGAGTGGAGCAGGACAGATAATGATGGGGCTTTGTTTTAGAGGAAGCAAAGAGCTCATTGGCTTTAAGGTGCAAAGCTTCTGTGGAGGTGCAAGTGGGGTGCATAGGAAGGAGGCAAAAGAGGTCTGTGGTGGCAATCTCAATGGCAGCAGTTGGATGTAGGGTGTTGGAGTGCATGCCTAACACATACAGAGTGTGTGTAGAGACTATGAGATGCATGCATAGACTATGGAATGCATGCCTGGCCAACGGGGTGTGTGTGTAGATCATCAAGTGCATTTGTGGTTCATGAGGAGAATGATAACCCATCAGGGCAATGTGTAGCCCATGGGATTTGTACATAACCTGTCGTGTGTGCAAGCCATAGGGAGCATGCATAGATACGGGGTGTGTACATAACCCATTGCGTGTATGCATAAGCCATAGGGAGGGTGCACAGCCCATGGGGTGCATGCCTGACTCATGGTGTTATAGCTCATCAGAGCACATGTGCAACCCCATCAGGGCATGTCTGTAGGCTATGGAGTGTGTACATAACCCATGGGGTGCATGCTTAAATGTGGTTTGTGTCTGTAACACACTGTGTACGCATAGCCCACAGGGTGTGTGCATAACCCACGGGATGTGCAAGCCAGATGGTTGGTGGCACCTGGGACAAGCAAAGGACATGATGGGTAGGGGAGAGCGTGTGGAGCCAGGCAGCTTCTCCGTGGAAAACCAGCCATGTGCGCTGTCTGCAGAGGTGTTAATTAACGTCCAAACACCTCCACAGATCCTCCACGGTAAATCCATCCCCAGCTGGTGTGATTTGCCTGAGAACATGTGCAAACATGGGCTGGAACCCCTGGCTGCTGTCTTGAATGCCTTAAGACCTATCAGGAAGTGAGGATGATGTCATCCTTGCAGATAAGCTTGTAATGAGCGGGAGAAGACACGGAGCTGCCAAACTGTTGGCTGCCTCCAATCGCAGTGTCTCGGGGGTCACACTGGAGACCTGATTAGTATGGTCTCTACCACGCTGCAGTGAGTGACGGGGAGGGGGAAATTACTTTTTGCAGCAGTGCAGAGCTCTTAAAAAAGAAAAAGAAAACAAACAAACAAACAAACAGCAAAGAGAGGGAAGAAAATCTTGGATGTGTGTTGGCGGCACAGGTTGCATGCAGTCAGGGGCTCGGGTGAGGAGAGGCCAATGGCATGGGATGTTTGGGTGGTTTTGGCATGGGATGTTTGGGTGGTGTGGCCCTTTATATCAAAGACTGTTTTGATGTTGAAGAGCTTGGGGCTGGGAATGATAAAGTTGATTGTCCATGGGTGAGGATTGGGGGGGAAGGCCTGTGACATCTTGATGGGGATCTGTTATAGACCCTCTCATCAGGATGAAGGGATGGACGAGGCATTCTGTGAGCAGCCTGGGGAAGCTGCACAATTACCAATGCTTGTTCTCTTGGGAGACTTCAACTTCCCTGATATATGTGTGGAATATAATACAGTGCAGAGGAAGCAGTCTGAGCGGTTTCTAGAGTACATGGAAGATAGCTTCCTTACACAGCTGGTTTGAGAACCTACCAGGGCTGGTGTCCTGCTAGAGCTGCGTTTCACTAACAGTGAAGGACTGGTAGGAGATGTGAAGGTTGGGGACTGTGTTGGGCAGAGTGACCATGAAATTGTAGAACTCTCTATTTTTGGAGATGTCAGGAGGGTGACTAGCAAAACTGCTATCTTGAACTTCCCGAAGGCAGTGGCTTGTTTTGGAGTGTTGCATTCCAGATTTTTCAACTGAACCAAATCCGCTGCAATTTATAAACCTGCTCCTGTTTTGGGACAAGCCACTGGTTTTATAGCTGCAGAGAAATGCTCTGAAATACAAGCTCAGCACTGATGGAGAGATCTTGGGACAGTAAGTGAGCAGGGGCTGACTCGTGCCATTCATCTCCATGCCGTCTGGGTCGGCTCTGCTGCTCAGAGATGATAATTTAAATGTCAGCATGGGTAACTATTTTAATTCCTCAAGCTCAGGCAGGGAGACAAGGTCACACACAGCAGCACGGTGGATTGAGAGCCAGCAGTGTGCTCTCTATTATGGCTCCAGCTTTAGGGAGCATCCCAAAACTGCACGTGATCCCTCTGCAGTGTGTGAGGTACTCATCTGTATGTACGTCTGTATGCAGCATCCCAATATCATTGCTCCCTTTGGGGTGCATGGCAGATGGAGATGCTCTTTTGGGGATTAACCCATCCCAGTTTTGGGCAAAGAATTCAAACACTCGATTTCTTTTCCCCCGGTAGTGTTTTTGGGTAGTGAGTTTGGGATGCATAGCACCTCCCATCCTTTTGTAACTCATCTTTTCCTCTGCAGTGCCTCCCTCCATCCCTTGGTCCCCATCCATCACAGTGGGATGCTTATCGAGCATCCCGACGAGCTGCTCCAGCAGTATTAATGGGGCGGCTGTGTTTTGGGGGCAGTAAGCAGCTGGGTCACTGCAGAGGTGAGAGCAAACGAGGGAGAAGCAGGAGGGAGCAGAAGGTTAATATCTCTCGGTACAGTGGCAATCGTTGAGTTTTTGTCAGGAATGAGATCTTTCCTGGGCCTTATAAATAATGCAGCATGCATCCCGCAGCCTCAGCCTGAGCTCTGTACTGGTGCTGTAAACACACTTTTTCTTCTCCCTGCACCCCTTCTTCTGCAGGAGGGGCTTCTTGGAGCCAGGGCTTGCAGTTTGGGGTGATCACCACTCACTGGTGATCCCAAAGCCTTTACCCCCCGTAGATTCTCCCAGCAGTTTTTCTCTGCAGCTCCTCTCAAAAAAAGCAAAGCTGACCCTAGGGTGCAGATAAAAGGCTGTAAGTAGGTCTAATCCTTGGAGAGTGACTGTGTTGTGTGTGCCTTTTCAGAGGAGCCTGTTAGCTGCCTGTAATCCTCAGGGACCCACAGGACTGCTGTGCCATCCATCCTCAGGGGACCATGGGGGCTTCCCAGAGCAGCGGTGCCTCTGCCTTCCTGGTGCACTGCTCTGGCTCCATTTGCTTTATGTACATCTGGCCAGATGTGGAATCCACCCCCTCTTACAATGCAATGTGGCCATAGCATGGGGCCAGTAGCAACCCAGAAGGACTTTGCTAAGCCAGTATATTAAAAAAAACCCAAAGCTGACACATAGCATCCCTCCTTTGGCAGTGACCAAGCTCAGAAGTAACATAAAATAGGGGGGGGAAAATATGCCATTTAGACATCTGGAGTGCAGCATTCTGGCTGGTCCAGCACCGTGCTGTGATTGCATCTTGCAGTTGCAGCTGTGGGATTGGTGCAGCAAGTTGAGGATAGCACATTTATTGCATGCAGATGTTTCAAAAAACAGAAGTGATTTTGCTAAACCCTTTATTTGATTTCTTCTTTCATTTATTTTCTGAGATGCTTTTTTATCTCCAAAATAATCACTGTAAGAACCCCCACAGACATTGCAACAGCCATGGCACGCTGAGGTCTGAGTGTGGCACTGAGATTTTTCCTCCTTTCCCAAACCTCCCTGAGCCCAGCCCAGGGCATAAATAAAATGTGCAGTGAATGGGATCTCTCCTAGAAAACTTCCCTCGTCCCCCAGTGATGAGAGATTTATGGCTCCAGTAATTCTTTGTGCCGCTCTTTATCCCGTGTCCATAGGAGAATGTGTTTTCTTTGTAATAAAAGCCTCAGCCTCAGCAAATAAATCTATGGAGACAGTTTTACTGACAGCATTTTCTCCCTCCTGTATGTGATAAAAAGGGGGGAAAGAGAAAATCTGGAGCTGAAGTTCTTTTCTTCCTAAGCAGGGAGGGAAGCGTAGGGCAGGAGAGCAGGGAGATGCTGCTCTGGGGTTTGTCATTACACTTTTGTACCTGATGCCTGTTTTATTTCAAGAAGGACAATGTTTGTAACTCTCTTGATCTGAGCTGTTACAGCCCCCCAGATCTCCATGGTCAAGATGCATTGCTTTCTTCCGCTTTCTTTGTTTTTTCTTTTGTGCTCACACTTTCCAAGTCACAGTGAAGGGGGATACGGCTCCTCTCTGCTCCCCTCTAAAAGCTTTTTTCCAATTAGAAATGGCAGCCCCAGGGAGCAGCTGGAGATGGGTGGTGCCATAGCCTTCCAACTGCGGCAGTGATAACCATGCAGAAGAAACTGGAGGAGTTTGCTTCGTGAGATTTATAGCTGGGGTTTTGTTTGTAGGTCACTGATGGCGGCACAATCAAGCAGAAGATCTTCACCTTTGATGCCATGTTCTCCACCAACTTCTCACATATGGAGAACTACAGGAAGAGGGAGGACCTGGTCTACCAGTCCACAGTGCGGTAAGTTGCTCTGACCTTGCTGTCCAGCTGCAGTGTCACATCCTCTAACACACCGGCTTCTTCTTAATGCCTTTTTTAGGAATTTCCCCGTATTGGGGTGCTTGAGGGTATAAGTGAGGTATATAAAACAGTCAGCATAAGAGCTCATCTTTGTGTTTCTTCCAAGTACAAAATCACTTGAAAGAGTGTCATCTTTATTACTAATTACACACTTGTTTTATTGCTGATGTTATAAAAAAAAACAACAACCTGAAGCCTGAAAAAAAATCAGGGGGAGACTTAATTTAAGCCAAAAATGCTGAAGTGTTTATTTTCATGGGGTTTTTTAAACTTTGTTTTCCTTTTAAATTAGAATTTGCTAATCATATTTCAAAGCTTGTTTTTCCAAGTGCTGGGTAATAAAGTTGGTATGTATGGCAAGGAAATTATAGTCGATTTCTCAAGGCAGCACTGTGCCTCACACCTTCAAATATCCACAATACAGAAAGGGCTCAGCATGGTTTATCTCTTAGATAAGCATCCCTGCCTAGCTGTGTGCAAGCATGATATTCTATTTTTGGTTTGAATTGTGTTGGGGTTTTTGATGTTTTGTTTTTTTTTTTTCTATTGTATTTAGCTTTGTGTTTTGTTATAAATGAGGGCAAGTGCTTGCAATGGCTTGAACTCATGGCATGACATGGTTTGAATTTTGGTTGGTCTTGTGTGGAGCCCAGTGTTGGTCTTGGATAATCACTATGGATCCTCTCCAGCTTGGGATATTCTATCATTCTGTGGCAGATAAATGTGAATATAGAGTGGACAGTAAATAGGAAAATAGGGCTGGAGGGGAGATGCTCAAAGGGATGCTCAGGAATTGCTCAGACAGTGATTAGGAGGCCTAGAGGATAATACTCAGGGATTGCTAGTGAGAATGGTCAGGAGCTGCACATGAATTGCTCAGGAGATGCTTGGTGGATGTTCGGGTGATGCCCAGAGGAGGCTTAGTTGTTACACAGGAGGATGCCCAGCGGATGTTCAGGAGATGCTCAGAGGAATGCCAGGAGGATGATCCCCTCCTTCAGTTTGCTTCTCTGTTTAGCTCAGGCTGTGCTGATCCACTCACTTGATTGTCTTGCAAATTTCTGACATGACTAATTACTGTTAGGAGGAAGTTTTGGAGGCTTTGCTAATGAATTACAAGTTCCATAACTTGACAGCCTTGTTTTCCTGCCCTAACATCAGTGTTTCTGCTCACTGTGGATTTAACCACTTCTTCAGCAGGCAGCACTGGCAATTTAAATCAGAATAAAGCTTTCCTCACATACAGAGCAAGACCCCAAACATGGGCAATCCTTGAGCCATCCCATGGGGATGAAGATGTACCAAACTCACCCTCTTTAAGGCACTAACAGCATTTTGTCTCAGAAAGCTCCATTTTTGGGGGATGGATTTTTTTTTTTTTTTCTTTTTATATGTGTTGTAGAACTAATACAATTTGAGAGCAGAAAATTTTGCTGCCCTAGAATTGAGTACTTAAAAGCATCGGTAATTGTCAGTGCATTGCCTACAAATCATCTGAATTACCATGCAGTGCAGGATGTTTGCACTAGACGTGTTTGCACGCAGTTGCCTTTTTGCAGCAGAAAGCAGCAACATGCCTCAGATTTGGGGAGAAAGGAGCTGTTTCTCAAAGGGTATGAAAAGAGCCCATTTTCTGAATCATTGGCTTGATACTTTTGGGGGAAGGGGTTGTCTATCCTTACATCTTTCTGTTTTGGTGGCTGTTCAGCAGCATGTAAAGTTGCTTTTTGAATCTGTTGTGGTGATATTTCAGTGGATTTTGAAAAAAAAAAAAAAAAAAGAAAGAAATCAGCTGAGGGTGGTGAGAGGTGTGTGAGGTGTGTTGTATGGCATCGTACTCACCCTACATTGAGCATCTGCAGGGGATCCCAGCCTGGCTGCATGACATGAAGGGTGCAGTGGGGCATCACTGGGGCTTGGCAATTCTATCCTGTTCTGTCCTCCATCCTGTCCTCTCTGTTCTAGCCTATCTTATATTCAGTGATCTTTGTAGGTCCCTTCCAACCATCCCATCCCGCTATCTAGCAGGGCTGGATCCTTGCCTTTGCGATTATAGCTGCAGAAACCTCAACGTGATTCATTTTTCCCCCCAAATCTTGCAAGCTTAAAGAGCTGAAGCCACTGCAATAGGACAGGCCTGAAATGGAGCAGACCAAAATCATTCCAACTGCTTCTCTCTTCCCTCTTCTCTGCTAACGAAGCATGCGTGCATGGGCAATTAGAGGCTGCAACAGATGGTGGAGGCTCAGTTGAGAGCAACACGGCCGTTAAAAGGCACTGCCAAGTGACTGCTCACGTCATTGGGGGCTTGTTTACGCTAGCAGGGCTTCTGCATGGTGAGTAGGCGTGGGAAGGCAGCCAGGGGCTTCCAATGCAGAGCCTCTGAGTTCTGCTTGCCACTCTGTTTCCCCCCTAAGCTGGGGAAGCCCTGCAAGGTGCATGCCTGAGTGCTGCAGAGAATCCATTGGGGGGCTGGGTTTTGTTTTTTTTTTTTTCTTCTAAAGCTGGGACTGGCCAGATGATGCTCTTGCTTGGATGTAGCAATGAGAGGATGTGAGGTGGCCCAATCCCAATTTCTGCAGTGGGATGCTGCACTGGTGGGTGGCTCTTTGCAGCTGGTTGGAGTGTTTCCTCCTACACTGCATTCCTCTCCTGCTTTTAAATATATGTAAAAATCTGGATGGCATATAGATCAAAGCATGCCCTGCATAGGAACGCATTTGCTCAGAGTTTGTGTTTTTGATGCTTTTATCCACTGCACTCTTCCATAGCTGTGGCATTGTCCAGCTGGAAGCAGGGGTCCATAGCATCCAAGCCTTTCCCATAAGCATTTTGCGAACATTGAATGTCCGTGGTTTGCAGTGTTTTGCTCTCAGCAGTGCCTTTACCTCCTGTGAGCTTCTTCTTTCATTAATACCATTACTTACCTTCCTGAGGAGCTGCCAGTGCCAGTAAACTCCAGCTGCTAAACCACATTACACAGCTCTCTCCTGAAGCCTTTGCAGTTATTAATAGTTATTGATCCATGGCTCATTTCCATTACTATTAGCGGGATGTTCCTTGTTATGGATGAGGGAAGCTGGAGTGGGGGCTGGCAGTGAGTCCCCTCTGTCTTTCCCAGCCTCCCCGAGGTTCGCATTTCGGACAATGGCCCCTATGAGTGTCATGTTGGGATTTATGACCGAGCCACACGGGAGAAGGTGGTCCTGGCATCCGGTAATATATTCCTCAACGTGATGGGTGAGTGCAGCAATGATTCGATGGTGACAATGTTATGATGATGGAGACGATGAGTCGGCGACAGCATGGTGGTGGAAATGATGATGAGGTGGTGATGACAGAGTGGGGGGACAGTGAGGTGGTGGTAGTGTGGTGGTAGCGATGATGTGGTGGCAGTCATGACTAAATGATGTGATGGTGACAATGGGGAGTGATGAGTGAGTGAGAAGTTGGATGTGGACAGAAGGGAAGCATTAGGAGGGTCTCTGTACCCCATGGTCGAACCATTGCCGAGACATTTTGGTGATGGATCAAGGAGGGACCTCCAACTCATATCTTCCCAGTTTGCAACCCCAGTGAATTGCAGGGAGTCAGAGGGGTGAGGTGATGCTAAGGATGGGATGGGGATTCCATGCTCACACCCCAGCTCTTCATCCCCAATGCAGCTCCGCCAACATCTATCTCTGTGATCGCCGCTGACACACCAGCGCCCTTCAGCCGCTACCAGGCACAGAACTTTACCTTGGTGTGTGTAGTGTCCGGTGGCAAGCCCGCCCCACTGGTGAGAATTTGTTTCTGAAAATATCTATAGGTAGGTTCCCTGTAATCACTTGACAGAGAACAGGGCACTGGAGAGAGAAATGCTTTGTGTATGTGCACTCACTATGACCTGATAGTCAAAGATCTCTGTAGGCCCCAATTGAAATTATTCTATTCCATTCTAGCCCATCCTACCCTATTCTCTGTTCAATGATCTTTGTGGATCTTTTCCAAGTATCTTATCCTCTATTCTATCCTGTTCCTTATTCAATTGTCTTTGTAGATCCCTCCCAGACATTTCATTCTCTATTCTTTTCTATTTTCTCCTATCCTGTGACCAAAATTATCTCTGACCTATTTTAAATTGTACTTGTGTTATTACACACATGTTTCCTCTACATCTCCAACAGGAAATTCTGCTATTGACTTTTTAATATATTGATTTTTACATATATATGAATAGATTCAATGTCAAAGCAAAGCAATTTCCTACCCATTAGCACCATAGCATGCTTCTGGAGAGCTCTGGGCACAGCTCCACTCGCAGCTGCCCAAGGGAGTGGCCGAACAGGTAGCCCAGCGCCACCGCCACGTGCTCCGCATCCCTTCTGTCCCCTCCACAGGTGTACTTCAAGCGTGATGGGGAGCCCATTGAGGCCACCCCGCTGCCAGACCCACCGGCTGCCACTGGGAACTGGGCACCCCGCAACCTCCTGCACCGTGACCTGGATGACACCAAGGTGCCCCAATCGCTGGCCGAGGGAGAAGTGGGGGGCGGGCCCCCCAGCACTGCGGAACCCCCACGGGGGCTGGCGGCCGAGCGGGGTCCCACTACTGAAGCCATCCCTGAAACTGTGGTGAGCCGGGAGTTCCCACGCTGGGTGCACGTGGCGGAGCCCATCTACTACTTCCGCCACACACACGTGCCCATCAGCGATGGCACCGTGGAGGCGCGGGCCACCCTCACCTGGACCCTCAACCCCCAAATCGACAACGAGGCGCTCTTCAGCTGCGAGGTGAAGCACCCGGCGCTCTCCATGCCCATGCAGTCCGAGGTGACCCTCGGTAAGGACAGTTTTGGTTGTCTGGGCTTGGCTTTCTTTATGCAGTTATTGCAATTTTAGATGGGGAGAAGGGGTGGAAATAGTACATTTTTGCTTTTTCTTCAGTTATTGCATTTTTTGCATGTTTTTGATTTTTTCTTTTTTTTCTTTTTGTTTGCATTTATTGCATTTATCACCTGGTTTGGGGTCTCGCTCTTTTTTTTTTTTTTTTTTTTTTTGCTTTTATTGCAACTGTACTTGTCAGTTTTTTGGTTATTGCTGCAATTTTGTATCTATTGCCTTTTTTGTCAATTTTGCATTTATCACCTTTTTTTGCCTTTTTGCTATTTTTATTTATTGCAATTTTTTTTTCTTTTATGCATTTATTCAGTTTTGCATTTGTTACTCATTTTATTTTTCACATGTATTAAATTTTGAATTTGTTGTTTTTTTTGTTGTTGTTTTTTTACTTTTTGATGTAGGTTGTTATTGTTGTTTTGGTTTTGCATGTCTCGCTTCCTCCCCCCCCCCCAATTTATTCCATAGGGAAGTTGTCTTGCCTTTTTATCTTTTTTTTTGCTTTTTTTTTCCAGAGGGTGGGGGTGGGGAGGATTCTTTATATAGCCAAGAATTAAAACAGGGTGATGTATAGAGCTGTGGATGATGATATGAGGAGGTGATGTCAGGGCTCCCCAGAAGCAGGAGGCATCTTAAGGGAATGACTGCTGTGTTTCTGGGGAGGTCTGTCAACTGCAGAGACATTTTGTTGTGTGCCACAGAGGAAACAGAGTGGGGTAAGATGCGTTTTGGCTAGAAAATGTCCTTGGCTATGAGTGCATCCCACAGCAGCTGTCTGTCAATCGCATCAGCCCACAGGGTACTTGCTTACCCTGCCCATTTGGCCATCTATCATCTGTCCATCAGTCACCCAACAGTCTGCCTCCCCAGCTGGCCAGCACCTCATCAAACCCTCGTTCACCCCAACCAAAGGATGATGACCCTTTTCTCCCCATCCCTTTTTGTTGCAGTTGCTCCCAAGGGCCCTAAAATCATCATGACCCCCATGAGAGCACGCGTTGGAGACACTGTTCGGATCTTGGTGCAGGGCTTTCAGGTCAGTGTCCACATGTGCTGTCCGCATTGCCATGGGGTGATGCTGTCCTTGCATCCATCCCAGCACGTCCAGGTTGCCATGTGGCCATAAAGCTGGGACAATGGAGACTTGAGGGTCACAAAACCCACCGTGCTGTCCTCTCCATGCAGAATGAAGTCTTCCCTGAGCCCCTCTTCACGTGGACCCGTGTGGGAAGCCGGCTCCTGGATGGCAGTGCCGAGCACGCCGGGAAGGAGCTGGTGCTGGAGCGAGTGCCAGCTGAACTCAATGGCTCCATGTACCGCTGCACTGCACAGAACCCATTGGGTTCCACTGACACCCACACTCGCCTCATTGTCTTTGGTACAACATCGCCCTTTCCCCACATGTCCCCTTCCCTCTTTCTTCCCCCTTAACCCATTTCTCTGCTGGTTCTTTCCCTTAGAAAATCCAAATATTCCCCGAGGAACAGAGGACTCCAATGGTAAGTGGTGGCTGGAGGTGGGGTGAATCCAAGAGGTGGTGGCCCCATGAGGTCCGGCTGTAGGGGGCTCTGAGCACCCAATCAAGCTGTAGGTGGCCCTGTTAATTGCAGGAGAGTTGGATAAGATGGCCTTAAAGAGTCCCTCCCTACTCAGCAGATAGTATGATTCTGTGATCAAGATGGAAATCCCTGAACTCTCCATCCCTTTTCTCCTCCTGCCTAGGTTCAGTTACCAGCCACCGCAGCTTCAGACTAGTTTTGGCACTCACCCTAACAGTGATCCTGGAGCTAACGTGAAGCTTCGCTTGCCTCTTCTTCTGTACAGCTCCGCCCGTCATTTACACCTTTGACCAATTGGTTCTCTTTTTTTTTTTTTTCTTTCTTTCTTTTTTTTTTCTTTTTTTTTTTTTTTTTTTCCTATGCTATTTACGGTTTCAGTCTCTGTCTCTGTCTTGGCTTTTTCGGGCAATTTAATTAAAAGAAAAAAATCTGCCTCTGTAGAAGGCTGCACTGAATGTTTTGTCCTCCTGTTTGTAGAGGCAAGGGAGAGCTTGGGTTGGGAACTGAAGGAAGATCTGGGGACTGGTCTGGGGTACCTAAGACCACCTTGGGGAACCCAGTAGCTCTCCAAGGTCTGGGAGAGGGACACACTTATGCTATGATGCCAGGGCCCAATGTCCATTGGAGAGGAAGCAGTAGGGACCATGTCCCCGCATTTATACCAACCCTAGTTCGCACCCAGGCTGGAAGAAGGGATGATCCTGACCCCACTGTGCTACCGTACCAGGACTCAGTTCTATGGCACAAGCCACACACATCACCAGCATGAGTGCCACTGGGGTTGTAGACCCTAAAATGGCTTAGCACCATCTTTCTGGTGCTAAGACAGCTCTATGCAGGCATTCACTCCCCTGCCTTTTCCCCCAGGAACTTAATCCTGAAGGATTAGCCAGCAGACATGCAGTGCTTCAGCTTCCCAAAGCCCTGTACCTTGTGCTAAGTATTATTACTATTATTACTATTATGATTAATTATTATTAAGCAGATTCACTTCCTACCACTCACTGTTGCCAGCAATTTCCAGACCTCATAGGAACTGAATAAACACACACAGTGGCTCAGGAGTTGCTACTGATGTGCAAAACCATTCAGCATTGTAATTTTTGCTGGAAGCTATTCAGGGACAAGTTTGCTCCAGAGGCCCCGGATGGATGGGAATTAGGGGGATTAGCAGCTCTGTTTTCATCCTGAAGCAAAAAGAACCAAGCATCCGAATCCCTGCTGGCAAGAAAGGATGCCAGCTGCAAGGTGAGCAGTACTGCAGCCTTGAGCTCATGAGTGATGAAACCTGGTTCCACCAGACTCCAGTGGTGCCTCAGTTTCCCCATGCCTCAGGTAAGAAACTAGCACTGATTGTCTCCCACACACTCATCACAAGTTTTAGCATCACCAGAGCTCATTTTTCCAGCAAATCCTACTAGATCAGGAACAAGCTTGCATACCAGCAACACTCAGGATTTGGCTGGTTTGATCACTTTTTTTTTTTTTTTTTTTAAATTTTATTATTATTATATTTTATATATAATATTATATAATATTATAATATTTTCTGTATTTAAAAGAGCTCATGCTGTTCTTCGCCTCCTCAGCTCATGTAGGCCCCACTTCTTTGTGCATCTCTCAGTGCAGAGAAATGCCACTGGGGGAAAAGGAAGTTCCTGGTTTCCCTTTAAAGTCAGCCCACTCAGCAGAGGCTGCTGGGGGGTACCATGTGTAGGGTGGCCCCATACCCCTTCTTTTCTCCCTATGGGGATGCATGATTCACCAGCTTTTTCAGAATTCAGATGGGAACTGCTCACACATGACATTTTGCGTGAAGAGTATGAAAATTGTGTGACATTGTCTGTGCCTCAGTTCCCCTCACTATCAACTCCCATCCTTGTGTGCATCCTGATAAGCCCCTGTGCAGTGCTCACCCCTTCAAAACGATGTGTCACACCTCTCCAGTTCCTCCCTATACTAATTTTCCCCCCTCAGCCCAATGATTTTGCTTTCCGGAGTACATCCTCCTCTTGCCACGCACCCCATAACTCCAGCCTGCAGTTCTCTTCCACCTCCACCCCAATTCTATTTGCAGCAGTTTGCCCTCCCTGAGCCCCCTGCCCCTCTCCCCATAGCTCGTTATCCACCTGTCACTTTCAGGCTCACCACCAAGTGAGTTCAGTGGCTATTGGGATACTTGCTGTCACCCTTCATTAGTGAGCATGCTGCCAAATTATTCATCCAGTGGCACAGAGCAGCTGCTCTGCGTAGGACCAAAGGTCTGCCCAGCTGCAGGCTGCCTCCTCCCTTTGTTCCCTGTGCTCAGCTTTCACCTGGCTTCAACCCTCAGAGAGACAGAACAAGGAAATTAAACCTTTCTTGGGTCAAGCAAGTTGTTTTTCCCTTCCAGCACTATTAAATAGTAAAAAGCAGTGGAGCGAAGCAGCATCGGCAGGATACGCAGAGGATATAGATTCCCTCCCATCAGGTTTGTTTCCTGAAAGATCTCACGGAGTTTCTTTGTTTGCCAAGCTCTGTGTCACAGCTCCCTGCTAGTGACACCTGAGCCCTCCCTGTCCCACCTTGCTCAAACACAACAAGCTGCCATGCAAACCTGCATGCTCAAAGTCACCTTGCCCAAAACTTCTGGCCAGTTCTGCTGGGGGCTCGGCAATCATTAATCACATTCTTCACATTCTCAAGTGCTTGGCACGGAAAAATGAGCCAGTGGGTAACTGTGCTCTGGCAGTCCGACATGCAGCTGACAGGCAAGCTGGTCCTTTCTGCCGCTGCTCTGCTCCTGCTGACTTTTGCATACAGATTTTACAAGTCCCGCTCAGCACCTGGAGGCAACAACCCAACATCCGATGCGTGCAGAGAGAAGAGGAGAAGGGAAAATGCAGTTCCAGATGGGCAGAACATGGAGGGTCTGCGGCACAGGCGAGTGTTTGGGGCATGGAGTGGTGGTGATGCCCAAGCAGGAGTCACAGATCTACAGCAAAAGAGAGAGAAAATTCTGCCAGAGAGTGAGGAGGAAGACAGAGGTGAGGCAAAATCTCACAGCAACAGGGATCTGAATGAAATGCTGAAGGAGGAAGGTGGTGCGAATGGACACAGTGTGCTTGTCCCACACATCGTGCTTCCCAACCAGATGGCAGGGGATGGAGGCGCACAAAGCACCAAGCAGGATTTGGCCAGTAGAATCACCAGCCGGGAGGGGAGCAGTGAGATGATCCGGACCCTTAGTGTCACCTCGGAGCTGGGGGTAAAGATAACGGCAAGCTGCAGGGAGTCGGATACCTCCCACTCTTTTTCCTCGATTGCAAAGATCCAGGTGGAGGAGAGCTACATCTCTGAGAGGAAGGCACAGGATGGGGACCAGCATCTGTCTCCTGGCCTCAGAGGTAAAATCTATGACTATTACGTCCAGTCCATCTCCCATTCAGTATCAAGAAAAAAATCTCTCCCATCTGCCTTTATGGGTACAGCCTTGAGCTGCAGCTTGGAGCATGTCAGGGAAGAGCTGCAGTGCTTGGAGTGGGTCAACACAGAGCAACAAAGACTGGATCAGGTCAAGGAAGAGATGCAGACATCAGAAGGGGTCAAGAAAAAGCTACAGAGCCTTGCCACTCTGCTCCCTGAGGTTCACTCCCAAGAAACAGCCATGGCATCTCAAAGCCCTACCACCTCTCTTACTGTCCCATCAAATGCGGAGAACTTAGAGAAGGACCCCAAGCCCCCAGCTCCCACTCACAGCATCAGTCGTAAGAACAGTGTACTCCAGATTGCAGAAAACTCTCACCTCCAGCTGCCCATGGATGGGTTCTGTGTCACCAGCGTGCCACCAGCAAGCCCTCAACTGGATCTGGTGGACAAAGCCAACTTCTTCCAAACACCACCCTGCTCCCTAGACACCCATTTGAACCTGGGGAACTGCTATGAGGTCCTCTGTAGGGCCAAGGCAGAGAAGCTTGGCTTCCTCCAGGAGGCTGCCTACAAGGTCATGAGTGACAACTACCTACAGGTGCTGAGGACACCCTCCATCTACTGCCACCTCAGTGCCAGTGAGCGGGATCTCATTCTTCAGCGCAGGATGAAGGGGAAGATGTGTGTTGTTGTGGCAGACATCATCACACGTGAGCTTGGCCTCAATGCTAGCCGGCTCTGCTGCTACGATGACAAGGGGGACAGCTGGCATCACCTTTGCCACATCCCACCAGAGGTGGTCTCGCAGGGCTGTGCCATGTGCAGCATGTTCAACTACCTCTTTGTGGTAGCAGGCTGCGAAGGCTTGGGCTGCGCACAGAGACCTTCCAACCGTGTCTTCTGCTACAACCCGCTGACTAATATCTGGAGGGAGATCTGCCCCTTGAACCAAGCGCGCCCTCACTGCAAGTTGGTGGCCTTGGATGGCTGCCTCTATGCCATTGGTGGAGAGTGCCTCTACACAGTGGAGCGGTACGACCCACGGTATGATCGCTGGGTCTTCATTGCCCCGCTCCCTCACGACACCTTTGCTGTAGCCCACATGGCCACAGTGTGTGACGGGGAGATCTATGTGACAGGGGGCACCTTGCGCTACGTGCTGCTGCGCTACGTGGCCCGTGAGGACATCTGGACGGTCAGCCCAGCTGGCGGTGGCAAGGACAGGACAGTGGAGATGGTGAGTGTCGACGGTTTCATCTACCGCTTCGACCTCAGTCGCAGCACGGGTATTGGTGTCCATCGCTGCAGAGCCAAGGCCAAGCTGTGGTACAAGTGTGCCACCCACACCAAAGCCTACTCAGCCTGCTTCCAGTGTGCTGCAGTGGGCAGCCTGGTGCATTGCATCGGTCGCCACTTCCACATCCGCTTCTTGGCTGACCACGTCTCACCACGCTTTGGGACCAAGGAGCTACAGCCTTTTCCTGCACCCCGGGGCAGCCTCATTCCAGTTGTCCTGGTGCTGCCGTGGGCAGGGATGGAGCAGACACGGGTCTGAGACACTACGAGATTGTGACAAGCAGGTAACAGAAGTCACCAGTCTTCATTTACAGCTCCCTATTGGACTAATGCTATCAGAACAATGTCACATTCGTTTACCTTCCACTGCTGGACCAATGCCATCCAGGACGAGGCCACTGCTCCATCTTCCATTCCCTGTAAGTGGAGGAGAAGAAAACAGACTGCACTTAAAGAAACATAAGCCTAGGACTGGGGACACAAGAAGGAGCAAAACTGGAGCTGGGTGGACTTGTTTGCCTACAGGTATTTAAATGCAGGTGTGTCTGGCTGAATGCAAATAAACTCCCAGCTACTTCCATAGATTGCTGCTTTGCAAACAACAGGTTTTTAATACTGACCCACGTGCCCAACGTATGAGGGATTTTAGGGCATAGAAAGACAGCAGTGAAGTTCGGTTCCAAAGAGGTATCTCAAGATCATGTCCCCATCAGTAGCAAGTTGTCACTGAGCCTTCGTGTCACCCTAGAGTGGGAGGGTGGGGACCAAAGCATCCCATCGAGGTATTGCTCCTTCTATTGCCTTGTTACCCACTGTATCCTCAGCCCAGAATAACATACAAATAATCATTTATACACATGCAATGTAAATAAATGTTATAGACTCATAGGCAGCTGGTCTTAAATAAAATAAATGCGAATATTTGGAAAAAATCACCACAGGCTACTGTTGCACATGGTTTAAGGACTAATGGGAACAAAGAGGCCAGTGCATGTTTTATGTTGCTAATTGCTGCACAAGGCAGTGACTCCAAGGAAGAGCCCCAAAGCAAAGCAGATCTCTCACTGTGATCAGCTGGTTTGGCGCTGGGTCCTCTCGTCTCTTTTTCCTGGGGTTGTTCTGTCCTCGCTCTGTTTGCACCGCAGTGTCCTGCCAACAGCCCACTTTGGGTAATTGCTTTTTCTTCCCCTAGCTCCTTGAGCTGCTAAAGCTTGCAGCTGAACGGATTGTCATTTGTCATGTCCGTAGCTGCACACTGCTGCGGTTCCTGTGCCCGTACCCTTGGCTGAGCACAAAGTGCGTTCGGAGCCCTCAGAGATAAGGTATGGCTCTGGGTGCCATGCTGCGTGTCAATATGGTGTGGGAGGATGCAGGTGCATGTTTGTCCAGAGTGAATTTTCTGGGTGTGAGGAGGGAAATAACCTCCATTTGTTTGGTTTGTTTTTCTCCCAGTTATTATTGCCACCTCATCTCATTCTCTCTGCCATCACGGTGAATGGCCCAAATGGCACAGTTACTGCATGTAGATGTTCATGGCTTTTATGGCCATGTGTTTTCAGATATTTTCTGACCTGGCACCATAAGTCATTAACTCAGAGCTCAAAGTCCACAGCCCCACAGCACTTCTTCTCTCTGCATGGCCTAAAGTAGGTTATCTTTTAGTCAAGAAAGTCACAAAAGCTTTATTATTACTAACCCCCCAATTATTTGTTACCTGCACAGAGCAGCAGTCCCACAACTTTGGGCATTTCTGGGAAGGTAGGTAGGATGGAGGCAGCTGGATGCCTTTCAGCCGACAGCTCCTGTTTCAAGCTTTAGTAGGACCCTGCCCTTCTCATGGGGACGGTTTGCTTCCACATGAGGTTTAATCTGAGATTTAACCCCTTGTTCTCAGGACTTTTCTCATTCCTCAGCATGGTGACCATGAACAATTCAATGATGACCATGAACAATTCATAGCACTATTGCACCCTCCCATATTAACACAGTTTTCCTGGAGCATTCTGGAGATTGGAGGTACCGAGGACATCCTGCGTCATTCTGCAGGCAAAGCCAGTTTCAGACACAAAGCATGCACTGATCCTACGCTCAAGGACAAAGTGAGTTTTGGCTGAGGTTAGGGGAAAGCAGCACAGAGGGAAGGACAAATGTAAGGCAATACCCCAACCTGGATGATGTTTTTCCCTTGTGACGTGAAGGCATTATTTCTGTAAGCGGATTGGCAAGGAACTTTTGGTTCGTCCTGTCAGTGCTTACTACTGGCCGATAGCACCAGCTCTGCTCAGCTCCCAGAAGCAGAGATCCTTAGGTGTAACTCATCCACACTGCTTTGCAAACTCCACCAAGCACAGCCCTTGCACTAAATTTGGTATTTTCTTCTAATCAGGAAGCTCCATTATCCACCCCACCACATTTATGCAGGCAATTACATAGTTTAATGTACTTCGATTCACATTCTTAATTTTTACACTTTTGATTATGGCAGAAAACAGTGAATGACGCATTTCTTATTTACCAGACACACCTTTTCCCTTTGAAACATGCCAGGCTGCATCCCAATGGAAACTGGAAATCAATTAAAGAAGTACAAAACTAGCATTTTAAAATGTTTTTCTTTATTGGTTAAACATTGCTACCTTCAATATGTCAGCTGCATCATGAGGGAAAAAAAGCACAAACTGAAAAAGTGAGCTTATCCAGACATGTTTTGCATTTAAAACTGATGTGATACATGAAAGAAATATTAAGCACAGCCAGCTGCCAAATTAAGCTGCTTGTTCCTGACAAGCAGGAGCAAGCTTGTATTGGTACCTGGGGTTGTTCAGAGACCACTGGGGATTTAAGAGCAGAGAAAAAGAAGAAAGGAAAATCCTCGTGCCTGAAGCAACCGTCAGCCCCCGGCTGCGGCTACTTGTGGGTGCTGATGTTCCTGTGTGGTTCTGGGACGTGATGCCATTGCAGGATGGGTTGCCATGGAAGGGCCTCCATGAGTCATTTGGAGGCGGATAGATCCCTTCTCCTGCTTATGGGCTGGTGGTTGGACTTGATGATTGTATGGGTGGCTAATATACAGATGTTAGCAAAGATGGTAGGAAATGTACAAAGGTTATAAGCAAAAGAGAAACTCACCAGTGGTGATGGCTTAGCTGAGGAAGCTGGAGCAGTCCTCACTGAGGAACAATCTCCAAAAGATGCTGCCTCAGTGGGGTCAGCCCTTAAATGAGATCTCAGAGGAGGTGGAGTCGAGCTCCATCCCTTCCAGGAGCACAGCTACATCACTCTCACCTGTGCTCCCACAGCTGACACCACACTTGCCTCAGCTGATTAATCAGAGGTTCAGGCTGTGATTACCAATCTCCCATACAGTGATCTTAGAGGTCTTTTCCAATCTGTGATAATATGATTTATTTGACTGGGGGAGGGGAACACATACCTGCCTTCATTCTGGGAAGAAAACACGGCCATTTGGGGCCCCATTAAACCCTAGAGGCCCCATTATTCTCTATGGGGTCCCATTATTCCCTATGGGGTCCCATATAGCTTATGATAGAGCGCCACCTTGTGGCCATTGTAGGTATTGCAGGCCCCTATTAA
The DNA here is from genome assembly GCF_039878825.1 of Excalfactoria chinensis. Taxonomy (NCBI): domain Eukaryota; kingdom Metazoa; phylum Chordata; class Aves; order Galliformes; family Phasianidae; genus Excalfactoria; species Excalfactoria chinensis. The sequence continues at coordinate 6,324,324 of NC_092844.1, forward strand.
ACCCTATGGGCCCCATTAAACCCTATGGGCCCCATTATACCCTATGGGCCCCATTAACCCTATAGGATCCCATATAGCTTATGTTATAGCGCCGCCTTGTGGCTGTTAATGGTATTGCAGGCCCCCATTATACCCTATGGGCCCCATTAAACCCTATGGGGTCCCATATAGCTTATGTTAGAGCGCCACCTGGTGGCCGCCCCTTTGGACTCCAGCCTACCGGGGGTGTGGCTTCATGGCTCATTAGCATATGGGGCTCCGCCCCTTTAGACTGGAGACTGCAGACCCCATTAAACCCTATGGGCCCCATTAAACCCTATGGGCCCCATTAAACCCTATGGGCTCCATTATAGCGCCACCTTGTGGCTATTGAGAGTATTACAGGCCCCCATTAAACCCTATGGGCCTCATTAAACCCTATGGGCTCCATTATAGCGCCGCCTTGTGGCTGTTAATGGTATTGCAGGCCCCCATTATACCCTATGGGCCCCATTAAACCCTATGAGCTCCGTTATAGCTCCACCTTGTGGCCGCTGAGGGTATTGCAGCTCCCATTAAACCCTATGGTCCCGATTAAACCCTATGGGCTCCATTATAGCGCCGCCTTGTGGCTGTTAATGGTATTACAGACCCCCATTATACCCTATGGGCCCCATTAAACCCTATGGGCCCCATTATATCCTATGGGCCCCATTAAACCCTATGGGCTCTATTATAGCGCCACCTTGTGGCCGCTGAGGGTATTGCAGCTCCCATTAAACCCTATGGTCCCGATTAAACCCTATGGGCTCCATTAAACCCTATGGGCTCCGTTATAGCTCCGCCTTGTGGCTGTTAATGGTATTGCAGCCCCCATTATACCCTATGGGCCCCATTAAACCCTATGGGCCCCATTAAACCCTATGGACCCCATTAAACCCTATGGGCTCCGTTAAACCCTATGGGCCCCATTAAACCCTATGGGCCCCATTAAAACCTATGGGCCTCATTAAACCCTATGGGCTCCATTATAGCGCCGCCTTGTGGCTGTTAATGGTATTGCAGGCCCCCATTATACCCTATGGGCCCCATTATACCCTATGGGCCCCATTAAACCCTATGAGCTCCGTTATAGCGCCGCCTTGTGGCCGCTGAGGGTATTACAGACCCCATTAATCCCTATGAGCCCCATTAAACCCTATGGGCCCCATTAAACCCTAGAGGCCCCATTATTCTCTATGGGGTCCCATTATTCCCTATGGGGTCCCATATAGCTTATGATAGAGCGCCACCTTGTGGCCATTGTAGGTATTGCAGGCCCCCATTAAACCCTATGGGCCCCATTAAACCCTATGGGCTCTATTATAGCGCCACCTTGTGGCCGCTGAGGGTATTACAGACCCCATTAATCCCTATGAGCCCCATTAAACCCTATGGGCCCCATTAAACCCTAGAGGCCCCATTATTCTCTATGGGGTCCCATTATTCCCTATGGGGTCCCATATAGCTTATGATAGAGCGCCACCTTGTGGCCATTGTAGGTATTGCAGGCCCCCATTAAACCCTATGGGCCCCATTAAACCCTATGGGCCCCATTATACCCTATGGGCCCCATTATACCCTATGGGCCCCATTAACCCTATAGGATCCCATATAGCTTATGTTATAGCGCCGCCTTGTGGCTGTTAATGGTATTGCAGGTCCCCATTAAACCCTATGGCCGCGATTAAACCCTATGGGCTCCATTATAGCGCCGCCTTGTGGCTGTTAATGGTATTGCAGGCCCCCATTATACCCTATGGGCCCCATTAAACCCTATGGGCTCCATTAAACCCTATGGGGTCCCATATAGCTTATGTTAGAGCGCCACCTGGTGGCCGCCCCTTTGGACTCCAGCCTACCGGGGGTGTGGCTTCATGGCTCATTAGCATATGGGGCTCCGCCCCTTTAGACTGGAGACTGCAGACCCCATTAAACCCTATGGGCCCCATTAAACCCTATGGGCCCCATTAAACCCTATGGGCTCCATTATAGCGCCACCTTGTGGCTATTGAGAGTATTACAGGCCCCCATTAAACCCTATGGGCCTCATTAAACCCTATGGGCTCCATTATAGAGCCGCCTTGTGGCTGTTAATGGTATTGCAGGCCCCCATTATACCCTATGGGCCCCATTAAACCCTATGGGCTCTATTGCCAACAGACAAGACTACAATGCTAATTAGTAAGACTCTATAGCTAATAAATGAGACTCCATTGCTAATAAATATAACTCCATTAAGACTTAAGAGTCCATTGACATTAAATAAGAGTCCATTGCCAATAAGTAAGAGTGTATTGATTGTAAGGCTCCATTGCCCATAAATGAGACTCCATTGCCAATCGAAAAGATTAATTGAAATAAAACTATATTTTCGGAAATATAAACTAATAAACTAATAAACTAACAACTAATAAAACTATATTGCCGGAAGGGACGCTACTGTGCATGTCCAAAATGGCGTCGGAGAAGCGCTACTGCGCATGTCCAAAATGGCGTCCTCCAATTTTGGCGGGATATCCCACAATGCACCGCGGCGGAAGGGACGCTACTGCGCATGTCCAAAATGGCGGCGGAGAAGCGCTACTGCGCATGTCCAAAATGGCCTCCTCCAATTTTGGCGGGATATCCCACAATGCATCGCGGCGGAAGGGACGCTACTGCGCATGTCCAAAATGGCGGCGGAGAAGCGCTACTGCGCATGTCCAAAGTGGCGTCCTCCAATTTTGGCGGGATATCCCACAATGCACCGCGGCGGAAGAAACGCTACTGCGCATGTCCAAAATGGCGGCGGAGAAGCGCTACTGCGCGTGTCCAAAATGGCGTCCTCCAATTTTGGCGGGATATCCCACAATGCACCGCGGCGGAAGGGACGCTACTGCGCATGTCCAAAATGGCGGCGGAGAAGCGCTACTGCGCATGTCCAAAATGCCGACCTCCTCCTGCCGCGTTATATCCCACAATGCACCGCGCTGGAAGGGACGCTACTGCGCATGTCCAAAAAGGTGGCGGAAAAGCGCTACTGCGCATGTCCAAAATTGCGGCTGAAAAGCGCTACTGCGCATGACCAAAATGGCGACCTCCTATTTTAGCGGCGTTCTCTCCCGCCTTTGGCGCGCCCCGCGGTTTCTCGTTCGTTCTCCCTCAGCCGAACCCCGCGGGAGCCGACAAGGAGCCTCCATCGGTGGAGCGGTTTGTGCGTGGGATCAGGGCAGCCCGTCAGCCGGACGGAGCCGTCCTACGCGGGGTAGAAGCGCAGCGATCGTCGCTGCCCCCGGCCGGGTGAGCTCCCGGGTCCGGTTGGTTCCGGCTGGGGTAGAAAAGCTGCCGGCAGTTCCTGCCCGGGGAACAACAGTCGGACCGTGGAACAGCGTTTGGACGCAGGGAAAAGTCCGGGAGCGTCGCAGCAGGAGCTGCAGGTTGTTGCCTCGTTGCTGTTCTCAGCCATGGCAACGATAACGGTGTGTTCGTGCTGCTGTTCCCATCTATTGCTTATGGCCAGGTACCGTGTATTGCAGTCAGTGCTATCAAAGCGCTTGAAAGAAGGCCTGCAGCTCTGACTCAGTGCAGTGTGAAGCCGGCAGTGTGTGTGACTATGAAATAGATGGTCGTCTATTGTTGGTTTACTTATGATATATAAAATTGCTGCTAATGTCCCCCTATAGCCCCCCATCATCCCATTGCCCCCTATAGCCCTCCATTGCTTAGGAGTGTGGGGGTGAGCCATGGAGTGGGGTGAGTGATCCCTTCCTTGTGGGGTGGGGTGAGTGATCCCTTCCTTGTGGGGTGGGGTGAGTGTTCCCTTCCTTGTGGAGTGGGGTGAGTGATTCCTTCCTTGTGGGGTGGGGTGAGTGTTCCCTTCCTTATGGGGTGAGCCATGGAGTGGGGTGAGTGATCCTTTCCTTATTTTAAGGCTGTGTTTTTCTCTTTTTAGTGGATTCTGACCCCATTTCAGGGCTGGCAGCGGCAGGAGCAGCATCTGTACCTGATTGCTTCCTTGGGAGTGTGGGCTGTTTGTCTCTGGAATGAGGTGAGTGATTCCTTTATTTTGGGGCTGGGAGCTCTGTTTTTCTCAGGGGGTTGTGACCATATTTAAGGGGTGCCACCTGCAAGGGACACATATCTCCTTGCAGACTGTTTTCTGTGGGGTGAGCCCCGCTCCTCGGGAAGGGGTGAGTGATTCCTGCCTTATTGCAGGGCTGTGATCTGCCCCTGTTGGGGCTCATAGCTGCATTGGAAGGCTGGCAGCCATGAGGGCAGTATCTCTCCTTGGGGACTGCTTCCTTTGGAGTGTGGGGTGAGCTCTGGGCCTTGGATTGGGGTGAGGGGTTCTTTATGTCAGGGCTGTGCTGCCCTCATTTCTGGGGCAGCCTGACCACATTGAAGTGTCAGCAGCTGTACGGGTGGTGTTTCTCCCTGGAGTTTGCCTCCTGCGGGCTGTGGGTGAGTGTTTGTCTTTGGGATGGGGTGAATGTTTTCTGCTTTGTTTCAGGGCTGTGAGCTCTGCCATTTTTAGGTATCCCGACCACTGCAGTGCCTGCTTGTGCAAAAGGTGCTGCCCTGCACATGTGGGTAGTGCCTTCATTGCTGTATTGTGTCCAACAGGTGCCAGCAGAGCCCTGAGAGATGTGCAGCTCCTGATGAGAACAGCGAGGAACAGAAACCTGCATTGCCTGGAATGGCCCTGAACCAGCTTTGCTGACCGGTAACTCTCAGCCCAGCAGATAAGAGCAGCACACACTGACTGTGTTGGATCTGTTCCATACTGAGACCCAAGATAATGTTCCAGAGCTCATTTATGCACTTCAGTGCTTAATTCTTATTGCAGTGCCCTTCTTGCTGCCCCCAAATGCAGCCATTGCCTCTTGCCCCCCAAGTGCTGCCATCTCTCTCTGCCCCCCAAGTACAGCCTGTGTGTCGTGCCCCATAAGTGCCGCCATCACATTCTGCCCCCCAAGTTCGTTTCTGTTCCCCCATGGCTCCATTCAGTTCTTTATTGCTGCTGTTGCTCCTCCGTTGCAGTTCTGCGTTGTGTCCACAAGGCGGCGCTGTTGTAGCTCCCATTGCTGTTAATAGGGCTGCAATGCAAAGGGAGATTCAGACTGCTGCTATTAATGTCCTCTATGGTCACTATGGGGTTTAATGGGCGCTATGGGGTTTTATGGGATCATTTGGGGCCTTTATGGGGTCTCTATGGGGTTTAATGGGGCCTTTGGGGCCTTAGGGTGTCCGATGGGGTTTAATGTGGTCTTATGGGATCCCTATGGGGGTTTAATAAGGGCCTATGGGATGTTATGGGGTCCATATGGGGCTTAATGGGATCTTCTGGGATATTTATGGGCCATGATGTGTGTGTGTGTGTGTGTGTGTGTGTGTGTGTGTGTGTGTGCATATACCCCATAAGACCTCACTGGCCCCCATAGAGACCCCATAGGCCCCATTTGAACCCCATAGGACCCCATAGAGACCCCATAAGACCCCATAGGCCTCCATTAAACCCCATAGAGACCTGATGTGAGATGTGTGTCTGTGTGTGTCTGTGTGTGTCTGTGTGTGTCTGTGTGTGTCTGTGTGTCTGTGTGTCTGTGTGTGTCTGTATAATGGCCCTATATCCCATAGCTGGATGGCATTTTGTCCCTATGCTGTTCCTGTTGTGTGTTGGTGCCTTTATGAGCCATCCCTGCCTTATACCCCATATCCATCCTGTTGTTGCTATTGCAGTGCTGATGCCTTTATTAACCATCCCTTATACCCCATATCCATCCTGTTGTTCCTATTGCAGTGCTGATGCCTTTATTTAATCCTCCCTGCTTTCCATCCTCACATGCTGCAGGTTGGATTCCTCCACTGAGTCCAGATTGTTGCCGCTCCGCATCCATGTGTGTCAGCTCAGCATCTGTGTGCACAATGAAACACCAGTCACCGATTGGCTGCAGGATCATCCCATTGGCTGCTGGACCCCATTGTGCACCACTGACCCCACTGTGTGCTGTAGGATCATCCCATGGGCTGCTGGACCCCACTGTGTGGTGTAGGATCATCCCATGGGCTGCAGGACCCCATTGTGTGCTGTAGGATCATCCCATTGGGTGTAGGATCATCCCATGGGCTGCAGGACCCCATTGTGTGCTGTAGGATCATCCCATTGTGTGCTGTAGGATCATCCCATTGTGTGCTGTAGGATCATCCCATTGGCTGCTGGACCCCATTGTTTGCATTCTGCCACCAGGTGACCCGGCGATGTGAAGTTGTTCTCACTGTCTCATGACACCGTGGGAAATAACTTCAAGTTATGACTGGGGGCCTGAGGAAGAAGGCCAGGAGGTCCCAAGGGTCAGGCTGTGATCATTAGAATAGAAGTCTAAGAGGTCTCCCAGGGGCACAGGCGAATCCAAGGCTCTGCAAAACTAAGATCTCAACTAAGTGTGGGCAGCTTGGGGATAAATACCTTAGAAAATGGACTGGATTGGAGACCATCCAGCTTCTGCCTTGGGAGACTTAACACTTCCTAGGTTAAGCTAGCCTTGAATGAACCAAAAGTAATAAAAAGTTCCTCAATCATCTGTTGTTCTGGGCTTTTCTGTTATGGTGTTTTCTAAGACTGCTTCTATTTCTTTTTGCTCTGTACGGAGATACTTGTGCCAGTGGTATGGGAATAAAAGCGACAGGATGGGTTTGGCAATTAAACACCTAAAAAGTTTCAATAAAGATCTACAAAAACATGAGGATTCTCAGTAAAATATCTTTCATTCTGGAAAAGTCAAGGAAATCATGAAACCATAAGGAAGAAGAAAGAAGTTCTGCAACACACTGTGTGTGTGTATATCTGCGTGTGTGTGTATCTGCGTGGGAGTGTATCTGCGTGGGAGTGTATCTGCGTGGGAGTGTATATCTGCGTGGGAGTGTAAATCTGCGTGGGAGTGTAAATCTGCGTGGGAGTGTAAATCTGCGTGGGAGTGTAAATCTGCGGGGGAGTGTATCTGCAGGGGAGTGTATCTGCGGGGGAGTGTATCTGCGGGGGAGTGTATCTGCGGGGGAGTGTATCTGCGGGGGAGTATCTGTTTCTATATATCTGCGTGGGAGTATATCTGCGTGGGAGTATATCTGTGTGGGAGTATCTGTTTCTATATATCTGCGTGTGTGTATATCTGCGTGTGTGTATATCTGCGTGGGAGTATATCTGCGTGGGAATATATCTGCATGGGAATATATCTGCGTGTGTGTATCTGTGTGTGTGTATCTGTGTCTATATATCTGCGTGTGTGTGTATCTGTGTCTATATATCTGCGTGTGTGTATATCTGCGTGTGAATATATCTGCGTGAGACTATATCTGTGTGTGTGTATCTGTGTGTGTGTATCTGTGTGTGTGTATATCTGCGTGTGTGTATATCTGCGTGTGAGTATATCTGCGTGGGAATATATCTGCGTGGGAATATATCTGCGTGGGAATTTATCTGCGTGTGTGTATCTGTGTGTGTGTATCTGTTTCTATATATCTGCATGTGTGTATATCTGCGTGTGTGTATATCTGCATGTGAATATATCTGCGTGAGACTATATCTGTGTGTGTGTATCTGTTTCTAAATATCTGCGTGTGTGTATATCTGCGTGAGACTATATCTGCGTGAGACTATATCTGTGTGTGTATCTGTGTGTGTGTATCTGTTTCTATATATCTGTGTGTGTCTATATCTACGTGTCTATATCTACGTGTGTGTATATCAGTGCGTGTACATCTGTATGTGTATATATCTGTGTGTGTATATATCTCTGTGTGTATGTCTCTGTGTGTATATATCTGAGTATATCTGTGTGTGTATATCAGCGTGTGTGTATCTGCGTGTGTGTATCTGCGTGTGTATGTCTGTGTGTATGTCTGTGTGTGTGTATAACTGTGTGTGTATATCTGTGTGTGAATGTCTGTGTGTGTGTATCTGTGTGCATATGTGTGTGTATCAGTGTGTGTGTATCTGTGTGCATATATGTGTGTGTATCAGTGTGTGCATGTCTGTGTGAGTATATATCTGTGTGTGTTTATATCTGTGTGTGTTTATATCTGTGTGTGTTTATATCTGTGTGTGTTTATATCTGCGTGTATATCTGTGTGTGTGTATAATTGTGTGCGTGTATATCTGAGCGTGTATATATCTGTGTTTCTATATATCTGTGTCTGTATAATCTGTGTGTGTATATCTGTGTGTGTATCTGTGTCTATATATCTCTGCGTGTATTTCTGTGTTTGAATATATCTTTGTGTGTATCAGTGTGTGTGTATGTATTTGTGTGTATATATCTGTATGTGTACATATCTGTTTGTGTATATCTGTGTTTGTATATGTGTGTGTATATCTGTGTGTGTATATTTGTGTTCATATCTGTGTGTGTATATATCTGTGTATGTATTTCTGTGTGTGTGTATATCTGTGTGTGTGTATCTGTGTGTGTGCGTATCTGTGTGTACGTGTGCTTGTGTGTATATCTGTGTATGTATGTCTTTGGGTATATATCTGTGTGTGTGCGTATCTGTGTTTCTATCTGTGCGTGTATATCTGTCTGCGTGTATATCTGTGTGTGTATATCTGTGTCTATATATCTGTGTTTGTATATATCTCTGTGTGTATCAGTGTGTGTATGTTTGTGTGTGTATATATCTGTGTCTATATATCTGTGTGTGTGTATCTGTTTCTATATATCTGTGTGTGTTTATATCTGCGTGTCTGTATCTACGTGTGTGTATATCAGTGCGTGTACATCTGTGTGTGTATATATCTGTGTGTGTATATATCTCTGTGTGCGTATATCTGTGTGTATGTCTCTGTGTGTATATATCTGAGTATATCTGTGTGTGTATGTATCTGTATGTGTATATATCTGCGTGTGTGTATATCTGCGTGTGTGTATATCTCTGTGTGTGTATGTCTGTGTGTATGTCATTGTGTGTGTATATCTGTGTGTGAATGTCTGTGTGTGAATGTCTGTGTGTGTGTATCTGTGTGCATATGTGTGTGTTTATCTGTGTGTATATCTGTGTGTGTATCAGTGTGTGCATGTCTGTGTGCGTTTATATCTGTGTGTGTTTATATCTGCGTGTATATCTCTGTGTGTGTATAATTGTGTGCGTGTATATCTGAGCGTGTGTGTATCTGTGTGTGTGTGTATCTGTATGTATGCCTGCTTGAGTGTATATCTGTGTATGTATGTCTTTGGGTATATATCTGTGTGTGTGAATATCTGTGTTTCTATCTGTGCGTGTATATCTGTCTGCGTGTATATCTGTGTGTGTATATCTGTGTCTATATATCTGTGTTTGTATATATCTCTGTGTGTATCAGTGTGTGTATGTCTGTGTGTGTATATATCTGTGTGTGTGTATCTGTGTGTGTGTATCTGTTTCTATATATCTGTGTGTGTGTATATCTGCGTGTCTATATCTACGTGTGTGTATATCAGTGCGTGTACATCTGCGTGTGTGTATATCTGTGTGTATATATCTCTGTGTGTGTATATCTGTGTGTATGTTTCTGTGTGTATATATCTGAGTATATCTGTGTGTGTATGTATCTGTGTGTGTATCTGTGTGTATATCTGCGTGTGTATATATCTGTGTGTGTATATCTGCCTGTGTATATCTGCGCGTGTGTATATCTGTGTGTGTGTATATCTGTGTGTGTGTATATCTGCGTGTGTGTATATCTGTTTGTGTGTATATCTCTGTGTGAATGTCTGTGTGTGTGTATCTGTGTGCATATATGTGTGTGTTTATCTGTGTGTGTATCAGTGTGTGCATGTCTGTGTGAGTATATATCTGTGTGTGTTTATATCCGTGTGTGTTTATATCTGTGTTTATATCTGTGTGTATATCTGTGTGTGTGTATAATTGTGTGCGTGTATATCTGAGCATTTATATATCTGTGTTTCTATATATCTGTGTCTGTATAATCTTTGTGTGTACGTCTGTGTGTGTAAATTTTTGTGTGTATATCTGTGTTTGTATATATCTGTGTGTGTATGTCTCTGTGTGCATATCTGTGTGTGTATATCTGTGTTTGTATCTGTGTCTATATATCTCTGTGTGTATTTCTGTGTTTGAATATATCTGTGTGTGTATCTGTGTGTGTATGTCTGTGTGTGTATATCTGTGTTTGTATATCCGTGCCTGTATATATATGTGTGTGTATATCTGTGTGGGTGTATATCTGTGTGTGTGTATATTTGTGTGGGTGTATATCTGTGTGTGTATGTCTGTGAGTGTGTATATCTGTGTGTGTATATCTTTGTGTGTCTATATCTGTGTGTGTATATCTTTGTGTGTGTGTATCTATCTGTGTGTATATCTTTGTGTGTGTGTATATCTGTGTGTGTATATATCTGTGTGTGTGTATATCTGTGTTTGTATATGTCTGTGTGTGTATATATCTGTGTGCGTGTATATCTGTGTGCGTGTGTATCTGTGTGCGTGTGTATATCTGTGTGTGTGTATATCTGTGCGCGTATATATTTGTGTGCGTGTATTTCTGTGTGCGTGTATATCTGTGTGTGTATATCTGTGTGTTTATGTATCTGTGTGTGAATTTGTATGTGTGTGTATATATCTATGTGTGTGTATATCTGTGTGTGTGTATATCTGTGTGTGTGTATATCTGTGTGTGTATATATTTGTGTGTGTGTATCTGTGTGTGTGTATATATCTGTGTGCGTATCTATCTGTGTGTGTATCTGTGTGTGTGTATATGTGCGTGTGTATCTGTGTGCGTGTGTCTATAAATGGGGGTGTGTCTATAAATGTGGGGGCGTGTCTATAAATGTGGGCTGTGTCTATAAATGTGGGGGTGTCTATAAATGTGGGGGTGTCTATAAATGTGGGTGCGTCTATAAATGTGGGGGTGTCTATAAATGTGGGGGCGTGTCTATAAATGTGGGGGTGTGTCTATAAATGTGGGGGTGGGGGGTGTGTCTATAAATGTGGGTGTGTCCATAAATGTGGGGGTGTGTCTATAAATGGAGTTGCGTCTATAAATGTGGGGGTGTGTCTATAAATGTGGGGGTGTGTCTATAAATCTGGGCGTGTCTATAAATGTGTGTGTGTGTGTCTATAAGTGTGTGTGTGTCTATAAATGTGTGTGTGTCTATAAGTGTGTGGGCGTGTCTATAAATGTGGGCGTGTCTATAAAAGTGAGGGTGTCTATAAATGTGGGGGGGTGTCTATAAATGTGGGGGTGTCTATAAATGTGGGGGTGTGTCTATAAATGTGGGGGTGTCTATAAACATGGGGGTGTGTATATCTGTGTGTGTGTATATCTGTGTGTTTGTATATCTGTGTTTGTATATCTGTGTGTGTATATCTGTGTGCGTATATATCTGTGTGCGTATATATCTGTGTGTATATATCTGTGTGTGAGTATATCTGTGTGTGTGTATATCTGTGTGTTTATATATCTGTGTGTTTATATATCTGTGTGTATATCTGTGTGTGTATATCAGTGTGCGTATATATCAGTGTGCGTATATATCTGTGTGCGTATATATCTGTGTGCGTATATATCTGTGTGCGTACATATCTGTGTGTGTACATATCTGTGTGTGTATATCCGTGTGTTTATATATCTGTGTGAATATATCTGTGTGTGAATATATCTGTGTGTGTATATCTGTGTGTGTATATCTGTGTGTGTATATCCGTGTGCGTATATATCTGTGTGTGTATATCTCTGTGTGCGTATATATCTGTGTGTGTATATCTGTGTGTGTATATCTGTGTGCGTATATATCTGTGTGCGTATATATCTGTGTGCGTATATATCTGTGCGTGGATATATCTGTGCGTGGATATATCTGTGTGTGTATATCTGTTTGTGTATATCTGTTTGTGTATATCTGTTTGTGTATATCTGTGTGCGTATATATCTGTGTGCGTATATATCTGTGTGTGTATATCTGTGTGCGTGTATATCTGTGTGCGTGTATATCTGTGTGCGTGTGTATGTGTGTGCGTGTGTATCTGTGTGCGTGTGTATCTGTGTGCGTGTGTATATCTGTACGCGTGTATATCTGTGTGTGTGTATATCTGTGTGTTTATGTATCTGTGTGTGTATTTGTATGTGTGTGTATATCTGTGTGTGTGTATATCTGTGTGTGTGTATATATTTGTGTGTGTGTATCTGTGTGTGTGTTTATCTGTGTGTGTGTTTATCTGTGTGTGTGTATATATCTGTGTGTGTATATATCTGTGTGCGTATCTATCTGTGTGTGTATCTGTGCGTGTGTATCTGTGCGTGTGTATCTGTGTGTGTGTGTATCTGTGTGTGTGTATCTGTGTGTGTGTATCTGTGTGTATCTGTGTGTGTGTATATATCTGTGTGCGTATCTATCTGTGTGTGTATCTGTGCGTGTGTATCTGTGTGTGTGTGTATCTGTGTGCGTGTGTCTATAAATGGGGGTGTGTGTCTATAAATGGGGGTGTGTCTATAAATGTGGGGGTGTGTCTATAAATGTGGGCTGTGTCTATAAATGTGGGGGTGTGTCTATAAATGTGAGGGCGTGTCTATAAATGTGGGGGCGTGTCTACAAATGTGGGGGTGTATCTATAAATGGGGGCGTGTCTATAAATGGGGCGTGTCTATAAATGTGGGGGTGTGTCTATAAATGTGGCGTGTGTCTATAAATGGGGGTGTGTCTATAAATGGGGGGGTGTGTCTATAAATGTGGGGGTGTGTCTATAAATCTGGGCGTGCGTCTATAAATGTGGGGGTGCGTCTATAAATGTGGGCGTGTCTATAAATGTGGGGGCGTGTCTATAAATGTGGGGGTGTGTCTATAAATGTGGGGGTGTGTCTATAAATGTGGGCGTGTCTATAGATGTGGAAGTGTGTCTATAAATGTGGGTGTGTCTATAAATGTGGGGGTGTGTCTATAAATGTGGGGGTGTGTCTATAAATGTGGGGGTGTGTTTATAAGTGTGTGTGTGCCTATAAGTGTGTGTGTGTGCCTATAAGTGTGTGTGTGTGTCTATAAATGTGTGTGTGTCTATAAGTGTGTGTGTGTGTCTATAAGTGTGTGTGTCTATAAGTGTGTGGGCGTGTCTATAAATGTGTGGGCGTGTCTATAAATGTGGGGGTGTGTCTTTAAATGTGGGGGTGTCTATAAAAGTGGGGGTGTCTATAAATGTGGGGGGGTGTCTATAAATGTGGGTGTGTCTATAAATGTGGGGATGTCTATAAACGTGGGGGTGTGCATATCTGTGTGAGTATATATCTGTGTGAGTATATATCTGTGTGTGTATATATCTGTGTGCGTATATATCTGTGTGCGTATATATCTGTGTGCGTATATATCTGTGTGCGTGTATATCTGTGTGTGTATATCTGTGTGTGTATATCTGTGTGTGTATATCCGTGTGCGTATATATCCGTGTGCGTATATATCCGTGTGCGTATATCTGTGAGTGTATATCTGTGTGGGCATATCTGTGTGCGTATATATCTGTGTGCGTATATATCTGTGTGCGTATATATCTGTGTGCGTATATATCTGTGTGTATATATCTGTGTGTATATATCTTTGTGCGTATATATCTGTGTGTATATCTGTGTGTGTGTATATCTGTGTGTGTATATCTGTGTGTGTATATCTGTGTGTGTATATCTGTGTGTGTGTATATCTGTGTGTGTGTATATCTGTGTGTGTATATCTGTGTGTATATATCTGTGTGTGTGTATATCTGTGTGTGTGTATATCTGTGAGTTTGTATATCTGTGTGTGTATATCTGTGTGTGTGTATATCTGTTTGTATATATCTGTGTGTGTATATCTGTGTGTGTATATATCTGTGTGTGCATATCTGTGTGCGTATATATCTGTGTGCGTATATATTTGTGTGTGTATATCTGTGTTTGTATATCTGTGTGCGTATATATCTGTGTGCGTATATATCTGTGTGCGTATATATCTGTGTGCGTATATATCTGTGTGTATATCTGTGTGTGTGTATATCTGTGTGTGTGTATATATTTGTGTGTGTATATCTGTGAGTGTATATCTGTGTGTGTATATCTGTGTGTGTGTATATCTGTTTGTATATATCTTTTTGTATATATCTGTTTGTATATATCTGTGTGTGTATATATCTGTGTGTGCATATCTGTGTGCGTATATATCTGTGTGCGTATAAATTTGTGTGTGTATATCTGTGTGGGTATATCTGTGTGCGTATATATCTGTGTGCGTATATATTTGTGTGCGTATATATCTGTGTGTATATATCTGTGTGCGTATATATCTGTGTGTATATCTGTGTGTATATATCTGTGTGTGTGTATATCTGTGTGTGTGTATATCTGTGTGTGTGTATATCTGTGAGTTTGTATATCTGTGTGTGTATATCTGTGTGTGTGTATATCTGTTTGTATATATCTGTGTGTGTATATCTGTGTGTGTGTATATCTGTGTGTGTGTATATCTGTGTGTATATATCTGTGTGTGTGTATATCTGTGTGTGTGTATATCTGTGAGTTTGTATATCTGTGTGTGTATATCTGTGTGTGTGTATATCTGTTTGTATATATCTGTGTGTGTATATATCTGTGTGTGCATATCTGTGTGCGTATATATCTGTGTGCGTATATATTTGTGTGTGTATATCTGTGTTTGTATATCTGTGTGCGTATATATCTGTGTGCGTATATATCTGTGTGTATATCTGTGTGTGTGTATATCTGTGTGTGTGTATATATTTGTGTGTGTATATCTGTGAGTGTATATCTGTGTGTGTATATCTGTGTGTGTGTATATCTGTTTGTATATATCTTTTTGTATATATCTGTTTGTATATATCTGTGTGTATATCTGTGTGTGTGTATATCTGTGTGTGTGTATATATTTGTGTGTGTATATCTGTGAGTGTATATCTGTGTGTGTATATCTGTGTGTGTGTATATCTGTTTGTATATATCTTTTTGTATATATGTTTGTATATATCTGTGTGTGTATATATCTGTGTGTGCATATCTGTGTGCGTATATATCTGTGTGCGTATATATCTGTGTGCGTATATATCTGTTTGTATATGTCTGTGTTTGTATATGTCTGTGTGTGTATATATCTGTGTTTGTATATCTGTGTGTGTGTATATATCTGTGTGTGTATATCTGTGTGTGTATATCTGTGCCTGTGTATATCTGTGTGTATATATCTGTGTGTGTATATCTGTTTGTGTATATATCTGTTTGTGTATATATCTGTGTGTGTATATATCTGTGTGTGTATATATCTGTGTCTGTATATATCTGTTTGTTTGTATATCTGTGTGCGTGTATATCTGTGTGCGTGTATATCTGTGTGCGTATATATCTGTGCGCGTATATATCTGTGCACGTATATATCTGTGCGTGTATATCTGTGTGTGTGTATATCTGTGTGTGTGTATATATCTGTGTGTGTGTATATCTGTGTGTGTATCTGTGTGTGTGTATAATAATACACCCCTCACACTGCATACTCATCCTGTTGTTCCTATTGCAGTGCTGAAGCCTTTATTAATCCGCCCTGTACGTTGGATTCCTCCACTGAGTCCAGATTGTTGCCGCTCCGCATCCATGTGTGTCAGCTCAGCATCTGTGTGCACAATGAAACACCAGTCAACGATTGGCTGCAGCATCATCTTATTGCCTGCAGGACCCCATTGTGTGCTGTAGGATCATCCCGTGCCTGAAGGACCCCATTGTGTGCGGTAGGATCATCTATCTCCATCATCATCACCTCCATCATAATAATAATGGACAATTGCTGATTAATAATGCTCCGTCAAATACTAATTCCGCTTTTGAGCTAGTAAAGTTCCAGTGCTAATAATAAGACTCCATTGCCAATAAATAAGAGTCCATTGCCAATAAATAAGACTCCATTGCTAATTAGTATCCATTGCCAGTAACTTAAACTCCATTGCTAATAAGTAAGAGTCTATTTCCAATAAATAAGAATCCACTGCTAATTAGACTCCAATGCTAATTACTATGACTCCATTGCCAATAAATAAGACTCCACTGCCAATAAATAAGACTCCACTTCCAATAAATAAGACTCCATTGCAAAGGAAGACTATATTGCTAATAAATAAGACTCCAATTCTAATAAATAAGACTCCATTGCTAATAACTAAGACTGCATTGACAATAATTAAGATTCACTTCCTAATAAATAAGTCTCCATTGGTAATAATGAGATTCCATTGTGAATAAGTAAGGCTCCACTGCCAATTAATGAATCTCCATTGCCAAGAAATTGAACTCCATTGCCAATAAATAGAACTCCAAGGCCAATAAATAAGAATCCATTGCTAATTAATAAGACTCCATTGCCAATAAATAAGACTCCATTGCCAATAAATAAGACTCCATTGCCAATAATAATACTATATTGCCAATGAAAAAGACTACATTGTGAATAATTAAGACACCATTCCCAATAATTAAGACCCTATTGACAATTAATAAGATACCATTGACAATATATAAGACTCCTTTGGTAATAAATAAGACTCCATTGCTAATTAGACTCCATTGCATATAAATAAGTCTCCATTGCCAATGAATAAGACTCCATTGCTAATAAAGAAGTATCCATTGCCTATAAATGAGACTCAATTACCAGTAAATAAGAGTCCATTGTTAATAAATAAGATTCCATTGCCAATAATTAAGACTATATTGCTAATAAATAATACTCCATTGCTAATTATACTCCTTTGTTACTAAGATTCCATTGCTAATTAATAATGCTGCGTAGCTAATAATAAGACTCCACTGCCCATAAATATAACTCCATATTCAGTAAATAAGACTCCATATCCAGTAAATAAGACATTTCTAATAAATAAGACTCCATAGCTCATAAATAAGACTCCTTTGCTAATTAGAATCCATTGCCAATAAATAACACTTCACTGCTAATAAATAAGACTCCACTGCCAATGTCTGAGACTCCATTGCTAATACGTAAGACTCCATTGCCAATAATTAAGACTGCATAGCCAATAAATAAGACTCCATTGCCAATAATTAAGACTGCATAGCCAATAAATAAGACTCCATTGCCAATAATTAAGACTGCATAGCCAATAAATAAGACTCCATTGCCAATAAATAAGACTCCATTGCCAATAAATAAGACTCCATAGCCAATAAATAAGACTCCATTGCCAATAAATGAAACTCCACTGCCAATAATAAAGACTCCATTGCTAATTAGACTCTACTGTCAATAAATAAGACTCCATTGCTAATAATAATACTATATTGCCAATTAATAAGACTCCATTGATAATAAATAACATTCCATTCCTAATAATTAAGACACCATTGCCAATAATTAAGACTCCATTGCCAATAAATCGGACCCCACTGATAATACATAAGACTCCATTTCTAATAAATAAGACTCCACTGCCAATAAATAAGACTCTACTGCCAGTAACTAAGACTCCATTGACTATAAATAAAAGTCTGTTGCTAATTAGTAAGACTCCATTGCTAATAAATACAACACCATTGCTAATAACTAAGACTCCATTGCCAATAAGTAAGACTCCATTGACAATAAATAAGACTCCATTGCTAATTAGACTCCATTGCCAATTAATAAGACTCAATTGCTAAATTGCCTGCATTGGTAATAAATAAGACTCCATTGCCAATAAATAAGAATCTATTGCCATTAAATAAGACTCCTTTGCCAATACATAAGACTCCATGGCTAATAAATAAGACTCCATTGCCAATATATAAGACTCGATTGCCAATAAATAAGACTCCATTGCCAATAAATAAGACTCCATTGCTAATCAGACTCCATTGCTAATTAGATTCCATTGCTAATTAGATTCCATTGCTAATAATGCAGATTCCATTGCCAATCAATCAGCCTCCATCCATGTTACTTACTCAGTGCCTGCTTGTGTTCCCAGCCCTATTCCTGCAGCTAACAGCATTGTTCACAGTGTGGTACCTGCAGATGTGGGCAGCGCCTTCATTGCCGTGTCGTGTCCAACAGGTGCCAGCAGAGCCCCGAGAGATGTGCGGCTCCTGATGAGAACAGCGAGGAACAGAAACCTGCATTGCCTGGAACGCCTCGGAACTCAACTTTGCTGAGCGGGAATTGCCTGCCCTGCAGGTAAGAGCAGCACACACTGACTGTGTTGGATCTGTTCCTTAGTGGGACTTGAGCTCATGAGCCAGAGCTCATTGCTGCACTGCAGTGCTGAATGCTGAGTGCAGTGCCCTTCTTGCTGCCCCCAATGGCAGCCATTGCCTTCTGCCCCCCAACTACAGCCTATGCATTGCGCCCCCCAAGTACAGCCTAAGGATTGCACCCCCTAAGTGCCAACTTCCTCCTCTGCTGCCCAAGTCCAGCCATCCTCTTCTGCCCCCAAGTACAGCCTATGCAATGCGCCCCCTAAGTGCCACCATCCTCTTCTGCTGCCCAAGTCCAGCCATCCTCTTCTGCCCCCCAAGTACAGCCTAAGCGTTGAGACCCCTAAGTGCAGCCATCCTCTTCTGCCCCCCAAGTACAGCCTAAGCGTCGCACCTCTAAAAGCCGCCATCCTCTTCTGCCCCCAAGTACAGCCTAAGCGTCGCACCTCTAAAAGCCGCCATCCTCTTCTGCCCCCCAAGTACAGCCTATGCGTTGAGACCCCTAAGTGCTGCCATTCTCTTCTGCCCCCCAAGTACAGCCTATGCATCGCGCCCCCCAATTACAGCCTATGCATCGCGCCCCGCAATTATAGCCTATGCATCGAGCCCCCCAAGTACAGCCTATACGTCGCACCCCCTAATTGCTGCCACCCTCTTCTTCCCCCCAAGTACAGCCTAAGCGTTGAGACCCCTAATTGCTGCCATCCTCTTCTTCCCCCCAAGTACAGCCTAAGCGTCGTGCCCCCCAAGTGCCACCATCCTCTTTTGCCCCCCAATTACAGCCTATGCGTTGAGACCTCTAAGTGCTGCCATTCTCTTCTGCCCCCCAAGTACAGCCTATGCATCGTGCCCCCCAAGTACAGCCTATGCATTGCGCCCCCCAAGTACCGCCTAAGCATCGCGCCCCGCAATTACAGCCTATGCATCGCACCCCCCAAGTACAGCCTAAGCATCGCGCCCCCTAATTGCTGCCATCCTATTCTGCCCCCCAAGTACAGCCTATGCGTTGAGACCCCTAAGTGCTGCCATTCTCTTTAGCCCCCCAAGTACAGCCTAAGTGTTGAGACCCCTAAGTGCTGCCATCCTCTTCTGCCCCCCAAGTACAGCCTAAGCTTCGCACCTCTAAAAGCCGCCATCCTCTTCTGCCCCCCAAGTACAGCCTATGCGTTGAGACCCCTAAGTGCTGCCATTCTCTTCTGCCCCCCAAGTACAGCCTATGCATAGCGCCCCCCAAGTACAGCCTATGCATCGCGCCCCCCAATTACAGCCTATGCATCGCGCCCCCTAATTGCTGCCATCCTCTTCTTCCCCCCAAGTACAGCCTAAGCGTTGAGACCCCTAAGTGCTGCCCGTCCTCTTCTGCCCCCCAAGTACAGCCTATGCGTCGCATTTCCAAATGCTGCCATCTTTTTCTGCCCCCCAAGTATAGCCTAAGCATTGCGCCCCCCAAGTGCCACGATCCTCTTCTGCCCCCCAAGTACAGCCTAAGCATTGAGACTCCTAAGTGCAGCCATCCTCTTCTGCCCCCCAAGCACAGCCTAAGCGTCGCACCTCTAAAAGCCGCCATCCTCTTCTGCCTCCAAGTACAGCCTAAGCTTCGCATCTCTAAAAGCCGCCATCCTCTTCTGCCCCCCAAGTACAGCCTATGTGTTGAGACCCCTAAGTGCTGCCATTCTCTTCTGCCCCCCAAGTACAGCCTATGCATAGCGCCCCCCAAGTACAGCCTATGCATCGTGCCCCCCAATTACAGCCTATGCATCGCGCCCCGCAATTACAGCCTATGCATCGAGCCCCCCAAGTACAGCCTATACGTCGCACCCCCTAATTGCTGCCACCCTCTTCTTCCCCCCAAGTACAGCCTAAGCGTTGAGACCCCTAATTGCTGCCATCCTGTTCTTCCCCCCAAGTACAGCCTAAGCGTTGCGCCCCCCATGTGCCACCATCCTCTTTTGCCCCCCAATTACAGCCTATGCGTTGAGACCCCTAAGTGCTGCCATTCTCTTCTTCCCTCCAAGTACAGCCTAAGCATCGCACCCCGCAATTACAGCCTATGCATCACACCCCCCAAGTACAGCCTAAGCATCGCGCCCCCTAATTGCTGCCATCCTATTCTGCCCCCCAAGTACAGCCTATGCGTTGAGACCCCTAATTGCTGCCATCCTCTTCTTCCCTCCAAGTACAGCCTATGCGTTGAGACCCCTAAGTGCTGCCATCCTCTTCTGCCCCCCAAGTACAGCCTATGCATTGAGACCCCTAAGTGCTGCCATTCTCTTCTGCCCCCCAAGTACAACCTATGCATTGCGCCCCCCAAGTACAGCCTATGCATCGAGCCCCCAAGTACAGCCTAAGCATCGCGCCCCCCAAGTCCAGCCTATATGTTGCGCCCCATAAGTGCCGCCATCACATTCTGCCCCCAGGTCCATCCATCATATTCTGCCCCCCAAGTTCGTTTCTGTTCCCCCGTGGTTCCATTCAGTTCTTTATTGCTGCTGTTGCTCCTCCATTGCAGTTCTGCGTTGTGTCCCCCAGGTTGTTGCTCCCATTGCTGTTAATAGGGCTGCAAAGCAAGGGGAGATTCAGATTGCTGCTGTGAATGTCCTATATGATACCTATAAGGTTTAATGGGGCTTACGGAGTCTTATGGAATCCTATGGGGCCTATGTGGGGTATCTATGGGGTCTAATGTGGGCGTATGGGGTCTTATGATATCATTTGGGGCTTCTATGGGCTCTCTATGGGGT
This sequence comes from Excalfactoria chinensis, assembly GCF_039878825.1. NCBI lineage: Eukaryota > Metazoa > Chordata > Aves > Galliformes > Phasianidae > Excalfactoria > Excalfactoria chinensis. The sequence goes on from NC_092844.1 coordinate 6,345,267, forward strand.
TTAATGGGGCCCTATAGGGTCTTAGGGGATCCTATGGGGCGTATATTAGGTCTCTATGGTGCTTAATGAGGACCTATGGGGTCTAACGGGGTCATATGGGGCATCTATGGGCTTTAATGAGGACCTCTGGGGTCTAAGGGGGTCCTATGGGGTTTATTGGGGATCCGTATGGGGGGTACATAGAGACTATGGGAATTGATGGGGTCCGTAAGGGGTGTAATGGGGAGTTATGGGGTATTAATGGGGTTTGATGTGTGTATATGTGTGTGTGTATATATATATATCCCTTATACCCCATATCCATCCTGTTGTTCCTATTGCAGTGCTGATGCCTTTATTAATCCTCCCTGCTTTCCATCCTCACATGCTGCACGTTGGATTCCTCCACTGAGTCCAGATTGTTGCCGCTCCGCATCCATGTGTGTCAGCTCAGCATCTGTGTGCACAATGAAACACCAGTCACCGATTGGCTGCAGGATCATCTTACTGCCTGCAGGACCCCATTGTGTGCGGTAGGATCATCCCGTGCCTGAAGGACCCCATTGTGTGCGGTAGGATCATCTATCTCCATCATCATCACCTCCATCATAATAATAATGGCCAATTGCTAATTAATAATGCTCCGTCAAATACTAATTCCGCTTTAGAGCTAGTAAAGCTCCAGTGTTAATAATAAGACTCCATTGCCAATAAATAAGAGTCCATTCCCAATAAATAAGACTCCATTGCTAATTAGTATCCATTGCCAATAAATTAAACTCCATTGCTAATAAGTAAGAGTCTATTTCCAATAAATAAGAATCCACTGCTAATTAGACTCCTTAGCTAATTACTATGACTCCATTGCCAATAAATAAGACTCCACTGCCAATAAATAAAACTCCATTGCAAAGGAAGACTATATTGCTAATAAATAAGACTCCATTGCTAATAAATAAGACTCCATTGACAATAAATAAGATTCAATTCCTAATCAATAAATCTCCATTGGTAATAATGAGATTCCATTGTGAATAAGTAAGGCTCCACTGCCAATTAATGAGTCTCCATTGCCAAGAAATTGAACTCCATTGCCAATAAATAGAACTCCAAGGCCAATAAATAAGACTCCATTGCTAATTAATAAGACTCCATTGCCAACAATTTAGACTCCTTTGACAACAATTAAGACTCCATTCCTTATTAGACTCCGCTGCCAATAAATAAGACTGCATTGCTTATAATTAAGACTCCATTTCTGATAAATAAGAGTTCATTGCTAATATGTAAGTCTGCATTGCAAATTAATAAGATTCCATTCCTAATAAATAAGACTCGTTTGCTAATAAATTAAGACCCTATTGCCAATAATTAAGACTCCATAGCCAATAATTAAGATTTCATTGCCAATAAATAAGACTCCATTGCCAATAAATAAGACTCCACAGCCAATATAAAAGTCTGCATTGCTAATAATAAGGCTCCATTGCTAATTAGACTCCATTGCGAATAAATAAGACCTCATTGCTAATAATTAAGACCCCATTGCCAATAATTAAGACCCCATTGCCAATAAATGAAACTCCACTGCCATAATAAAGACTCCATTGCTAATTAGACTCTACTGTCAATAAATAAGACTCCATTGCCAATAATAATACTACATTGCCAATTAATAAAACTCCATTGCTAATAAATAACACTCCATTCCTAATAATTAAGACACCATTGCCAATTAATCGGACCCCATTGATAATACATAAGACTCCATTTCTAATAAATAAGACTCCACTGCCAATAAATAAGACTCTACTGCCAGTAACTAAGACTGCATTGACAATAAATAAGACTCCATTGACAATAAATAAGACTCCATTGCCAATAAATAAGACACCATTGCCAATAATTAAGACTCCATTGCTAATTAGTATCCATTGCCAATAACTTAAACTCCATTGCTAATAAGTAAGTCTATTTCCAATAAATAAGAATCCACTGCTAATTAGACTCCTTAGCTAATTACTATGACTCCATTGCCAATAAATAAGACTCCACTGCCAATAAATAAGACTCCATTGCAAAGGAAGACTATATTGCTAATAAATAAGACTCTAATTCTAATAAATAAGACTCCATTGCTAATAACTAAGACTGCATTGACAATAATTAAGATTCACTTCCTAATAAATAAGTCTCCATTGGTAATAATGAGATTCCATGGTGAATAAGTAAGGATCCACTGTCAATTAATGAATCTCTATTGCCAAGAAAGTGAACTCCATTGCCAATAAATAGAACTCCAAGGCCAATAAATAAGACTCCATTGCTAATTAATAAGACTCCATTGCCAACAATTTAGACTCCTTTGACAACAATTAAGACTCCATTACTTATTAGACTCCACTGCCAATAAATATGACTGCATTGCTTATCATTAAGACTCCGTTGCTGATAAATAAGAGTTCATTGCTAATATGTAAGTCTGCATTGCAAATAAATAAGATTCCATTCCTAATAAATAAGACTCGTTTGCTAATAAATAAGATTCCATTGCTAATAAAGAAGTATCCATTGCCTATAAATGAGACTCAATTACCAGTAAATAAGAGTCCATTGTTAATAAATAAGATTCCATTGCCAATAAATAAGACTATATTGCTAATAAATAATACTCCATTGCTAATTATACTCCTTTGTTACTAAGATTCCATTGCTAATTAATAATGCTGCGTAGCTAATAATAAGACTCCACTGCCCATAAATATAACTCCATATTCAATAAAAAAGACTCCATATCCAGTAAATAAGACATTTCTAATAAATAAGACTCCATAGCTCATAAATAAGACTCCTTTGCTAATTAGAATCCATTGCCAATAAATAACACTTCACTGCTAATAAATAAGACTCCACTGCCAATGTCCGAGACTCCATTGCTAATATGTAAGACTCCATAGCCAATAAATAAGACTCCATTGCCAATAATTAAGACTCCATTGCCAATAATTAAGACTCCATTGCCAATAAATGACTCCATAGCCAATAGTTAAGACTCCATAGCCAATAAATAAGACTCCATTGCCAATAAATAAGACTCCATTGCCAATAAATAAGACTCCATTGCCAATAAATGAAACTCCACTGCCAATAATAAAGACTCCATTGCTAATTAGACTCTACTGTCAATAAATAAGACTCCATTGCTAATAATAATACTATATTGCCAATTAATAAGACTCCATTGATAATAAATAACATTCCATTCCTAATAATAAAGACACCATTGCCAATAATTAAGACTCCATTGCCAATTAATCGGACCCCATTGATAATACATAAGACTCCATTTCTAATAAATAAGACTCCACTGCCAATAAATAAGACTCTACTGCCAGTAACTAAGACTCCATTGACAATAAATAAAAGTCTGTTGCTAATTAATAAGACACCATTGCTAATAACTAAGACTCCATTGACAATAAGTAAGACTCCATTGACAATAAATAAGACTCCATTGCTAATTAGACTCCACTGCCAATTAATAAGACTCAATTGCTAATTTGCCTGCATTGGTAATAAATAAGACTCCATTGCCAATAAATAAGAATCTATTGCCATTAAATAAGACTCCTTTGCCAATAAATAAGACTCCATTGCCAATAAATAAGACTCCATTGCTAATTAGATTCCATTGCTAATAATGCAGACTCCATTGCCAATCAATCAGCCTCCATCCATGTTACTCACTCAGTGCCTGCTTGTGTTCCCAGCCCTATTCCTGCAGCTAACAGCATTGTTCACAGTGTGGTATCTGCAGATGTGGGCAGCGCCTTCATTGCCGTGTCGTGTCCAACAGGTGCCAGCAGAGCCCCGAGAGATGCGTGGATCCCGATGAGAACAGCGAGGAACAGAAACCTGCATTGCCTGGAACGCCTCGGAACTCAACTTTGCTGAGCGGGATTGCCTTGCCTGCAGGTAAGAGCAGCACACACTGACTGTGTTGGATCTGTTCCTTAGTGGGACTTGAGCTCATGAGCCAGAGCTCATTGCTGCACTGCAGTGCTGAATGCTGAGTGCAGTGCCCTTCTTGCTGCCCCCAATGGCAGCCATTGCCTTCTGCCCCCCAACTACAGCCTATGCATTGTGCCCCCCAAGTACAGCCTAAGGATTGCACCTCCTAAGTGCCACCTTCCTCTTCTGCTGCCCAAGTCCAGCCATCCTCTTCTACCCCCAAGTACAGCCTATGCATCGCGCCCCCCAATTACAGCCTATGCATCGAGCCCCCCAGTTACAGCCTATGCATCGCGCCCCGCAATTACAGCCTATGCATCGAGCCCCCCAAGTACAGCCTATATGTCGCACCCCCTAATTGCTGCCATCCTCTTCTTCCCCCAAAGTACTGCCTAAGCGCTGAGACCCCTAATTGCTGCCATCCTGTTCTTCCCCCCAAGTACAGCCTAAGCGTTGCGCCCCCCAAGTGCCACCATCCTCTTCTGCCCCCCAAGTACAGCCTATGCGTTGAGACCCCTAAGTGCTGCCATTCTCTACTGCCCCCCAAGTACAGCCTAAGCATCGCGCCCCGTAATTGCTGCCATCCTCTTCTGCCCCCCAAGTACAGCCTATGCATCGAGCCCCCCAAGTACAGCCTATGCATCGCGCCCCCTAATTGCTGCCATCCTCTTCTTCCCCCCAATTACAGCCTATGCATTGCGCCCCCCAAGTACAGCCTATGCATCGAGCCCCCCAAGTACAGCCTATGCATCGCGCCCCCTAATTGCTGCCATCCTCTTCTTCCCCCCAAGTACAGCCTAAGCGTTGAGACCCCTAAGTGCTGCCATCCTCTTCTGCCCCCCAAATACAGCCTATGCGTCGCACCTCCAAATGCTGCCATCTTTTTCTGCCCCCCAAGTACAGCCTAAGCATTGCGCCCCCCAAGTGCCACCATCCTCTTCTGCCCCCCAAGTACAGCCTAAGCGCTGAGACCCCTAAGTGCAGCCATCCTCTTCTGCCCCCCAAGTACAGCCTAAGCTTCGCACCTCTAAAAGCCGCCATCCTCTTCTGCCCCCCAAGTACAGCCTATGCATCGCGCCCCCCAATTACAGCCTATGCATCGCGCCCCGCAATTACAGCCTATGCATCGAGCCCCCCCAGTACAGCCTATACGTCGCGCCCCCTAATTACTGCCACCCTCTTCTTCCCCCCAAGTACAGCCTAAGCGTTGAGACCCCTAATTGCTGCCATCCTCTTCTTCCCCCCAAGTACAGCCTAAGCGTCGCGCCCCCCAAGTGCCACCATCCTCTTTTGCCCCCCAATTACAGCCTATGCGTTGAGACCCCATAAGTGCTGCCATTCTCTTCTGCCCCCCAAGTACAGCCTATGCATCGTGCCCCCCAAGTACAGCCTATGCATTGCGCCCCCCAAGTACAGCCTAAGCATCGCGCCCCGCAATTACAGCCTATGCATCACACCCCCCAAGTACAGCCTAAGCATCGCGCCCCCTAATTGCTGCCATCCTATTCTGCCCCCCAAGTACAGCCTATGCGTTGAGACCCCTAAGTGCTGCCATCCTCTTCTTCCCTCCAAGTACAGCCTATGCGTTGAGACCCCTAAGTGCTGCCATCCTCTTCTGCCCCCCAAGTACAGCCTATGCATTGAGACCCCTAAGTGCTGCCATTCTCTTCTGCCCCCCAAGTACAGCCTATGCATTGCACCCCCCAAGTACAGCCTATATGTTGCGCCCCATAACTGCCGCCATCACATTCTGCCCCCAGGTCCATCCATCATATTCTGCCCCCCAAGTTCGTTTCTGTTCCCCCGTGGTTCCATTCAGTTCTTTATTGCTGCTGTTGCTCCTCCATTGCAGTTCTGCGTTGTGTCCCCCAGGTTGTTGCTCCCATTGCTGTTAATAGGGCTGCAAAGCAAGGGGAGATTCAGATTGCTGCTGTGAATGTCCTATATGATACCTATAAGGTTTAATGGGGCTTACGGAGTCTTATGGAATCCTATGGGGTCTATGTGGGGTATCTATGGGGTCTAATGTGGGCGTATGGGGTCTTATGATATCATTTGGGGCTTCTATGGGCTCTCTATGGGGTTTAATGGGGCCCTATAGGGTCTTAGGGGATCCTATGGGGCGTATATTAGGTCTCTATGGTGCTTAATGAGGACCTATGGGGTCTAACGGGGTCATATGGGGCATCTATGGGCTTTAATGAGGACCTCTGGGGTCTAAGGGGGTCCTATGGGGTTTATTGGGGATCCGTATGGGGGGTACATAGAGACTATGGGAATTGATGGGGTCCGTAAGGGGTGTAATGGGGAGTTATGGGGTATTAATGGGGTTTGATGTGTGTATATGTGTGTGTGTATATATATATATCCCTTATACCCCATATCCATCCTGTTGTTCCTATTGCAGTGCTGATGCCTTTATTAATCCTCCCTGCTTTCCATCCTCACATGCTGCACGTTGGATTCCTCCACTGAGTCCAGATTGTTGCCGCTCCGCATCCATGTGTGTCAGCTCAGCATCTGTGTGCACAATGAAACACCAGTCACCGATTGGCTGCAGGATCATCTTATTGCCTGCAGGACCCCATTGTGTGCGGTAGGATCATCCCGTGCCTGAAGGACCCCATTGTGTGCGGTAGGATCATCTATCTCCATCATCATCACCTCCATCATAATAATAATGGCCAATTGCTAATTAATAATGCTCCGTCAAATACTAATTCCGCTTTAGAGCTAGTAAAGCTCCAGTGTTAATAATAAGACTCCATTGCCAATAAATAAGAGTCCATTCCCAATAAATAAGACTCCATTGCTAATTAGTATCCATTGCCAATAAATTAAACTCCATTGCTAATAAGTAAGAGTCTATTTCCAATAAATAAGAATCCACTGCTAATTAGACTCCTTAGCTAATTACTATGACTCCATTGCCAATAAATAAGACTCCACTGCCAATAAATAAAACTCCATTGCAAAGGAAGACTATATTGCTAATAAATAAGACTCCATTGCTAATAAATAAGACTCCATTGACAATAAATAAGATTCAATTCCTAATCAATAAATCTCCATTGGTAATAATGAGATTCCATTGTGAATAAGTAAGGCTCCACTGCCAATTAATGAGTCTCCATTGCCAAGAAATTGAACTCCATTGCCAATAAATAGAACTCCAAGGCCAATAAATAAGAATCCATTGTTAATTAATAAGACTCCATTGAAACAATTAAGACTCCATTGCCAATAATAATACTATATTGCCAGTGAAAAAGACTCCATTGTGAATAATTAAGACACCATTCCCAATAATTAAGACCCTATGACCAATAAATAAGAATCCATTGCTAATTAAAAAAATACCATTGCTAATATCGAAGACTCCATTGCCAATAAATAACAATTCCTTGCTAAAAAGACTCCATTCCTAATAATTAAGACACCATTGCCAATAAATAAGACACCATTGCCAATAAATAAGACTCCATTGCCAATAAATAAGACTCCATTGCCAATAAATAAGACTCCATTGCCAATAAATAAGAATCTATTGCCATTAAATAAGACTTCATTGCCAATAAATAAGACTCCATGGCTAATAAATAAGACTCCATTGCCAATAAATAAGACTCCATTGCTAATCAGACTCCATTGCTAATCAATCAGCCTCCAGCCATGTTACTCACTCAGTGCCTGCTTGTGTTCCCAGCCCTATTGCTGCAGTTAACAGCATTGTTCACAGTGTGGTACCTGCAGATGTGGGCAGCGCCTTCATTGCCGTGTCGTGTCCAACAGGTGCCAGCAGAGCCCCGAGAGATGCGCGGCTCCCGATGAGAACAGCGTGGAACAGAAACCTGCATTGCCTGGAACGCCTCGGAACTCAACTTTGCTGAGCGGGAATTGCCTGCCCTGCAGGTAAGAGCAGCACACACTGACTGTGTTGGATCTGTTCCTTAGTGGGACTTGAGCTCATGAGCCAGAGCTCATTGCTGCACTGCAGTGCTGAATGCTGAGTGCAGTGCCCTTCTTGCTGCCCCCAATGGCAGCCATTGCCTTCTGCCCCCCAACTACAGCCTATGCATTGTGCCCCCCAAGTACAGCCTAAGGATTGCACCTCCTAACTGCCGCCTTCCTCTTCTGCTGCCCAAGTCCAGCCATCCTCTTCTGGACCCCAAGTACAGCCTATGCGTTGAGACCCCTAAGTGCTGCCATCCTCTTCTGCCCCCCAAGTACAGCCTATGCATCACGCCCCCCAAGTACAGCCTATGCATTGCGCCCCCCTAGTACAGCCTATGCATCGAGCCCCCCAAGTACAGCCTATACGTTGCGCCCCCTAATTGCTGCCATCCTCTTCTTCCCCCCAAGTACAGCCTAAGTGTTGAAACCCCTAATTGCTGCCATCCTCTTCTGTCCCCCAAGTACAGCCTATACGTTGTGCCCCATAGTTGCCGCCATCCTCTTCTTCCCCCCAAGTACAGCCTATGCGTTGAAACCCCATAAGTGCTGCCATCCTCTTCTGTCCCCCAAGTACAGCCTATGCGTTGAGACCCCATAAGTTCTGCCATCCTCTTCTGTCCCCCAAGTACAGCCTAAGTGTTGAACCCCCTAATTGCTGCCATCCTCTTCTGTCCCCCAAGTACAGCCTATACGTTGTGCCCCATAGTTGCTGCCATCCTCATCTTCCCCCCAAGTACAGCCTATGCGTTGAAACCCCATAAGTGCTGCCATCCTCTTCTGTCCCCCAAGTACAGCCTATGCGTTGAGACCCCTAATTGCTGCCATCCTCTTCTTCCCCCCAAATACAGCCTAAGCGTCGCGCCCCCCAAGTGCCACCATCCTCTTTTGCCCCCCAATTACAGCCTATGTGTTTAGACCCCTAAGTGCTGCCATCCTCTTCTGCCCCCCAAGTACAGCCTATGCATTGCGCCCCCCTAGTACAGCCTATGCATCGAGCCCCCCAAGTACAGCCTATACGTTGCGCCCCCTAATTGCTGCCATCCTCTTCTTCCCCCCAAGTACAGCCTAAGTGTTGAAACCCCTAATTGCTGCCATCCTCTTCTGTCCCCCAAGTACAGCCTATACGTTGTGCCCCATAGTTGCCGCCATCCTCTTCTTCCCCCCAAGTACAGCCTATGCGTTGAAACCCCATAAGTGCTGCCATCCTCTTCTGTCCCCCAAGTACAGCCTATGCGTTGAGACCCCTAATTGCTGCCATCCTCTTCTTCCCCCCAAATACAGCCTAAGCGTCGCGCCCCCCAAGTGCCACCATCCTCTTCTGCCCCCCAATTACAGCCTATGTGTTTAGACCCCTAAGTGCTGCCAGTCTCTTCTGCCCCCCCAAGTACAGCCTATGCATTGCGCCCCCCAAGTACAGCCTAAGCATCGCGCCCTGTAATTGCTGCCATCCTCTTCTGCCCCCCAAGTACAGCCTATGCATCGAGCCCCCCAAGTACAGCCTATGTATCGCACCCCCCAAGTACAGCCTATGCATTGAGACCCCTAAGTGCTGCCATTCTCTTCTGCCCCCCAAGTACAGCCTATGCATTGCACCCCCCAAGTACAGCCTATGCATCACACCCCCCAAGTACAGCCTATGCATCAAACCCCCCAAGTACAGCCTATGCATCGAGCCCCCAAGTACAGCCTAATCATCGCGCCCCCCAAGTCCAGCCTATATGTTGTGCCCCATAAGTGCCGCTATCACATTCTGCCCCCATGTCCAGCCATCATATTCTGCCCCCCAAGTTCGTTTCTGTTCCCCCGTGGTTCCATTCAGTTCTTTATTGCTGCTGTTGCTCCTCCATTGCCGATCTGCGTTGTGTCCACCAGGTTGTTGCTCTCATTGCTGTTAATAGGGCTGCAAAGCAAAGGGAGATTCAGATTGCTGCTGTCAATGTCCTATATGGTGTCTATAAGGTTCAATGAGGCTTATGGAGTCTTATGGGTCTATGTGGGGTATCTATGGGGTCTAATGTGGGCATATGGGGTCTTATGATATCATTTGGGGCTTCTCTGGGCTCTCTATGGGGTTTAATGGGGCCCTATGGGGTCTTAGGGGATCCTATGGGGTTTATGAACGTTCTTTCCGCATTCATTGCCATTCACTGTCCAATCATTTTCTGCGTGTCACTCTGTCACAGTTCCCTGCTGCTCCTTGTCCAATCGTTCTTTGTGTTTCAGTCTGTACCCATTCCCTGCCCCTCACTGTCCAACCATTTTCCGTGTCTCATTCTCTCCCCATTCAGTGCCACTCATTGTCCAGTCGTTCTGTCTCATTCTCTCCCCGTTCATTCCACTCAGTGTCCAACCATTCTGTCTGTCCATCCCTGGGCACCCCTCACTGCCCAGCATTTTCTATCAGCGCTCTGCCCACAAATGTCGTAGCTCTCTGCCTCTCATTGTGTACTAATTAGCTGCCTCTTGTTGTAATGACTGTCTGCCTCTTATTCTGGCATCCCTGGTTGCTTCTCGTTGTGTTACCGTTCTTTCCTCTCCTTGTCCAACCATTCCTTGCCACCAGGTACAGTTCTTCTCCCTCACTCATTCTAGCAATTCTCTGCCTCGTTTCTCTTCTATTTTGCTGCCTCTCATTGTCATCATTCTCTGCCTCTGACCGTAATCATTCCCTTGTTCTAATTCTCTACTAACTCTGTACCCGATTCCCCCTCCATGAGCTCTCAGCATTGCCACACAGCGTCCCTTACAGCGTCAATCCAGCACAGCTCCTTGCTGTGTAACACCAACGATGTCTCCAGATCTACACACAGCTTCAGTGCCAAACATCAGCTCAGTGTCTCGTCCCAGTGACAGCTCCAACTTCCCATGCCTGCTATTTATCTACAGCATCAGCACAGCATTACGGCCCTATGGCGGCCCTATCAGCCTTACGGGTCACTTCAGGAACATCAGTCCTCCGGGTCAGTCCAGCAAAGTTCCCCCTTCAGTCCTTGCTGGCCTTCCAACACTAAGTCAACATCACTCCACCGTCTCACTCTCCCTCATTGCCCCACAGTGTCACTCACTCCCATCAACTCTCACATTGTCTCTGCCCCAATTTCTCACCCCACACCATCAGTGCAGTCTCAGAGCAAGGCCTTACCTGCTGTAGTGCAGTAATAGAACAGGCAATGCAGCAGCACTGGCAGAGAAGCGCAGTCCAGGAGCACAGCACGGCAGGTAACGGTCACACACAGCAGCTACGAAGGCAGAACAGAGAAGAGGAGCTCCTCAATGTGGGCAGAGCTTCCGGCAGAAGGAGCTGCAACAAAAACATTCTCCCTTCCACTGGCAGCCCTTATATGAGGATTGAGAGGGGGCGGAGCCAGGGTCCGCCCTGCAGCCAATCAGGTGCATTGCCTGCAGCTGTGCTCTGCTGCCATGTCTGCCCCCAATCATGGCTTCCTGCATGACTCAGCATTTCTATTGCAGCACCCCAACGTCCCCCCCGGCATTGCCCCCCGCATCACCCCCTGCATCACCCGCATGTCACCCCCCTGACGGAATCCACGTGCCGTCATTTCTCATCTACTGATGCACCCCCCTTTCTTTACAGGTAGATGTGATTGTTGGCTGGTTATGACTTTAGTATTGTCTATAGTATTGTCTAGTATTGTCTATAGTATTGTCTATACTATAGTATATGTCTTTAGTATTGATTGCAGCTGTTACGTAACAGCCTGATTGTTTACCTGCTGGGGGGCGTGGGCAGCCAGTGAGCACAGGTGGGAGCAGTTCAGGGCTGGAAGCTGATTGGGCCCAGCCTGGCTCCACCCCCCTCCTTGAGCCACATTTAAGGGCTGTGCAGGGCAGGGGGCAGCATCAGCTCCTTGCGGTGCCTCCAAGAGAGCATTCCAATGAGTGTTTGCTCTTTCTTGCTGGATGCCGTATGGGCCTTGTCTCTGCTTGGAGAGCCTTTCCTTTGGGCTGCACAGTGAGTGTTGGGCTTTGCAGTGCGGTAAGAAATTCCTTCTTTATTACTGGGTTTTAGATTTCCACTTTTTGTGGTTCTTGGCTGCGTTTAAGGATGGGAAGAAGGAGCAGCATTTGTGTCTGGAATCCGCTTCCTTTGGAGAGCTGGGTGAACCATTTCCCATCCTTTCTTTATTTCAGGGCTTTGGGGGTGAAGGAAGCGGGGTGGAACAGGGGACACAAGTTGGTCTGTCCCATCCTTGGAGCTGTTTAGGCTGCGTGTAGCCTGCTGTGGTGCTTGGTTATTTTAGCCATAGCAGGGGGGTTGGAAGGAGATGATAGTTAATGATCCTTCTCAGCGCAGGCCATCATATGATTCTATGATTATGTATTGCAGAGTATCTCCTACAGCTGTGATTGCTGTGGCACACCGCTCGTCGCTGCAGTTGTCATCATCGTCATCATCTCCATCATCACCATCTTCATCATCTCCATCTGGACGTGGAGCCTTTGGCCGCCGTTGTCTGGACTTGGTTGTACAGCGAGTTGGTCATGCATCCTAAGTCCACCCATCCAGTTGGTGTCTTCCTCATTTGGAGCCGAGGATGCTGTGGGCTCCCACGTCAGAGGCCTTGCTGAGTTCCAGCTGGATGATATCAGCAGCTCTTTCTTCCCCATCCATCCCTGCACCGACACCGTCACAGAAGGCCACCAGGTCGGTCAAGCAGGATTTGCCCTCGGTGAAGCCACGCCGGTTCTCCCACATCACATCCAGCTTCCACGTGCCCTGGCTCTCTTCTAGGAGGATCTGCTCGGTGGTCGTTCCCAGCACAGCAGCGAGACTGGCGGGTCAGCAGTTCCCATCATCATCCCTTCTACGCTTCCTAAACAGGATTGCGATGTTGGCCGTGTTTCTGCTCACCAGGACCGCACCTGACTGCCACCACTTCTCACACAGCACTGAGAGCAGCTCGGTGACTGCAGCACTGAATTACCTCCTCACTCTGTGATGCGTCTCATCAGGATCCACAGAGTCCTGGTTTTCAGGTCCTTAGGACATCTAAAGGTGGATGTAACTCACAGCGCGGGACAAGGAGGGAACCAGCAGGGCTGGCGTCGCTTCCTCCATCCCTCCCTCCCAAAGCAAAGGCGAGGGCTGTGTATAATGAGCAGCGATCAGAGAACACAGAGGTAAAAATGTGGTTGAGTACCTCAGCCTTCTGCTTGTGTGTTCCCAGCCCTATTGCTGCAGGTAAGAAGCATTATGAACAAGTGTGGTACCTGCAGATCTGGGCAGTGCCTTCATTGCAGTATTGTGTCCAACAGGTGCCAGCAGAGCCCCGAGAGATGCGCGGCTCCCGATGAGAACAGCGAGGAACAGAAATCTGCATTGCCTGGAACCCCGCAGAACCAGCTTTGCTGAGGGGTAACTCTCAGCCCAGCAGGTAAGAGCAGCACACACTGACTGTGTTTTATCTGTTCTATATTGTGACTTAAGGTAGAGTTCCAGAGCTCCTTTCTGCACTTTTGGGGTGCCCTACGGGCTGTCTGCTCTCGTCCTTCTGCATTCTGTTTGCCTTTGCACTCTGTCACTGCTCATGTATTTCCTGCAGTGTTCTCTTTGTTTTCAGTTTTGCTGTTCTTTTCAGCATTCTGTTAGGTTTGTTTTCTGTTTTGGTGTTCTCTCCTGTATTCTCTTGGGTCTTCCCTCCCATATCAGAGTCCCTTGCAGCTTTCTTTAGTGCCTTATATCCCATTCTTTTGTTCACTGCAGCCTTGGAGGCCATGCTCTCCATCTCAGTGGTTCTTGCAGTGCCCTTTTGGGCCTTGTTCCCACATTTATGCTTCTTGCAGTGCCCTTTTGGGCCTTGTGCTCTGTTTTAGTGTTCTTTGCAGTGCCCTTTTGGGCCTTGTGCTTTGTTTTAGTGTTCTTTGCAGTGCCCTTTTGGGCCTTGTCCCCACATTTATGCTTCTTGCAGTGCTCTTTTGGGCCTTGTGCTATGTTTTAGTGTTCTTTGCAGTGCCCTTTTGGGCCTTGTGCTTTGTTTTAGTGTTCTTTGCAGTGCCCTTTTGGGCCTTGTCCCCACATTTATGCTTCTTGCAGTGCCCTTTTGGGCCTTGACCTGTTTTACTGTTCCTTGCTGTGCCCTTTTGGGCTTTGCCTCCTATCTAGATGTTCCCTGCTGTGCCCTTTTGGGCCTTGCATTCCATCTTGATGTTCCCTGCAATGTTCTCTTGCACCGTGCCCCCCTGTTTAGTGTTCCTGCAGTGTTCTTTTGGTGTTTCCATTTGGCCTCCTGCGCTGCCTTCCCTTTGGCCTCTGTTCTTAGTGTTTCATACCACTCTCTCTTTGCCCTGACTTTCCCTTGTGCTTTCCCTTTGCTGTTCTCTTGTTTTTGCCCTTGTGTTACTGTTGGCTGCTTGCTTTGCTTTTCTTTTTTGGGGGCTTTCTGTGGGCGTTCTGCTTCCATTTGCCTTTGGCTCTCTGGGATTTGTTGGGAGGCGGCGTTCATGTTAATGTTGACCTGAAGCTGCACCTTAGTGGGAGCTCTAGTGAAAATTGCATTTGTCTGCAGAGTATGTGTAAGTAGAACCCTTTGTTTTTGTTTAAGTAACCTTAATTCTAATCCTAGTGCAAAATACCACTTGTAAAGTAACTGCACTTTTAACCTTAGAAATAGCATTACTTCTATCCCTAATAGCATTAATTCTACTGCTCCCTTCCATCACAGTTAGTGTAATGTTCACAGTGTGGTACCTGCAGATGTGGGCAGCGCCTTCATTGCTGTGTCATGTCCAACAGGTGCCAGCAGAGCCCCGAGAGATGCGCGGCTCCCGATGAGAACAGCGAGGAACAGAAACCTGCATTGCCTGGGACACCGCAGTACCAGCTTTGCTGAGCGGTAACTCTCAGTCCAGCAGGTAAGAGCAGCACACACTGACTGTGTTTTATCTGTTCCATATTGTGACTTAAGGTAGAGTTCCAGAGCTTATTTTTGCAGTTTTGGGTGTCTTATGGGCTGCGTGCTTTTCTCCTTTTGCCTTTTTTCTTGCCTTTGCTCTTTGCTGTTGTTTTGGGTTTTGATGCAGTGTTTTCTTTGCTCTCACTTTTGCTGTTCTGTTCAGCATTCTATGGGCTTTGGTGTTCATTTTGGTGCTCACCGCAGCATTTCCTCCAGCCTTTCATTCCATATTGGAGTTCCAAGTAATTTCCTCTGCTGCCTTGCCCTCCATCTTGATGATCTTTGCAATGTTCTCTTGGGCCATGCCTTGCGTTTCAATGTTCCCTTCAGTGCCCTTTTGGGCCTTGCCCCCCACGTTAATGTTCCTCGCAGCGCCCTTTTGGGCCTTACCATCCATCTTGATGTTCCCTGCGCTGTTCTCTTGGACCTCACCTTCCATGTCAGCGTTCATTGCAGCATTGTCTTGGGCCTTGCCCTCCATCTTGATGTTCCCTGCAGCGTTCTTTTGGACTTTGCCATCCATCTTTATGTTCCTTGCAGCATTTTCTTGGGCGTTGCCATGTATCTTGATGTTCCCTGCAGCGCCCTTTTCGGCCTCGCCCTTTGTTTTGCAGTTTTCTGCAGCGTTCATTAGGGCTTTGCCCTCTGTTTTAGCGTTCCCTTTGTTCTTGTCTTGGCCTCCTACGCTGCCTTTCCTTTGGACTTTGTTTTTTCTATGACCTACCACAGTCTGTTTGCCCTTGCTTTTGCTTTGGCTTTCTCTTGCCTTTTCTCTTGTTTTTGCCTTACTGTTGGCTGCTTGCTCTGTTTTGCTTTTTTGGGGTTTTTTTGTCTGCTTCTTGCTTGAATTTGCCTTTGTCTCTCTGGGATTTCCTGGCTTATGGCATTCAAGTTAATTTTTATCCGTTTCCCTATTTTAATGGGGGCTCTAGTGGTAATTATAGTAACCTCTAGTGTTTCTGTAAATATAATTGTTAACGCAATATTAAAGATGTCTGTTAAGGTAAACGTAGCCATAAAAATTGATGCCTTGTGTTGTATGTGAATGTTACTTTCATTGTAATCATAGCGTGGAATGAAATTGTTAAACTTTGTGCAAATTTAAACATATAAATAGCATTAATTGTTTCCCTAATGGCTTTCATTGTTTCCCTAATTAGAGCCCCGAGAGATGCGCGGCTCCCAATGAGAACAGCGAGGAACAGAAACCCGCATCATCCGGAACACCGCAGAACCAGCTTTGCAGACCGGTAACTATCAGCGCAGCAGGTAAGGGCAGCACACACTGCCTGTTTTTTATCTGTTCCATATTGCGACTTAAGGTAGAGTTTCAGAGCTTATTTCTGCACTTCGGGGTGTTTTACGGTCCGTCTGTTTTTGTCGCGCTGTGTTGTTTTTGTGTTTGATCTGTGCTGTTTCCCAGCTGTTTCTTGCAGTGTTGTCCTTGCCCTCCATTTTGCCATTGCCCACATCATTCTCTTGTGCCTTGCCTTTCATTTTGGCATCGTTTGCATCGTTTTCTCGCGTTCTATTTCGGCGTTCGCGGCATCATTCTCTCGGGCTTTGCCCTGCATTTTGGCGTTTCCGCGTCGTGCTCTTTGCCTCGCCCTCCATTTTAGCGTTCTCTTCATCATTCTTTTGGGCCTCGCCCTCCATTATGGCGTTCCTTGCATCATTCTGTAGGGCCTTGCCATGCCTTTTGGCATTCATTAAGTCGTTCTCTTGGGCTTCGCCCTCCTTTTCAGCGTTCGCCGCATCATTTTGTAGGGCCTTGTTCTGCATTTTGGCATTTTTTGCATTGTTCTCTTTGGTGCAGGCCTCCATTTTGGAGTTGCCTGCATCATTCTGTAGGGTCTTGTCCTTCATTTTGGCATTTGCTGCCTCGTTCTCTCATCCTTTTAGCTCCTTTTTGGAGTTCTATTCAGCCTTTTTTGGGCTTTGCCCTCTACGTTTCCCTTCCTTGCTTTGTTCCGTTTGGTCTCTTGGTGTTGCCTGCAGCCTTGTCTCAAGTCTGTTCTGTGCGTCAGCTTCCCCTTGGGTTTTGTGCACGCCTTTGTCTCACGTTTGCCTTTGATGTTTTCTTCTGTCAGGCTTTTGCCTTTTCCTTTTGTTTTGCTAATTGTGAATATAAGGGTAATAAACGTGACCTTATATTTGTTTTAAATGTAGAGATTAACTCTGAATCTACTTTGCAATGTGGCACTAAAGTTACATCTTAATGTATTGGTAATAGTTTGTTCCATCGGCTTTAGCCCACGATCTAACTTTGCCATTTTCTTCCTTAGGGCCCTTCTGTTCCCCGGTTGTCGGATGCTTCCTCGTGACGCAGCACTCCATTGCTGCTATGTTGGCGTTTAATAAAGTTTTTTGAGGCTCGATGAGCCATTACGATACTACATCAGCTGCACACAGTAGGATTTACAGTCCTATTTTAGCTTTACACTGACTTAACCTAATTAGTATTAGCTTAGGAATCAATTCACTTCACCCACATTTGCTTTAGCTTTGCATTCAGTCACTTTAATTTAATTAGGTTTACGTTAGGAATCAATTCACTTTATCCACATTAGGTTTTGCTTAGTAGTCAGGTAACCACAAGTAAATTGGTTTTTTGCTTTGCAATCTGTTAACCTTATAGTAATTGCTTGTAGTTTTACATTTATTTAACTTTAACCAAATTGGCTTTAGCTTTGCAATCATTTGATCTAAAACTAATCGGTTTTAGCTTTGCAATTATTTAACCTTAATCAAATTGGCTTTAGCTTTGTAATCATTTAACCTTAATCAAATTGGCTTTAGCTTTACAGTTATTTAACTTTAACCAAATTGGCTTTAGCTTTGCTATCATTTAATCTTAAAGTAATTGGCTTTAGCTTTACAGTTATTTAACTTTAACTAAATTGGCTTTTGCTTTGCTATCATTTAATCTTGAAGTAATTGGCTTTAGCTTTACAGTTATTTAACTTTAACCAAATTGGCTTTAGTTTTGCAATCATTTAATCTAAAACTAATTGGCTTTAAATGACTCCAAAGCTAATCTTAAACTAATTGGCTTTAGCTTTGCTGTCATTCAATCTTAAACTAATTGGCTTTAGCTTTGCTATCATTTAACCTTAACCAAATTGGATTAAGGTTTGCTTTCAATTAATATCAGCCAAATTGGCTTTAAATTGGTCTTGCTTCCGGGGCTGGGCGAGCCCACTTGTTTTTATGTTAGGGCGGACCCAGCCCCGGAACCAACGCCCACGGCCTGGAGAAGCCCAGTTGCTTCATGGCCACTTTGAGACTCGTGCCCATTTGCGGCCACTCTGAGACTCGCGCCGGTTTTAGCGCCGTGCAGCGATTTTGACTCAGCCACATCGGCTTTAGCTTTGCAATCAAATAACTTCAATCAAATTGGCTTTTGCTTTGCAATCAATTTAATTCAACCAAATTGGCTTTAGCTTTGCAATCAATTTAATTCAACCTAATTGGCTTTAACTTTGATATCAAATTAATTCAACCAAATTGGCTTTTTCCAAATTATATCAGCCAAATTGATTTTAAATTGGACTTGCTTCCGGGGCTGGGCGAGCCCATTTGTTTGTTAGTTAGGGCGGACCCAGCCCCGGAACCAACGCCCACGGCCTGGAGGAGCCTAGTTGCTTCCCGGCCACTTTGAGACTCGTGCCCATTTGCGGCCACTTTGAGACTTGCGCCGGTTTTAGCGCCGTGCAGCGATTTTTGACTGAGCCACATTGGTTTCAGCTTTGTTGTCCATTCATCTCAAACCAATTGGCTTTAGCTTTGCAATCAATTTAATTCAATCAAATTGGCTTTAGCTTTGCAATCAATTTAATTCAACCAAATTGGCTTTAGCTTTGCAATCAATTTAATTCAACCTAATTGGCTTTAACTTTGATATCAAATTAATTCAACCAAATTGGCTTTAGCTTTCCAAATTATATCAGCTAAATTGATTTTAAATTGGTCTTGCTTCCGGGGCTGGGCGAGCCCATTTGTTTGTTAGTTAGGGCGGACCCAGCCCCGGAACCAACGCCCACGGCCTGGAGGAGCCTAGTTGCTTCCCGGCCACTTTGAGACTCGTGCCCATTTGCGGCCACTCTGAGACTTGCGCCCCCTTGCGGCCATTGTGAGTGTTGCGCTGGTTTTAGCGCCGTGCAGTGATTTTGATTCAATCAAATTGGCTTTTGGTTTGAAATCAATTAACCTCAATCAAATTGGCTTTGATAAAAAATTAATTTAATTCAACAAATTGGCTTTAGCTTTCCAAATTATATCAGCCAAATTGATTTTAAATTGGTCTTGCTTCCGGGGCTGGGCGAGCCCATTTGTTTGTTAGTTAGGGCGGACCCAGCCCCGGAACCAACGCCCACGGCCTGGAGGAGCCTAGTTGCTTCCCGGCCACTTTGAGACTCGTGCCCATTTGCGGCCACTCTGAGACTTGCGCCCCCTTGCGGCCATTGTGAGTGTTGCGCTGGTTTTAGCGCCGTGCAGTGATTTTGATTCAATCAAATTGGCTTTTGGTTTGAAATCAATTAACCTCAATCAAATTGGCTTTGATAAAAAATTAATTTAATTCAACAAATTGGCTTTAGCTTTCCAAATTATATCAGCCAAATTGATTTTAAATTGGTCTTGCTTCCGGGGCTGGGCGAGCCCATTTGTTTGTTAGTTAGGGCGGACCCAGCCCCGGAACCAACGCCCACGGCCTGGAGGAGCCTAGTTGCTTCCCGGCCACTTTGAGACTCGTGCCCATTTGCGGCCACTCTGAGACTTGCGCCCCCTTGCGGCCATTGTGAGTGTTGCGCTGGTTTTAGCGCCGTGCAGTGATTTTGATTCAATCAAATTGGCTTTTGGTTTGAAATCAATTAAC